>NW_016819184.1:312671-404654 GCF_001698545.2 Rhinopithecus bieti | reverse complement strand
TTTTTTTTTTTTTTTTTTTTTTTTTTTTTTTGAGACAGAGTCTCACTCTGTCACCCAGGCTGGAATACAGTGGCGTGATCTTGGCTCTTGGCTCACTGCAACCTCCGCCTCCTGGGTTCAAGTGATTCTCCCCCACGGGCGAATTTGTATTTTGCAATTTCTGCTTTTCTATATATTCCAAATTCTCTAGATTGAACATACAATGTTAAGGAGGAGGAGGCGTGAGCAGTAGGACCTGCTCCTGGCTGTGTCTGGACCACAGGATCACTGTGAAAATCCAAGGGCCTGGTTGCCTGCTCCATGCCGAAGTGTAAGCAGCATCCACGGATCCGGAAGTTGGGAAAGGCCGGGGCTGCCCCAATGGCCTGCGACGGGAGCAATGCCTCCCCAGCACATGAAAAAAGAGGCCTTCACAAAAGGCAAAGGAAGGGAAGGGACCCAGCCTCCACTGGCTCCTTCCTCCTTCCTTCCCTTCTTCCTCCTCAGTCCAGAACAAAACCCAAGCCAGAGGCCGCTCGATGAGTCACAGGGATGCACCTTCCACCATCCTCACTGACCTCCTTCCTCGTCTGCCTTTTCTCAAGAGTGTTGCCCCGAATCCTGCAGAACGCAGACCTGAGCCCGGAGCGCCACCCAAGAGCGCCTTCTCATTCCCCACGCACGTCTCCCCCGGCCTGAGAACGTCACGTCTGTCATGGTCCAGTTTGAAGTAGTGACCCAGAGGTGAAAATTTCTTATCTCAGGATCAACCCCATGGCCCAGCCAGTCACCTTTATTTATGGGTCCTGTAAAAAGAGCCTGCTGCAAATTCCCACTCCACCCTCAGATGCCTACTAATGAGATCTCATTTAATATGGACATATTTCCACCTTTTGGGGAACGAGCTATGTCTCCCGCCATTCAGGAAAGCTGGGGAAGCTTTGCAGATGCTGTTACGGGGCAGAAGGGACCACAGTGCTCCAGGGAGGTGCAAGCGAAGGACACTCTTCGGTGGCACCGAGCACCCTCATGCCCATCAGCAGCATCAGATTTCAAGCTGAAACCAAACTAGAAGAAATTGCATCCCAGCAGCACTATATTTTATGTCTGTTTTTATTTCCTTTACTTGTCTTTCAGTGTAAACAGTCGATGTTGTTCCAAGAGGTCAGTTTTATATGCCGGAGCACCACCAAACTATTTAGGTTTAAACTGACACTACTGTTTAAGACCCAGTAATTTTCAGAACATATGATTTACTGGCACGGCACTCCAAAAGACTCATTTCATACCTCCAAGAAGAACTAGTCAAAGTGTTAAATAAACATGAAGGCTGCGTCTTGTCTTCCTTCCAAAAGTGCAAACACTGTGTGAGTCTAATGATTAAACACTGCTCGACACATACGAAAGTGACTAGTTCACAGTTGCTTCTTTCCCGTGGCTTCATTTTACGTATTAATTATTTTGTGTTCAGACAAAGACTTTAATTAGGAGTCATAAAGGGTTTCTGAAGAGTGAATAAGTAGTTTCATCCGCATTAAACTGATAATAAACAGACATTTCTAAAGCAAGGAGCTGCCCATGTGCAAGCCTTAACTAAGCCTGAATCTATTAACCACTAACTAAACTCAGCCTCATAAAATATTGTTTGGGAATGTTACATGACAGCAAAAATGATTCAGATTGCCTGTAGGCCCTTAAAGAGGAAATGAATTAATTGAACTTTGGTAGATATTAAAGGTTGCAGCTTGTCTTTGAGTGTGAAAAATTCAACCAATGTTATCCTGGGCTCCTAGCCCTGATTATTAAAAATTGTTTGATTCTTCAAAATGACAGTACAAAAGCAAAAACATTTAAATATAATGGCTTTTTAAGGACAAGAGGCAAATATATGTGCATTTGATTACAATGAAATTGGAAAAAAAGAAAAAAAGGAAGTCTAGAAAGTTAAGGCTGTCCATTAAGCTGAAACTCCCGTCTCCACTCTTCAAAACAGGAACATGAGCAATATCCCTCCAATAAAGGCCCTGAGAAGCCAGGTACCATGGTGGGAAGGACCCTCCTCAGCCGCCTGGATTCAGGAGGTAGGATTCTGAACACTCAGGCAGCCTCCCTTCCCCAGACACTCCCAGCAGATGCCTGGCACAGCTGCTGTCAGTCAACAGCACCTACAGTGAGGGCCCAGGGGTGAGTGTGTGCTCACTTTTATTTTCAGCTTTATTTGGCATCTGCTCACACTTCAAGACCTGGCGCTCTCCAGTTTGCCAATTGCTTGTCAGGTGCTGTTTGCCGGTGTTATAAATTCTTAGAACCCAGTTAATCTTCTCCAAAGGTCTTCAGAGTTGATAGTAGAGGTGGTTATCTTAACCTTAACCGCCTGTGCAACTTTTAGGTTGGGACACAGATATCACCTGCCTTTTCCCTGAAGTCCTAAATTTCCCTTAAGGACATGCAACCCCACTCACTGCAGAGTCTATGCTGACCAGCGGTGTGGCCACCTCCTGGTTCCACTATGAACCCTTGAGACAAATAATTCAACATCAGCTTCGTCATCTGTAAAAAGCAAATCATAGCCCCCATCCTCTGGGACCATAGTAAGGATGAAATGAGATGATGTAGAAGGAGGCCACCACAGAGCCTAACTCAACAAATGTGTGTCTCCGCAAATTCTCATGATGGACCACCTGCCTACCATTTAGACACGTACAGGAGCATATACATCTGTAGTAGTCTCCAGCTCCTCCGTGCCTGTGAATGCATCCTACGGAAATCATCTCACAAGCACAGGCCGATAATGAACACAGAGGCCCATGGCAGCCGTTTTCTCAAGGTGGAAGACTGGAAGCAACCTCAGTGGCCATCAGGTGGGGCCTGGGAAAGAGCAAATCACGGGGCATCCGTGCTGTGCATGCCCTGTGGCTGGGAGGAAGATCTGCTTGCAAGAAATAACATCCCAGTGAAGTGGGGAAAGCACATTTTCAAACTAGCGCGTGCAGCAAGATCCTGTTTTACGAAGATAAAAAAGACGAGAAGAGAGACAGGCAGACAGCTGATGGAAATGCACTCATATACCGTTGATCGCTGAACAACACGGGTTTGAACTATGCAGTTCCATGTAGAGGTGGCTTTTTGTTCAGCCAAAGGCAGAGTGGGGATGTGAAGCGGGAGGACGCAGAGGGTTGACTTGTCCTAAGCATGCGTTCTGCAGGGTGGACTGCAGCACTCAAGAATTGGAGCACATGCGGATTTCACTTATGAAAGGGTCCCAGAACCAATCTCCTGTGTATACCGAGGGACAACTGGACACCCACGGACAGAAAATGAACTTTTACTTTTTTTATGTACACCTTTTGTCTTGTATAAAATTTCTATTTATGATTTAAAGCCAAAAGAAAGTGTCCCTATAGTTCAAGGAAAATCTTTGCACCTGTCCCCTAACAGAGAGAGAACAAGTCCAATGTGGAAAATGCTGTGATGTTACACCAAGGAGAAGGGGAGAGGAGAGGGGAGGGGAGGAGAATGGGAACACCACAGACCAAACGCCCGGTCATGACGCCTTCTGTTCACACGAGGATTTAAGACACGGTTCATTCTATATCGCTGTCTGCTTTGTGTGCGGAACATGTTTCAGGACACAGGTAAGCCCCAACAACCCCCAACAACCCGGAGCGCACGTGACTATGAAGAAACTAAGCATGGCACAGGCATAATGAGGAACTCAGAGCAGAGACCCAAAAAATCATAATAAATCCAATGCAATGTTGAATATACTCAGAAAATGTCAGCTGCCAAATGTTTGCACTCTAAATTTCATCTCCAGTTGGGTGAAAATGTCTCCGGATCCCAGAACACTAGAATAAAACTCCATGCGGTTCCATTTTTATGGGTGAATCTGAAACCAGGTGGTTCTGGAAAGAGAGTTCCCACAGCCCTTGCCCTCCTGCGGTTTCTCGGGATGCTTAGAATGTTTTCCTAAAATGAAATTACAAACATGAATCTCTTATATGCAAGCAAACTTTCATACTGAGCATGCCAATTACAGGCTTGTCATTTTCCCTTTGTAAACCCCAATCTTTAGCCATAAAATGTGCTTATGATACAACTTTTGAGCTCAAAAGAATCAATTGGTTTTTTTGTGGGGTGGGGAGAAGCAGGAGTTTGAAAATGTCTTCTTAGCCATTTTAAGGGAAAACAAACACACACAAATTAACCATTACTGGTCTTGATCAAAATTCAGCAATTCTCTAACCTCAAATTATCTTTTAAAAAACATTAAATTGTAATATAGTCTTTTCTAAAGGTGGGGTAGAGGGTCGCCTGGAGACAGAGGAAAGAGAATGAGTGCATGGGGAGGAGAGCAAGGATTTTATAAAATAAAGCAAATAAGGAGACACGGAAAGTGAGCTCACAGGGTTTGAGGATGAGCCCCTGGGTGTACAGCTGACCAGTCCACCCCTCCGAGCTGGGGCTGCCACGGCCCTGGGTGTACAGCTGACCAGTCCACCCCTCCGAGTTGGGGCTGCCATGGCACGTGTTCTCCGACAGCATTGGGTGAACAATAGGCTTTGAAACCAAACTCAGAATTGTCTGTCATTAGGAGCATTAAGCCATATTCGTAACATTATTTCAAGAAGGGTTTTTTTGTGTGGTTTAATATAGCTATACCTTTTTCTAACAGCCACACACTCTAACTTTGACACATTTGAAGATAGAAGATCTACAGGGAAATGTAGAATCAAGAGCCATAAGACACTGGGTTACAGTTCATGAGAATTTGCAATTTAAGTATATGATGACTGAAAAAGAGATGGAGATGCATCGGCAATGTATCTTTCGGCTGCTACACCTACAAGTAGGTTAATTAAGTCACCAAAGTTCTGCAGAGAAAAGTGTAAAACACAGTGATCAAGTGAAGTCTTCTCCAGGGTTACACAATTCATAACCCACACCAGCCTCAGAGGAGGAGCCGCGTGCTTCTGCTGGGCTCCAAGGAGCTCAGCCCAGTGAGGAGGAGGGAGAGCACCAGGGCAACACACACCCTTCCCCACTGTTGAGCTACAGACGGGGCTCTGTCCTTAGGGGCTGTGCTGGGGGAGAGAGGAAGAGGCTCCCAGGCAAGGGGCGTGCCTGGCTGTGAGCAGCAGCCCTCTGAGCTCAGGAACAGCTTGCACAGGGCTGGGTGCCTCCGGAGGGCAGGCAAGGACCTGGGGCTGCAGCCCCACTCACCTCCTCCCCCAGTGGGTGTCAGAAGGGGCTGCAGAGGGGGGCCTGCCCCCTCAAAGTCCTGAGCCTGTTACTCAAGAGACAGACACCTCCAACTTTCTGCCAGTGCCCACCCAGCCTGCTATGCGCCAGGACCTAGACTCGGAGTCAATAGGCACCTTTGATCGCTTGCCACCCATGGGCCTAGACCACACACACACGTTCTGTTTTAAATTCAGCCACATAGCTCAGCACTCGCTCTCACCTGGTGCACCTGAAACAGCGGATGGGAACTGGATTTACTGAGTAGCATCCATACATCTGCCCTCGGGGGATGCACCCAAAACGCCCCCAAGAAACGTGTCTATGGCAACCCTCCACAATTGACTCGGCCCCAATTCCTGCTCTCTGGGAATCGTGATAAGCCAGGGACCCCCGAAGCAGAGTTCCCTCCACAAAATCCTTATATCCTCAAAGAAGGGAGGGGAATTCGAAGGTAAAATTGTCAAAACTTCGTGATCCTCCCTGGAAGTCTGTAAGACAGTGGGATTGCTCTTCTGACGGGACTGTCTCAGCCGTGGGCAGCAGGCGAGAAAGGGCATGAGATGCGTGCAGGCCCCTCGATGCCAGTGCTCCCTAAACACCCTGTGAGAAGGCTCCTGCCCCTCACAGTCAAATGTGCCATGGGACAGGGACCCAGGACAAAGCCAGGTTCACAGGTGACACCACCCACGTGTGGGAAGGAAGCACTTGGGCCGGGTACCCCACATCAGCCAGCAGGGTTTGGAGCCTCACTCCTCCAGCTTCCAGCCTGGCTCTTCCACTAAGAATGCAGCCCCCACCCTCCCCTACCCCACCTCCACCATCCAACAGGCAGCACCATTTGCCCTGATTCTAGCTGAGCCAACAAAGCTCGTTGCTCGTGGAAACAGCCCTGGTTTAGAAGTCCACTCTGCCATCCCAACCCCTTGTGGGGTAAAATGGGGCAAACCACTGTATCTTCCCTGCAGGATATGAGGATGATACAGGTTAAGACCAGAAATGTTTCCGATTTGGGATTGTTTTGAATGTTGGAATATCTGCATATACGAAATAAAATATCATGGGGATGGAATCCAAATCTAAGCATAAAATTCATTTATGTTTCATATCAACCTCATGCACATACCTGAAGGGAATTGCATGCAATATTTTAATAATTTTGTGGATGAAACAAAGTTTGTGTACAGGGAACCATCAGAAAGCAAAAGTGTCACCATCTCAGGCACCACGTGGACAATTTGTGGCTGTCGGGCCTCACCATCATTCCTGACTCTGAATTTATATGTGACCAATAAGGAGTCATTTTCTTACACTTATTCACATGTAAGCACTTAGTCAAATAGATGACATACCATTAATACAATAAAAACACAATGTTCGCTTAGCAGCGTGGTGGTATCGGCAGAACACTTGCATCAGTTGTTAGAAACAGCAGCGGCAAACAGCAGATGGCAGCGGGCTGGGCGCACCGTGCGTTGTCACCTGCATTCTGACCACCACCCATCGCAGGAGGTCAGGTGTGGAATTTTCCACTGGAGGCGCTATGTCAGCGTTCATCAGATTTTGGAGCATTTGGGATGTCGTATTTTCAGGTGAGAGATACCCAACCTGTACTGCATCCCCGTGGGGCTCTCTGAGGACTGACAGACGGCACAGAAGAGGCGCTCAGCAAGCAGCAGCGAAGAATCTAGAGGAACAGAGCAGGGCCAGGATTCAAGCCCTCTGCCTCTCTCTGTTTAAGAAGAGTGTCTCAAAGCATCTGCTCTTCAGGGTGAGAAATGTCCCATTTAATCTGGCAATATAAATAACACTTTCTTTTAATTTTAGTTTTATTTTATTTTATTTCTGTTGTTTTTAGGGAACAGGTGGTTTTTGGTTACATGGACAGGTTTCTGAGATTTTGAGGCACCTGTCACCCAAGCAGTGTACACGGTGCCCAATGTGTAGTCTTTCATCCCTCACCCCTCCCACCCGTCCCTCTGAGTCCCCAAAGTCCATTATATCATTCTTACGCTTTTGTGTCCTCATAGCTTAGTTCCCACTTATAAGTAAGAACATATAAGATGTGGTTTTCCATTCCTGAGTTACTTCACTTAGAATAATGATCTCCAGCTCCACCCAGGAACACTTTCTTTTGAATGCTGTGGTAGACTGGAAAACGGTGCCCTCAAAGATATCCATGTCTTGATCCCTGGAGCGTGTGAACGTTACCTTATATGGCTCCACTGACTTTGCAGATGCAATTCAGAATCTTGAAATGTGGATATAATTCCAGATTATCTGAGCAGGCCCAAAACGCAATCACGGGTGTTCTTTATGGAGACAGGGAGAGCTGACACAGACAGAAGAAGGGGAGGCCGTGTGAGGACAGAGGTGGCGACTGCAGCGACGCGGCCACCAGCCAAGGAGGCAGTGAAGGACTGTACCACAGAGCCTCCAGGGGGAGTATGGGCCTGCCAGCACCTTCAGACCTTCTGGCCTCCAGACGGGGAGAGATGAACTGTTGTTTGCAGCCCTTGTGCGGATCTGTTACAGCAGACACAGGAGACTCATCCAGACCCCACAGTGCAGTTTCACTAAATGACAGAGCCTGGCACTCTGCAAGCTGTTACCAGGACAGCTCTGTCTCAGGGGAGAGAATGCTCTGGGTCTCCCACTGCAAGGGGCTGGGATGCCCTATTGCTGACAGTCCCCCTAAAAGCCCCAGCACCTCTGAGGTCACAGACCAAAAATAAGCTGAAGACCTATCATGAGAGAAAACAGTGCGTGACCCCAAGGCCACTGATGGAAAAGCCGAGATCTTTCTGCTTTTGTTTGTGTAAACAAAAGAACAACACAAAATGCATTTATTTCATCTATAATTTCCTCAAACCACCCTATCCCCCCTCCACAGCCTCACTCTATCTCTACTTGTTCTCAAGGGGAACTCAGAATGGCAGGTGTATCTCCAACAGATTCTTAAGAATTTAGAAGATGACCTATCCAAGGTTCACCATAAAGCAGTAAACAGAATTTACTGTCTAAATAAGGACAACGTTCATAACAAAGAGAGGCTTAGAAATAATTAACTCAGCCAGGCATGGTGGCTCACACCCGTAATCCCAGCACTTTGGGAGGCCATGGCGGGCAGATCACCTGAGGTCAGGAGTTCGAGACCAGCCTAGCCAACATGGTGAAATCCCATCTCTACTAAAAATACAAAAATTAGCCTGACTTGGTGGCACATGCCTGTAATCCCAGCTACCCATGAGGCTGAGGCAGGAGAATCGCTGGAACCTGGGAGGCGGAGGCTACAGTGAGCCAAGATCACACCACTGCACTCCAGCCTGGGCGACACAGTGAGACTCCATCTTAAAAAGAAGAAAAAAAAAAGAAAGAAAAGAAATAATTAACTCGGGATGTATGGTCACCTTCACTAGAAGGCAATTTTCTCAGACTTTCATACTCATGAAACTCACCTGGAAATCTTGTTGAAAATGCAGCCTGTAATTCAGGGGCTGTGAGAAGGAGCCTAGGCTGCCTTTGGAACCTCCTCCCAGGCCACACCCAGGCTGCTGGACCCCAGACCACACCCCAGGCTGCAAAACTACAGCATGTGTGGTGCGCGGCATGGACTCAGGATGTAGTTGGTAAATGAATAAAATGTTATCATATAAGAAAAACACGGGGCGTGGAACTCATAAGGCCAGTGTTGTAGGGAGCTTCCGGGTATGGGTTCACACAAACACACACACACACACACACACACACACACATTCTCCAAAAGCCACACAAAGAAGTAAATACAGAGGAGTATAGACAATCATTAGGAACGTAGCAATGGAAGTTGCCAAAATTGGAGTTTTTTCACAGAGAAAAGACCACTTGAATATCCAACTCAGCCTGACAGAGGAAGTCAACAGGACGCACGCCGAGCAAAGAAAGTGCTGGCGCTGACCGTGCGCTGCCCGCTGCACAGAACTGAGTAACATGGTCTGCAGTGCTCCAGACAAAACCAAAACTGCATAGCCAGGCTCCAGCGCGAGGTACACACTCCACGGGCGCAGAGGGAAACGCAAACACAATGACGACCAGGCTGCAGCTGCAGCCTGGCGGGGCTCTGGGTCTCAAAGCGCAGTAGCATCAGGAGTTAGCTTCCAGTGGCAGACGAGGAACGACAAAAAGGGTGGGCTTCATCAAAAACAGATAAATGCTGTTGAAGGCAGGGGTGCAGGGCGGGACACCTCTCTTCCTCTACTCACAAAAGGAAGCTGGAAAAAGAGCAAGGTCAAATCTTACACCTCGTGGCTTTGTGACCGCATTAGCAATATGGCTAGCATGAGAGTGGAGCAAAAGTTCCGATTCCGCATTAGAGACACCATGAGATGGGTACAGGCAACAGCCAGAGTGCTAAACACGGAGGATAAAGCAGGGAGAGATGGGGAAGGGGAGAGAGAGAGAGAAACGCTTGGAGGAGAGAAAATATGAATGCAAGACACAAAAACACGACCCTCCCACTCAAAACAAGCCTACTCACCAAAATTCCAAAACACATAAAACAAATCTCATGCAAGAAAGACAAATTATAAAAGAATGTGAATTCATTCCAGATAAAACTAAGTTTATAGAAAATCCTAGCAAAGACCTAAAAATAAGTTGTAAATGTTAAAGGGATACATCCAACATCTCCATAAATAATAAACCCAACTGAAATAAGAATAGATGTATATAAAAGAGAATCTATTACAACATCTTAGAAATGAAATGTATTGTCACTGAAAACGTTTTAAACACACAAGGTGGGATAAACTGTAATAGGAAGGTGGTCCACGTCAAAGAATGAAATTGAAGGCCGACTTGAGGATTACACCAACATCAAACAGCAGCAACATTTTTTTTTTTTTTAATGTATGAAAAGCCTGTTAAAAGACATAGAGAATAGATCAAGAGGCTCCAAGATTTATAAAATTGGAGTACTTAAAACTGATGATGGGAGACAAGTGATATTAGATAATTTAAAATAAGTAATAGCTAAGAATTTTACAGAACTGGAGAAGGACAGAATTCTTCAGAGGCAAGAGTAATTCATTTCAATAAATAAAAATATCTGTGTCCACACAGCATAGCAGCTTAGAAAAAAATGCAGAACCTTGGAAATAAGGAAACAAGGCCGGGCGCAGTGGCTCATGCCTCTAATCCCAGCACTTTGGGAGGCCAAGGCAGGCAGATCACTTGAGGCCAGGAGTTCAAAACCAGCCTGGCCAACATGGCAAAACCCAGTCTCTACTAAAAATACAAAAATTAGCCAGGCATGGGGACGCACATCTGTAATCTCAGCTACTCAGGAGGCTGAGGCATGAGAATCACTTGAACCCAGGAGGCAAGGTTGCAGGGAGCCAAGATCACACCAGTGCACTTCAGCCTGGGTGACAGAGCAAGACTCTGTGTTTAAAAAAAAGAAAGAAAGAAGAAAAGAAGAAAACAACATCAAAAGCTTCCAGAAGAAAGAAATTGCCTCTAAAGGAATGATAATTACAACGCCAACAGAGTTCTCAGCAGCAACAAGAAATTTCTTAAGGCAAGGAAGAAACACCTTTAAAGTTTGGGGGGAAAAACAGAAAAACTTAACCAAGAATTTCAAACCAGGCCAACTATCAATCAAGAGTGAAAGCAAAATAAAGAAATTTTGAGGTATATAAAGAGTTAGTGAATTTACAATCTACAGATCGTCAATATAAGAACTATTCCAGCATATGCACTTTGAGGAGGAAGTACCAAAGGAGCTTAGGGGAAACAAGAGGCAAATATGAACATAGAAACTGATAAAATATAACAGTAAATTTGATAATTAATTTAGAAAATGACAAGGTTTTATACTAAAAATTAGTGGTAAAACAAACTCCCAACAATACACAAGATGGGGACTTATTCCATGTCAGCTAAGGTATTTATTATAGTCAGAAAAAAGAAAACAGAAATACCGAATAGCTCTAGCCTTTGTTAGGAAATTTTAGTTAAGTATCTTAAAATTTAGGAATAATCACCAAAAGGAAAATAAAATCTATAACTTCCAAAGTAAAAGAAAAAAAATCATAAAATATTTTATTAATTTTCAGGGTAATAAAAGGATAAAAGAAGACAAAAGGTGGGAAAGAAAGATAGAGGAAACAAACAAGATAAAAGACATTGACATTAAAATAAAATATAAAATGATACATATAAGACCAAATATGTGCGTTAACCACAATAAATATTAATGGATTAAATTATTTATTGAAAGAAGATGTTATTTAGTTGGATTTGGGAATTTTTTTTTTTTTTTAGACAGAGTCTCGCTCTGTCACCCAGGCTGGAGTGCAATGGTGAGATCATGGCTTGCTGCAACCTCCACCTCCTGGGATCAAGCAATTCTCTTGCCTCAGCCTCCAAAGTAGCTGGGATTACAGCCACGTGCACCACCACACCCAGTTAATTTTTGTATTTTTAGCAGATGGGCTTTCACCATGTTGGCCAGGCTGGTCTCGAACTACTAGCCTCAAGTGATCTGCCTGCCTCAGCCTCCCAAAGTGCTAGGATTACAGGCATGAGCCACCATGCCCAGCCAGATTTGGGGATTTTTAAGAAATCTAAGTATATGTGACTTAAAAGGAACACAAATAAGACAACATCACACAGAAAAATTGAAAATAAAAGCAAGATATAATATGCAGATATTACCCAAATGAAAAGGAAGTGCAACATATATTAATATGACACAAAAATGCAATTTGTGGCAAAAAGTATTAAAATGTCTAAATAATGACACTATTGTAGGGAAAAATTCACCACAAAGATATTAGCAATTATAAATTTTGTATGCTTCTAACAACATAGCTCCAAAATGTAACATGCTGTAACTGTCAGCATTACAAAGATAAATTGAAAGTTTCGTAAGTCCCAGGGTGGTGGCTCATGCCTGTAATCCCAGCACTTTGGGAGGCTGAGACAGGAGGATTGCATGAGACCAGGAGTTTAAGACCAGCCTGGCCAACATAGCAAGGCCCCCATGTCTACAAAAAAATAAAAAATTAGCCAGGCATGGCAGCATACATTTGTAGTCCTAGCTACTTGGGAGTCTGAGATGGGAGGACTGCTTGAACCCAAGAGTTCCTGACAGCCAACTATGATCATTCCACTGTGCTTCAGTCTTGGTGGCAAAGTGAGACTCTATCTCTAAAAATAATTAATTAAAATCCACAGTCACAGTATTTGTAAACTATAAACTAGATCTAATAAGCAACTTTCTTACCCTGACAAAGGACACTTATTCAAAACCTACAACATCTATTATACATAATAGTGAGACTTTAGAAGTTCTCATTAAAACTAAGGACAAGAAGACTTGCTATCACTACTCAGAGTTGACTTTCTTCTATCCAATGCAATAAGAAAAGAAAAATGAATTCATGTTTCAGAAACAGCAAAGGAAGAGATAATACGATAGTCCATTTATAAATTCAAGAAAATCTGTAGACAAACAATAGAAATAAAGATGAGTGCAGTTATTAGATATGAAACTGTAGTAGGCAGAATAATGACTCCAAAAGATGTCTATGTCCTAATTCCCAGAACCTGTGGCTATGCTCACCAACACGGCAAAAGGTAGGATCAAGGTTAAAGGCCTTGAGATAGGGAGACTAGCCTGGATTATCAAGGGAGAGCCCAATCTAATACCACAGATCCTTAGAAGTGGAGCTGGGACAATGGAAGAAGGGTCAGAGAGATACAATGTGCTGGCTTTGAAGATGGAAGAAGGGGCCGCAGGCCAAGAAATGTGAGTGGCATGGAAACAGATTCTCCCCTAGAGTCTCTAGAAAGGAACACAACTCTTCCGACACCTTCATTTTAGCCCAGTGAGACCCACATGGGACTTCTGACCTACCAAACTGTAAGAAAATAAATTTGCATTTATTTAAGCTACTAAGTTTGTGATATCTTTTTTATAGCAGTAATAGAAATATAATACACAAATCAACAAATAAAACTCATGTCCGTCACCAAGCATCCTATTATAGAATATAAATGCTAAAATTCCCAATCACAACAACAACAAAATGCAAAATGTCACGGAATAAAAACTAAAAAATACTTGTATGAGAACAGTACTGAGAGGATATTATCAAAGTATATAAAATATTATCAAAGGATCTAAAACAAGACCTAAATAAATGAGAAGGCATATCATGGACATGAATTAGAACACTTCATTATAAATATGTCAAACCTGCCAAAATTAATCTATAAAGTCAATGTAATTACAATTACAATTCCAACAGGGTTTTGGAAGAAACTTTGCAAGCTTATCTTAAAATTCTAATGAAAGAGCACGGGGTCAAGAATAATCAAGAGGATACTGAAGAAAATAAACAATGTGAGGAAACTTGCCCTCTCAGGCATCAAGGCTATTATAAAGTTATATTAGATAAGAGAGTGAGTTTTTGCCATAGGGAAAGAAAGGCCGATGGAACAGAATGAAAGTCAAAAAATAACACCTATCGTGTATTTCCATTTAGATAAAGTGGAAAAGAAAGACGCGAGTACAGAATATATTGTGTAGGGACACATATGTGTATGGAACACAGTAAAGATGACCAGGGCACCAATTATCATACAGATGGGGAAGGAGAAGGGAAGGGAATGAGATGAAGGGGTGGCCCACATAAATGCTCCAAAATACTGGAAATGTTCTATGTCATAACATAGCTGATGGCTTCTTATTTTGCTTTATTGGCTTATAATAATCCTTGTGTGTGTGTGTGTGTGTGTGTGTGTGTGGTGTCCCTCTTCAGCTTGTATGGTACATTTTACAATACAATATTTTAATGGCTAGCAAAATAATGGATTATTCAATAAATGAAGCTGTGACAATTGGTTATTCATAAGGAAAATGTAAAATCAGATACCTACATTTTACATTCAAATATCTCACCAATGTATTTAAGACCCTACATGTGAAAACCAACTTTGTCACTTTTCTAGTAACTGAACAGACCAGTAACATTAGGCTCTTATAGCAAAGAAACTTTTCTTAAATGAACATAAAAAGCATAAGATGTAAATTAAAATATTAATAATTTTGATAATATTAATATTAAAACGTCCACATCAAAAGACACAGTAAAATAATGTAGAAAAACAAGCCATAGAATGGGAGAAAATATTTGCAATATGCATAAGAAATAAATTATTATACCCAGATATACATATTGTATTTTTAAAACATGCTTTCAAATCAATAATAAAAAACCAGATACCACAATAGGAATAAGAACACGCAGTTTGCAGAAGATGAAAGTAAATGGCCAGTAAATATAGACAAAGCTCTACTTCATGAGTAATTAGGGGAATGCAACTTAAAACAAGGAGCTACCAATCCACACCCAACTACTGGCAAACGTTTTTAAATTGGGCAGTTACAACTTTTGTAAGATGAAGGGGGACGGGAATTTCCGTACCCACTAGTATGAATGTACAATGGTACCTAATTTTGGAGAGTAATTGAGGGCTATCTAACAAATTTGAAGACACTTGTACCCTATGACTTAGCAATGTGATTTCTCAATGGAAACGTTTGCTCCTGTGTATAAGAGTTAGAATGAGACATGTACTGAGAAAGAACACCCAAGTCCACCGTATTGGTTATAGGGGGAAATGGAAAGCAGGCTAACTAGCCATCAATGGGAGAATGGATAGACAGCATCAGATCCTACAATAAAAAACAAAAAAGCATAGGATAAAATAAATTTACTAAAGTTATATATGCAAGCTCAAAAACATAATGTTCAGTGGAAAAATCTAAAAAAAAAAAAAAAAAAAAAAAAAAAAAAAAAAAAAAAACAACAAGGATAGTTGGGTGCAGCTGTGTGCACCTGTAGTCCCAGCTACTCAGGCTAAAGTAGGAGGATCACTTGAGTCCAGGAGTTCAGGACAGCAGTGAGCTAGGATTGCACCATCTGTGAATAGCCACTGCACTCCAGCCTGGGCAATATAACAAAACCCCATCCCCCCCAAAAAAAACAATAACAACAACAACCAAAAAGCATACAGACAGTATGATACCATAGCTTTGTTTCTTTTTAAGTCTACAAACCACTGTCAGATAACTTATTGAAACATAAATCTGTTGTAAAAGTATAAAAATATGCATAGGAATGATGACCACTGAGTTAATCTAAGGCGTTTGGAGAGGGCTGGGATCACAGAGAGGCACACAAGGGTCCATTTCATCTCTAATGTCAGGGTTTGATAATGACAGTGGGCAAATGGGTAGTTGTTAGGCTCTCTTCCTTTTGGAATGCTTGAAATAGTTCCTGATTTTCAGAAGGGCATTTTCATAAAGAGGACTAAAGCACCTCTGGTGGGAATACCTGTCTGTAGCTGGGAGCATCTGCCATTGCTGATGCCCCGTGCTACGAATTCACACGGGCGCCTCGTAACCAAAGAGACACAACCTGCCTCTGAGAAGATGACCTGTATTTTCTTAATATGACGTCAACTTACTTTATGCCACAGCCACGACTGACAAGAAGGCAAGAAGGTAGAAAATTTTCTCTAAAAACGAAGGAAATGTTGCTGTTTACAAAGCAGTCCAAATGTAATGAATATTTATCGGTCACGGAATCCAACCTGCCAAGGCACTCTGATTAATAACAGAGTGGGATAACGCAACCTGGTAACCTTTTATGATAAATTATAGGCTGTGCACTGGTGGTCTGGGGCTGGCAGGGGGTGAATAGCAGTCCTAGCCCCCTCCTCCTGAAGGACTTCGTATGGAGAGTGGCAGGCTCCAAGACCCGTGGACAGGGGTGCAGCCACCTGAACCCCTGTGAGGGGTCAGGCGTGGGGAGAAAGTTGTAAAACTCTGGGATGTGCTTGAAATTTCTGTCAACTGGAGGAACAGATGGATTCAGGGGAGGTCGGTCCGAGAGGAAACGCAGCAGTGTGCGGAGATCTGCCATTAAACCACCTCAGCCTTAATGGGATAATGGGATGAAATTCCACGGCAGGTAACTTTTCTCTCAGCATCCTGCCCGTCTTCCATAGAAGACAGCCTGCATCAGGCTGGGTGCCGACGAGTCAGAAATAAATGGTCTGCTGTTGATATGCGTGTTTTAACCCCTGTGAACATTAATGAGAGTTTTGTGTACGTATTGATTGCCAAAGAGGCCTAAAGTTTAAAGCATTCATTCTGAATTCCAAGATATTTGTCAATTCCTCCCAGACCCTCGGTCCTCATCAGCACTTGGTATTTTGAACTTCTTTTCTCTGCATATTTTAAAAGAAGAAATGTAGAGGCTTATCTAATCCAATCCTATGTCTCTAAACCCACGTCATTTAATGGGTCCGTCGACATACATCCATATTTAGGCTGAGATGAATGGGCATGGCTGTGCATTCGCCTTGGCAGCAGGGCTGGGCATCAATCATGAAGATTAGTCCTCACGCAGACACATCAGCCATTTGGCATCCTGGTGCCCCCAGCCCCCACCTGATATGGTTGAAGACACTTCCAATATATCAATAATGATCTGTGTCCAAAAACTTCTCAGGGGGATCACATGAGCTGGGGGGAGATATATTTCCTCACGCCCGTATTACAGTCTGGTTGCCTGTGCTTCCTGGAACCCCAGAGGTGACCTCCCAAGCTTTCTGAAATATGGACCAATTTAGCTCACATCTGCAGATGTCACTGGCCACAGCGGCTCTCCAGCAGAGAGAGCTAAGGTCCCGGTGAGTGGGTATTGGAGGGAGCCGGCCTCGACAGCTCTGGTTTTGGGGTGCAGTGTGCAGAAGCTTGCTCCAAACCCACTGTCCTTTCTCACAACCGCCCCACCTGCCAAGCACTGGCTCCCATCTTCAGGCCAGTCTGTTTTCACTGCTTTACAGACTCTTGGCGACTTTTCCTTTTCAATGCCTCCTAGCAGCCGTCTACTTGGGGTTCCTGGGGGATCGTGGGACTCGCAGAGCCCCGCCCCAGCTGCCCGGCTCTCGGCTCTGTGGGTCCATGGAGAACAGCCCTGGACACAGCCCCACCTGCCTCCACTTCCCACCCACGTGGTCTGCGTGAGTTAGGGACCCTGTCAAAGGCTCGATTTCTGAACCTTCCTGCATAAGGAGCACACTACCCACCTTAGAGTCCTGGGACAGCCAAACTGATGTGCTGGGGACGTGCTGGGTGTCTGCTGCTGAAAGCCCAGGTGCTGTGTCCACTCAGAGGGGCTGCGTTTTCCTCCCAGCATCATCCCAGAGCCTAAGTGCACAAAGAGAGGTGGAAACAGAGAAACAGAGTGGAAATGAACACGAGTTCCCGAATGACAGGGAACTGGTGAAGGTGGTGTGGCTTGTGCCTTCACTAAGGGCCCAGTGAGACCAGGGTCAGCCAATAAAACACAGGGTGCCTGGTCAGATTTGAATTTCAGATAAGCAATAAATGCTTTGTAGTATAAGAAGTTTTTAGTATACTTATACTTACATAATCACTTACAAGTTCTTCCTTGTTCACCTGGAATTCAAATTAACTAACCCGGGGAAGGAGGGAGGCAGGGAGAAGCCGCAGCTTAACAGGTGAGAGAAACAAGGATCGCACAAGTCCCTGGAAACACAGAGACAGGAGGAGCCAGGCGAGCAGGTGCCAAGTCCCCAGGTGTGGCGAGTGGAGCCTCGGAGGAGGCACTGGGGGCAGCTGGACCATGCTGTACCCTCCGCTTCCCCGCACACGGGCACTGAGCAGAGGCCACGCTGCTCACTTCCGGGTGGACCCAAGGCACTTGTATAAGCAAAGCAGCTCTTTCAGCTCCTCTGCAGACTCAGGAAGGGTGGGGTTTGTTTTTTCTTAATCTTTGGTAAGGGACCAGGCAGAAAGACCAAAAGTTCATCCTACACTTATATTTGGGAGGGAACCAAAGGAGGAAAGAAGCTTAGTCTCCTACTGAGGAAAATATCCAAACTTAATTACTTGGAGCCCAATTAATATTGGAAAAGATGCTCTGGTTCTCAGAGGACGGTTACGTCATCCCTTGCACAGATGCACTGTGTCCTCCTGCGGGGATTTCTAGGACCAGAAGAACATTTAACTTACATGTTACAGGAATTTTGCCATTTGGGACAACTTATAAATGAAAACGTACAGCTTAAACAGGTCACTCGCCCTTTTACTCATCAGAAAAGTTTCAGGCAGTGGCCTGGACTGAAGGACGCTATCCCCTCTCCCCAGGAGAAACAGCCTAGAGCGGTCAGCAAGGCACCACCTGCAGGCCAGATCCAGCCCCCTGCCTTCTTTATGTGAGCTAAGAATGGTGTTTACCGTTTTAAATGGTTGAAAAAAAAATCCAAAGAACAAATTACCTTGTGGCACATGGAAATTCTATGAAATTCAAACTGCAGTGTCCACAATGAAGTTCTGTGGGAACCCAGCGAAGCACATGCATGCTTATGCATTGTTGATGGCTGTTTTCCTGACACAAGGCAGAAATGACTAATCGCAGCATCTGCAAAGATGAAAATACTTACTACCTGACCAACAGAAAACACTTTGCCAACATGAAAATATAACTGCTTGGCCGGGCGCGGTGGCTCAAGCCTGTAATCCCAGCACTTTGGGAGGCTGAGACGGGCGGATCACAAGGTCAGGAGATCGAGACCATCCTGGCGAACACAGTGAAACCCCATCTCTACTAAAATACAAAAAACTATCCGGGCGAGGTGGCGGGCGCCTGTAGTCCCAGCTACTTGGGAGGCTAAGGCAGGAGAATGGCGTGAACCCGGGAGGCGGAGCTTGCAGTGAGCTGAGATCCGGCCACTGCACTCCAGCCTGGGCGACAGAGCAAGACTCCGCCTCAAAAAAAAAAAAAAAAAAAAAAAGAAAAGAAAAGAAAAGAAAAGAAAAGAAAAGAAAATATAACACTGCAGCACCATGCAGCAAGAGTTCCCAGGGGGCATGAACAAACGCAGAGGGTAGGAGGCTGCTGGAGGAAGCTGCCAAAGGCCTTGGGACTCCTTATGGATGTGCTGGGGATGAGAGTGAAGATACTGGGAAGGAGACAGCTTGATGAGACGCACCTACAGGAGCTTGCAGGGCACCAAAGATGCTCTACGCAGACACACAATGGCACGTGGACACTGACTTAGAGAGACAGGAAGCCTCTTTTGTAACTGTTAAATACGTTCATGAGAAGACAAACTCTGGGAAGAAATAGTTTTCAAAATAGTACAATGAAGTTTTTCTGATTTAAATGATCCATCATGATGTTCTAGACTTCCTGCCTCTGAAAGCCCTTGTACTTCCATCCATCCCTTCTCCTTCCCTTCCAGAGTCTTTAACCTGTCTACTAGATTCTTCCTTTAATGAGCCTGCAAAAACCCCCAAGAAGAAAACCTCTCTGTACCCCCATCCCCTTCCTGATTCCTCCCATTATACTCTTCACCCTAACGTCAACCTCCTCCCCACATCACCTCTAAGAGCTGTCGACACTTCCCAACCTCCCATGCGTTCCTGACTGGTTCTGCTTCTGTTTCTCCGCTTCTCTGATCAACGTCAACAATGATTTCCCTGTTGTGAGGTCAAATAGCATCGAAAAGCCTCATCTTCCACAGATTCTCAGCTGCCCTGAGTCCTGCTAACGTCTCTCCTTCTTCTTGTAACACTTTCTTCCCTCGGCTTTCGTGGCTCCACCATTTTCTCGTTTTCTTCTTACCTACCCATCTTCTTCTCCTGACCCGACTCAGCCTCTCATCTTTCTCTTTTAAATACTAAAATGTCTTAAGACCTGGTTATTTCTCATATCTTGTTCTCTCCTGCTAGGTGACCTTAACCTGCCTTGTCATCCATATCGTTGGCAAGATCTAAACAAAATTAGCTCACGGCCGAGCGTGAGTGGCTCACTCCTGTAATCCCAGCACTTTGGGAGGCCAAGTCAGGAGGATCAGTGGATCACTTGAGGCCAGGAGTTGGAGACCAGCCTGGTCAACATAGTGAGACCCTGTCTCTAAAAATCTAATAAAAATAATAAATAAATAAATACAAACAGTTCATGAGAAAGGCTTTTTCCTTCTTCATGAAGAGTCAGTCAGATTTGTCTTTTCTGAAGCCCCACTGGAAGAATTAGATTAGTTCCCTTCCCTGAAAACCTTAAAAAAATCCCCTTCATAGATGTAAACACTCTTATCTTCCATTAATGGTTTCTCTGTTCTTTCCCTGTTGGAGTTAAGTCATCTTCATTCTGGAAACTAACAAAGGCTCCATAGCAGATGCTCAATAAACACATAAATGGACTGAAGAGAGGATCATGATGATAAAGCACTTGGGGCATCATTAGAAAGAATAAGGACTTACATATCCCAGACCTGAACAGTCCTTCTATAATTGCCCAGTGTCTTCATAAAACCTCAAGACATTTTTGTAACATAAAAAGTAATTCTGACAACATTTTAGATCATGAAGCTAAGCCTGCTTCTGTTGGTTGCAACCGTGGCTCTGCTGCTTACTGGCTGTGTGACTCTGGGAAAGTGCCTTCACATGTCTGAACTGCAGTTCTTCAACTACCAGATGAGTTCAATGGTAGCTCCCTCTCAGACTTGTTGAAAAAAAACAAACAGCGTATCTCACGTCAAGTGCTAAGGGCAGTGTGTGGCACACAATAATGACTGAATAAATAATAGTGAAAACTCAGTCTCCAGGCAAAGTAAAATAAGGAAACAGTAGCAGAGAATAAGAGGGAAACAGTTCAACACAGGCACTACCCTACACCCAGACAAGGACAAAATAGTTTCATAAAATATAGGAAATGCCGAAAGGCTGTCTTAATTCCCACTAAGGAGCAATGGCTCACCCCACCTTCACACTGACCCAGCAATAAAGCCAGGAGACAGACTCACACTGTGTTATCACCTAACCATATTATATCAGGCTTTTGTTATATGTAGTTGTTTAAGTGGATGCACAGCTTAACCTGTGGTAAATTTAAATCTGTTTAATGACTTGCATTATAACAAGCTCCTACATAAATAACAATTCCCGGGAGAGGAGGCCGTCTGGAGTCCCATTACTACCTCCTTCCTCCTGATAACGCACAACGCAAATGGGATGAACCGGATCACAGAGCATTTATCAAACACACATTTGTGCACTGTGCAGTGCAGGGCACCGACCAAAATATGGGGAAAATTCCCATTAATCCGAGCCACAGGCAGGCCTCCCACGCTACAAACACTTGTCCATAAGAACAGAAAACCACAGCCTGCATGCAAGTCACCTTTAGGCTGCCCATCTACCTAAGCCTAGGGCCACGCCTTAAGGAGAGGCACCTCGCTTAGCCCTGTACACAGACCAGCAGGAGGGCAGGGTTGGACACAGGAGTGGGGACCTCCGCCGCTGGCCAGGCTTCGGGACCCCTGCGGCATCAGTAGACTTCAGTGTAAATCTCTAAGAAACTCCTGACAGACAGGCCCCCTGACAGCCATGCAATTACTGCTGATGGCCGACCTTCCACGAGGTACCTTTGAATTATAGGAATCTTATTAGAAGCCTCTGACCTCTTGAATTTGCGAGGTAGAAATCGCCTGAAAATCCAATACCCTTATTTATGCCAGCTCTGCAAAAAGGAAAAAAGTAACTCAAAGCAGACAGATGGATAGACAGACATGCATCTGTGTTTAAAAGACAAACGCCCTTCTTGCCCAGAGGGCTCCTCATACCAAAGCTAGCTGGGTGCCCAAAGCCAACAGCCCTTCTGGTCTTTGATTCAGGTTCTACAGAAAAAGTTTTAGTCCCCTCTAATTTCAGAGGAGTAGAGGGAATAAGCAAAACAAAGCAAACACACAAGAGGTTTCAGCTGTACTTGTGCTTCTCCCCGCTCCCTTGGGCCTGGAAGAAGCCAGGAGAGTGGGGAAGGTGGGGTGAGAATGTCCCCACTGGGCTTCTAGAAAACAAGGAGGGGCAGGGCTTCTGCTGAATGGGTGGGGCATGCTGGGGAGTGTGGAGCCAGTGCAGAGGGGAGGAGCTAGAATTTCCCAGGCCTAATTTAAGAGTGCGTAGTCATCCAGGGAAAGGGGTGGGACAAAGGCAATGGGCGTGGCCAACAGAATGAGGCGGAGCTAGTAAAGAGAGCCAACCATTATAACTGAGGGAGAGCTTCTCAGACAGGGTGTGGCTGGAGGAGAAGGGGTGGAGCTAGGAAAGAGGGGTGGAGTTAATCTGGGAAGGAGGAGCACGACCAAGGAGGTATTTTACAATTTATCCTGTAAGTGGGGGATCTCATTTTTTTAATTAAAAAAATTAATTAAGAAATTTTAAAGCCCTGGGGAAAGTGACCAGGCCACCTGGTGCCAATGCATCACATGGCCTTTAATTTTCCTTTTCTGGATGAGCCACGCGCTGATCCCTTCAGAATTCCAGGTATGGAAGACTCCTGCCTTCAGCCTGGAGTCCTCTGCTAGGAAGCCCTGATGACATCAGACATCCCAGAAACTCTGTCGCCTTTTTGCTAATCTCCATCTAGTCAGTTTATGTTATGTAAGCTGTTTAGGTTCAAGGGTGTTTCACTAGCACAGCTTACTGGGGACTGCATTTTCTCTGGGGTGCTTGGCAAGCTCTACATCAAAGCCTGATTGAGCAGAAAATATGTGCTAATGTTCACAGCAGTACTCTATTATAGTATAAGTGTGCTTGTAAATATTCACTACATGTTATTACGCCATTTGAACCAAGAATATTGGAAGGTGAAAGGTCGGCCTAATGCTCTCTCCGGAGGCAGCAGTTTTGAATATAACCAAATGGGATAATGGTCGGGAATGCCCAGAGGGGGCAATGGAACACGTCGTAAAGAATTGTGCTGTGAGTTTTAAGTTTTCAGGACAACAAAGATGCCAACGAGATGGCTCATAAGCAGTCATTATTAATGGAATGACAAGGCTAATGTTAAGCAGAATGTCTTTGCGACAATAAATCTTGTCCCTGCGCCATTAGTACTCCTTACAACTGCAAATAGCAGTTAGGTTATAACCTAACATGGCAGAATTTTATCCTCTCAATCTCTAATGTATTTTATAATGCTGTTAAAGTCAGGAATCGCAACTGTTTAAGCTCACTTAATCTAGGAGAAGTTTAAACACGAATTTTAAATGCAAAAAACTGCTTTGATATTAGTTTTTCTTAATTAAAGAACAGCTCTTTATAAGAAGTAGATCTTTTTAAACGTGTGTCAGCCTGTAGTAGATGGGCATTGTTGAATTTTAAATGCCATACTTTTATTCAAGCTCAACTTGGACTGCCCCATGCGATGTCATATTTAAAAAAAAAAAAAATTACTTTTGTGGGAGAGCCAGGTCGCACATTTATTTGTTTAACTTCAAATGTACATTGTGTTCAAGCTCCTATTGGGAATGGATTGATCTTTTAAAATAACTTATATGTATGCATTTTCCACATAGTTCCTTTTGAAATTATGTTCTAATAGCTTGCCCTGTCTTCCCATTTGACCTCCTTTATATATAACAGAATACTTGGAAGAAAAAACTGATTATTAACCCCCCTTTTTTAGTTTTCCTTCTAAATGACCACAAGAACACTGAGAACCAGAAGTTAGTACTGAAACTGGAGAGCAACCCAAATGGAAACAGCAGCCACCATCCTCCACAGGGCCTGCTGGGACCACCCCTGCAGGGTGGTAGGCTGGGAGAGGACCCATGCCACAGCCAGGGCCCATGTGAGATGGTGTCTAGAGGGACTCTGCTTTGGGGCTGCCATCACTGCAGATACCTGAGGGGAAGCTGCCAGCTCTTCTGTCCCCACCCCAGAATCTGCTGTGCACAGAAGGCAGAGGACTCTAGGGTGGTCTGACCCAGCCAGGTCTGCAGGGTGAAGCCCACCTGCCTCCAGCTGCACAGTTGGCCACAGAACATCTGAGTTACCTGGCCAAGCCTGGGAGCCAGCTGTCACCAATACCCTCCATGTGCTCTGTAGAATCTCCGCCGCGTTCACTGAGAGCACTTTCCATCAGATCCATGGTGCTGCTCATTCTGGCCACCGATCCCCACTCCTTACGAAGGTATCTCCCTCAGAACATGGTCGCCAAGGGCCTGAGGGTGTGTCCTCGCAGAGCGTTCTACACAGCAAGACTAGCAGGTTGCTAAAGCTGGAAGCTCCTTGAAGCTTTTCCAGCAGCTCCTTTGGAGGAAATTTAGGGTCGCTTGTCAATTTCAGTTCCTTCCCAATACAAACCTTCAAGTTTACCGCCTTGTTAACAACAATCACCAGCATTTGTGTGTCTCTTCATGGCATACACACGCACTCTCACATCTATTATTTCATCTTTTTTCACAACCTATCTCAAGGATGAGGAAACTGAGGCAAGGAGGGGCCTAGGCTTGAACCGTGGTCCTCTGAGTCTTAGTCTGACTCCCACCTCTGGACCCAACTGCTTCTCATCCTGTGTGGCATGAAGTGTCACTGATTTCTAGATTGTAACATTGTAAAGTCGCTTTTAGATCCCTGCAACAATATTGTATTATCAATGTGAAGGAAATGGCACATTTTGATTGCTGTAATTCTTACTTTTTAAATAATCAACACAAAAATGTTTTCAATTCTTCTTGACATAAAATCTCCACATATCTCTTGACTCTTCCATCAAACAACTGTTTTTAACCTTTTAGCCTAGAATAATAAAACTGGAAGGAGCTTAGGGTCACTATACAGGTAAGAAATTAAAATGCAAAAGGGAAGAAACACCTTTGATCTGAGGGTGAGGGAGGTCTAGTGCCCAAGTAAGTCCAGGATTCCACATGCTCTGTGTTTGCCGAAGCATGTTAGTTCACTATCTGACCTGAACTTCTAATTCCTACAGGAGCCACAACAAGACAAGATCAGGCCAGATGTGCTGAAGTAAAAAGGTCTCCATGCGGGTTAAATGAAAGGAGCAAGCTACAGACTATGCATAATGTACCCCCATCACACATGCGCACATGCGCACATGAATGTCTACATGCACACGTGCAGGTGCATGCATACACTGGCATGCATACATGCATACATGCACCTGTGTGTACAAGTATACACGTGCACACATACAAACATATGCATACGTACACCCACACATGCTTACACCCCCACATGCACATGCACACTGTATTTCCAGGTGTGCATATATCTGGAGGAAGGGCACACAGAGAGTTGATACCAGTGGTTCCCCTGGGGAAGGACCCTGGGATAGACATGGGAGAGGCAGGGAATTTGACTTTACTTGAATTGTTGAACATTCTTAAGTTTACAAGAATTTTTTAAAATTCTTATACAGATAAACATGTATCTTTTCAGATCACTGTTGCTAAAAAGAACAAGAAGGGGCCTGGCTGGGCCTGAGTAGTATGACAAGTGCCCCCAAGTATCCTGCAGCCCTTGGATCTTTTCCTGGAAGATGCTATTTTCAAGTAACCTCAGAGCCTCATGCTGAGCCGATGAAACCTCAGGGCTGCAGGGTCAGAAGGAGAGAGCTCTCCCTTGGTTTTCAAAGGTTCCGGCTCTGCCCTGCACAGTGGGCATCACGGCAGGGCTCTGGGGCCCTCTGCCCAGGCCTGAGCTTCTCAGGCAGCCGGCTGAGCCCACACTCCTGGGAGCCACCAGGGAGCCTGGCCTCTCCAGCAGCAGCTGGACGCTGAGAGGCTGCCCAGGCAGGCTCTGCCCAGCCGGGGTGGGAACTGCGATCCGCCACCCAGAGGGATGTGCTTTAATTGAAAATTTATGTTTAATTGAAGAGTCACCTGTTTTATGTGAGATCAGAGAGCAGGCTCCCCTCAGATTTGTAATGGGGACAAGAAGTATATCATTACATGTTTACTTTGTAAGGGATGGAAGTTTCATATTTAATTCATACAAGGATTCCTTGGCTAGGAAAGAAAGGTTTTTAAAAGCCAGGCTCACATGGATATTGAAAACACCCAACATCTCTATTGCACAGGTTTCTGTTTTGTTGGCTTATATCCTTCTAAACTTGGTGGTCAGCAGAAGGAAAAACACTAGAAAGGCCGCATCGTCCTCAGATCATTCAACAATTACTGTGAGCTTGAAAGCCAACTTAGAAATCAATGCCATCAGAAAAAGATGGTGCAGAAACACAATTAAGGGCTGATAACTTTATTATATAAATAGCTCATACAAATGGGGAAGAAAAACATAAACATCCCAATAGATTAATGGGAAAGGGGCAGAAACAAGCAATTCCAAGGGGATAGAATGCAAAGTGTAATGTGACAGAAACCATTTAACCACATGGTTAATCATAAAATGAGTATGAAACGCGGCACCATTTTTGACCCATCCAACCAGCAGAAATGTTTAATGGTAATATCCAAAACTGAGATGGAGCAGTGAGATCGGAAATTCTCATATAGTGCTGGGGGCAGGGGAAACCAGGGCGGCACTTCTGAAAGAAAATTTGGCTGGTAGTAATGTGAACCTTAAAATATTCATGTCCTTTGACCTCATTATTTTGTTCTGGGACTCTAACCAAAGAAAACAATCTAAATAGATCGAACTTTATAAAGATGTTCAGAGAAGTGTTATTTATAATAACAAAAACTTTAAAACAGCCTAAATGTCGAAAAAAAGAAAAGAATGGCTAAGCAAATTACAGTTGTTGCATTGACTAGAATATCATGGAATCATTACAAGCTGTATTTCTATTGACTATATGATAACATGTTTTGAACATTCTCATCAAAAGGAGAATTAAGCAAATGAAAGTTTATATTCTGATTGATCACAATGAAAAAACAAACCTACAGGAAAGAATAAGTCTGAAAGAAAATGTGCCAATATATTAATTACAGCTGGGAACAATGAATGATGTCAATGCCTTTTTTGTTTGTTTAGTTTCCAAAATGCTCCTCATGACAGTGTATTACATTTTAAGTAAATACAAAAACACATTTTAATTGTTTTCTACTTAAAAAAAAGAAAACCCTGGGAAGATAGATTGTAGTGGGAAGTTTCAGGTTAGCCCCTCATTTTACTGGTCAGGATATGGAAGCTAAGAGGCTCTGTAGTGCCCTAAACCACAGCACTAATTAGAGAATGGCACCTCTGTAGAATTTGTCACTCAGTATTTGTTAATTGTATCAACTCCCATTAATTAATTAATTCTAGAGGGATATTATTTTCTAACTAGGAGCATGTTCTGGGGAAAATCACTACTTCTCTCTCTCACCCAAGAAACATGCTTTGAGCCCTCAGCCGGATAAACAGAGGAGCAAAGGTGGGATAACAGTGCCATGCAGCAAATGCCACAACACCCCACGCGGACAACCTTCGCTTCACTGATGAGCACGCAGAGAATGATTTTAAAGGAAAAAATAACTTACTGGCTAACAACTAAGTACCCGCCAGGTAGTAGGAATTAATGGATTCATTTCACGAAATAAAAACTTCTACTATGGTCGGTGTAGCAAATTTCACTTGCAGACACGTTTGCAAAATAAGCACATCTTCACAATGGCCCAAACATCAGTTAAAGATCCTGCCTGCCTAGATGTGGAGGAACCCACCCAGTGGTCAGGACCACCCCACGTGGGCAAGGAGGGTGACATGCAGCAGAGAGAATGCCACATCGGCTTCCTGCAGGGTAACAGGAGCCCCTCCTTTGGGGCCCATTCCTCTGCATCCAGCCCCCTCCTCTCAGACACTGTATGGAGCCACAGTCTGAAGCCTGGGGGGCCCCTTCCTGGAGGTGATTGTGCAGCTGATTCTGAACAAGCTGCACAGTCGTGATCACTTTTTCAGAGCTTAACACTGCAAGAGTAATGCCACTGGA
The DNA here is from genome assembly GCF_001698545.2 of Rhinopithecus bieti. Lineage (NCBI taxonomy): Eukaryota > Metazoa > Chordata > Mammalia > Primates > Cercopithecidae > Rhinopithecus > Rhinopithecus bieti. The sequence continues at coordinate 376,614 of NW_016819184.1, read as the reverse complement.
TATTATCAACTCCACTGAAATCACTTGCTGGTATAAAGATAAATCAGGACTACTAATGCCTCGTGAATACATGACTCTATACTTCTTTTACTTAGTGAAACATTTAATTAGTATTTACTCGCAAATTACTATCAATTACCAAAAATGACTACAAATTACTAGCAAAATGGATACATTTTCTCTCTACCACCAAAATAAATTCAATTACTAACTTTAAGTAATTGCGGGTAATTTATTTCTTGGAGGGCAGAGAGCTTATAGATAAACTGGAAGGAGATGATTAAGATGCACGGTGTGGCTGATTTATGAGGGGAACTTAAATAGCTAAATCTGGGTGGTTGAGCAAGAAAGCTGAAAGACCGCCGCAAGATTCCCACAAACAGCTGCCCAGCAAGCGGAGTCCTGTGTGGCTCAGCCCAGGAGAGGGGGAGGCTACGGTGCCAAGGAGATCAACTTAATCAGGAGCTTTCTGCTAAAATACTTAGAGGTTTTCTTGATGGTGAAATCTGAGATCCTAATACGGTCTCCCAAAGGAAGTTGTCAACACCTGAATCTTCAACAGGACAAAAGGAGAGAGAATACTTTGCAGAATGATTGCAGAGGTTTTCCTTAGAGGAAAAGGGAAGATTTAGATGCCAAGTTTTACACGATTTGTTCCCCTTCAGGTTTCAGCAAAAGAAAATGTCTTCTGTCCCCAAGCCTAACATAGAAGCAATCACAGAGACCAGCACCTGCCAACAGTGGGGTTTGGTCCCTGGGGGAAGGTCACAGCCCTGTCCCTGCTACTTGGGCACCAGGGGGGTGCATAGATTGTGAGGTGGCCACGGGCAGTCATCCTTTAAACTGGCACCTCCTGCCCACGCTGGACGTGCCCACACCATCTTCACCCCTCGGAAGGTGAAGCACCCCATCCGGCCCAGAGTGCTGCAGATGCCAGCTATTTCGGAAAAGCCGTGTAAAAAGGCACATTAGTGAGTACTGAATGACACCTGTGACTGATGCAGAAGATCATTACAAATGATGACTCAGATTTCCCAGGTCCGGGATGCAGCGAGGCATCATGGTGGGTTCCAGTCCAGTTGTCCAGAACTCCAAATCTCCCAAACTGTGTGACTTGCAGCAAAACACTTAGCCACGCTCAGTCTGTCTCTTCATCTGTAAAACGAAACTCAAACTATGACTTCAGATTAAACAAACTGTGGTACATTCATACAATGAAACAGTGATCAGCAATAAAAAATAAAAAGGAGATTTTTGCTCCATGAAAAGACACAGAGGAACCTTACACATAAATCGGGCGGCAAAAGAAGAGGAGGTACTGCAGGATTCCAACCATGTGACATCCTAGAGAGGGTAAAACTATGGGGTCAGGAAACAGATGAGCAGCCGGAGGGTGGGAGAAGGAGGGTCGAGTGGGTGGAGCTCAGGATTTGGTGGGCAGTGAAACTGTTGTGTATGAGACTGTGATGATGGATACGTTGCATACGTTGGTGCAAGCCCGTAGCATGTACACCACCAAGAGCAAGTCCTAATGGAAACTCTGCACGTTAGTTACTATTAAGGCATCAATATTGGTTCATCCACTGTAATGGATGTAATGGAGGGACAGCCTACGCGGGAACTCTGTACTTTCCACTCAGTGTTCTGTAAATGGAAAATTGCCCTGAAAAATCAAATCTAAAATGCAAACAACTACTTCACAGGGATGCTCTCGGCACCAAGGGAGGCAGAGTCATAACTTGGAAATGGCACAGGCAGAAGTCAAAGTGACTTAGCCTGGACCTAGGCTTGGTTCTGGTGTTCAAGCCACACACAGTGTAGGATTTCCACGCCCATGCTTGCCCCCTTACGGGTCTGCCTCGTGACCGAGTCCGTTCAGCAGTCAGTAAGAACAGACCGTGGCCCCAAGAATGACATTCTCAAATCCCACATGCAAGCAGCACACCCCTTCCACGGGGAGTCCCCCCAGAGGCCAGGGCTGGAGGGTTGGTGGCAAAGGCGAGTTAGTGGATGACATGGAACCTTGGTTCACTGTCTGTGCCACCAAAACACAGTCGGTCCACTTCCAGGAGTCCAGGCCTCCCTCCAGGACCCCACACCCAGCCTGTTGTCTTGGAGGCCTTCCTTACTTCTCAAAGTTTGGCTGGTTTCTCTCCCAGGGAGCCAATGCTCTGGGACACTTTGGTGTGTGAGCAGCAGCTCCTAATGCCCTCCGTTTCCTGTTCACACTGGTTTAGCCATTCAATCATGATGTCATAGCATCCCGGAGGAGGACGCTGCTGCCAGGCTCCCGTTGGTGGGGAAATTCCGTGAAGCATTAAAAACACACGTAAGAGGAATCTCTGTCCCTTTCACAATGTTGGTGGCTCAAGATGCACAGTAATGTATTCCTGAGAACCACATTTACCATCCTGAGTGGGGTAGTCAAGGACAAGGACCGCAGGCTGCATTTCTGGGGCCGGAAAGAGAGGCGTCTTTATATCCCGTGTGCAGGGTACTGCCAGGCTGAGCTCACAGTGACCACACATGCAGGTCATACAGAGATGCAATGCGGAGGGCATCCCAGAGGTGGCTTGGGGACAGGCTGAGGACATCGTTTAATAATGTGGAATGGGGATTTTGTTCATTTATCTTAGATTCATGCCCACAACTGAGACAGAGGAGTGAGTTCTTTTGCCAAGAGAAAGAGGAGCCTCCGGTGGATGTAGCCTGAGAGACCCATACGAACACGGTGGGCCGCCCGCTCTGTGCTGCTTTGGGGCTGGATCAAGTCCCCGAGGTGAGTAGCGTTTCTGTAACTCCAATGAAGACATCCTAAGGTTTTGTACCATGTCATACAATATCAATTTAACATTGGTGCTTCTGAAAAATCCTACCACCATCTGGAAAAATCAACCCAGACTACTTCCATGTAACTTGCAAAGGCATTTAAATTGGCTCTGAATACAGCCTTAAAGCAGGTTGACAGACACCCTCTGCCAACATTTAGTTTTGACTTCACATTTCAATGACACTCTGCAATGGAGACGAATATGCTCAGGTGCAGTCAATCGTGGGTTGTTAGGCTAACAGTGTTAGCTGTACAGAATTTGCTGAGAACGTGTTAATAAAAACTAAAAAATAAAGAAAGTACCACATTAGCAGATTCAAGCTGCCCTCTAAGAGGTCCAGGCTTTGCTCTGGTGTGGGCTGAGAGGGGCCTGTGAACAGGCTCCCTCTGGGCAGAGGGAGCGAGGCTGGGCTCCTCTGGCCCCATCTCACCAGCTTCTACTGCTGCGCGCTCTGCTGTGGTGGAGAGTGGGACTGGTCCCTGCACCTGTGCAGAGCAGGGGCCGAGTCAGGCCTGTAGCAGCTGCTACCTGTTTCCATGCCCAGAACTGGCCATGGTGGTGTTGCCCGCAGATCCAGCATGGAGCAAGCCTGAGTCCCCTTCCTCTTGCAGTGGAGTGAGGGACCACCGTGCCCACATCCTGGTGCCCTTGGAGCAGGGGCTGGGGGTTCTAAATAGACTGAGGCCCTTGACACCTTCTCCAGGCCACTCCCTCACTGCTGTTCGGACCACTGGGCCATGTTCAGGGCTGGTCCTTTGGGGCCGGCGTCCGGGGTCTTCTCTTCCTCTCCAGTTCCCCAAAGGGTCAAGAGCTTGCCCTTCTTTGCTAACTTCTCCCAGCCCGTGGCCAGATAAACACAGGACACCAGTCAAGTCTGATTCCCAAATAAAACACAAATAATAGTTTATTATATGTATGTCCCAGTAATTTAGTTAAAGTATCTAGGACATACTTATGCTAAAGAAACTTCTCACTGATCTGAAACTCACAGAAACTATCCTACATTGTTTTTGAAATCCACCCCAGTCCGTCCCTGCTGGAGCTGAACTCCATTGCTGGCCTCCATGCTGTCATCTCACATCAGCACTGTTGATTAAACAAACCTTCTGCAAACTTCTCATTCTCTGGGGACCTTCCTAAACCTTTGGGACACTGACCTAGATCACTATTAATTGTGCTGCAAATATCTTTCAAATCTGGCGATTCCAGAGTGGAGAGGAGCCACCTACGCTCCCTTGGTCAAAATGCCCAACCCCAACCCTTGCCAGTACCACTGTGGTCTCAGGCCAAGGCCTTTCTCCAGGGCACCATGCCACCCATGTTTCCAGGAACTGGCAAGACACTCCCTTTCAGTCAACCAGTGTGCACCAGACCCCAGCGCACTCCTCTTGTGTGCTATGCACTCTGCCGTGTGTGGGGACAGACAAGGATGACATGGGACGCTCCAGACACAAGGGGATGATTTTAACCCAAGTAAGTCCTCATCGAAAACTTGGGCCAGGTGTGCTTTGGAATTCAAATTTTTCAGATTTTAGAAAGATAATGCCTTGTAGTATGGAAATGCTATGTATAGGATATCATGCATAAGACATAATAAATCCCCCAATATATTGCATAAATACGCTGGTGGGCTCCAGGGCAACCTCGAACACAGGACAGGACCAGGACAAGCAAGGGAGGGAACCAAGGCACAAGATTCAAGGAAGTGCTCAGTGCCTGGGTGCCTCACCCGCCTCACCCTAGCCCTGGCACTGACAAACACCTGTGTACTTCTACAGTGACCTAGAAATACTGGCACAAGATGGACGCATAAAGACCCCAAAGAGTCACATGTCAGTTCAGGTCAGCTGGGCCACCGATGAGTTTGGGAGCCAGATGTTAAGAAGGACTCCTTATTTTTCTGAGCTTTGTAAGTGTGGCCCTGGGGGTCTGGGGTGGGGAGCAGGTGCGTGCCATGGCAGAGGTGCCCGGGGCCTGCCCAGGTGAGTGAGCAAGCCTCTCCGAGGCCTGGCATCTATCTCCCTCCTTCTGCCCCCAGAGAGAGAAGGCACTCACTGTTAACGTTGCAGGGAGATCATGGGTGGGAAGCATAAGGACATCTTAGGAGTAGTTCTTTCATCCTGCTCCCCAAGTTGTGAGGCTGCCGAAGACTTCACTTCCCAGGCTTTAGGAACGCAGGCCAGAGGAGAGAGCTGCAAACTGCTCTCTGGGCCCAGGACACTGCTTATGAGGAGGCCACCAGATTAGAGCTACACCTGAGAATGTAAAACTACTCCTCCTGTGGGCCCTCATCCCAACGACAGGGGGATCTGCGCATCCACAGCTTGGGGCCAGGTCAGTTAGAAGCTGTTGTGAGAGGCCTTTCTGACAGCCTCCATCCAGCTCGGCCACCAGGGCAGGGCAGGGGCCCCGGCCACCATGCACCAGCATTACTTTGTGGGATGACATCAGTTGTGCTCAGATAAAATTATAATAGTTCAAAGTGGACTCAAGGAAGGAGCAAGGGCAAAATTCTCTTTATATGCTGCACCTTCTCCTTCAAATCCCTTCACACTCAAGGATTTTGTCTAAATGGACTCTTAGATAAATAGAACGACATAATTGCTTTGATATACCAACATATCTGAGTGTCAGGTTTGTGAATACATCCCTGCTACGTTGAAAGAAGTGTATTAAAAGAGTAATTACTTGAAGTCAATATCATATATTCTTATTTTAAAGGAACAGTTCTCAACCCTGAAAGAAATTATCATCTACAACTGCACCATCCAATACAGGAGAGCCACTAGTCCCATATGTCCATTTAAATTTTAACTTCAATGAATTCAAACTCAATCAATTGTAAAATTCAGCTCCTAAATTGCACTAAGCACATTTTAAGCACTCAGTCGCTACCTGTGGCCAGGGGCTCCCATATTGGACAGAGCAAATACAGAGCATTCCCATCAGAGCAGAAAGTTCTGTGGAACAGCACTGATCTGCAGATTCAGGAACCACACTCCATTCCTCACAGGTCATTTCTTTCTTTTGTTTCCCACAGAAGAAGCGGCACCCATCTCATTACTGAAGTTCTTACTAAGGCTAGTGAACTTATCAGAGGCCCAGCTCATGCCCCAGCCAAGACCTATGTGGGTGATGACCCTTGTTGATGATGGCCCTGGCTATCCTCAGCCCGCACCTTGATGTCCAAGGAGATGAGGAAAGAGACCACATGGTAAGGAAGGAGGGCTGAGGGGCCAGATTTCCACTTCACTGGCTGCACAGATTCTGATCTCGGCAAGGCGTCAGCAACCTCCTAGTGGCCAAATCCTTTACGCCCATGGGTATATATGCTCACGGACCCTTCTTCACTTTGATGTCTCTGGAGCATTTGCGACCCTGGAGCATCCTCCTTGACAAAGTCATTCTTCCCTGATTTCTGGAGTCCACACTCCCTGTTTCCTTCCCACCTCCAGCCACTGTTTTCTCCGCCCCCTTGGCAGACACCACCTCCCACAGGCGTTCCCTGGATGTACCCCTCCTGGGGCTCTGGCCCAGACCCCTCCCCTTCTTTCCACTCACACCCCAGGCTAAAATTCACATCTGCAGGCTGCTGGATTCTAAATCAGATCTCTCCCCAAAGCCCCAGGCCCAGCTGCCTCTGGACATCTCCCCTTGACCAGGAGCCTCAGACAGGACATTCCCACCCAGAGCCATCTTTCCACCACAACACCCACCCAAGACTCCCTCCTCCCTGTGTCCGGTGGCACTTCTCTGAGCCAGGACCTGGCAGTCGCCCCTGAGCCCTTCCTCAACTCACCCCCGGCATTCAGTCCACCACCACCACTGCTGTCACTTCCAGGTACTAAGTCTCTCTCTGGTCTCTCCACGTTTCTCCAGCCCTGCCACTGCTACTCTGATCCAGCCCAGTGCCATCTCTCAATGTATTACCTTCATGCCAACTCCTGGTTTATCCCCTGGCCTTGTTCCCTCTAACCCGTGCTCCCCACTGTGCCAGGGAGATCTTCCACAGCTGCAGATATACTCTGGTCATTCTCCTCCCTCAGATGGGTCAGTAGCTCTCCATTGCCCTCAGGACAAGAGGCCAACTCCCTAGAACAGGCCAGGAGTCCCCATAGTGTTTCAGCCTCTCTGGCTCAACTGTGCCATCATGGCCCAAAGCAGCCATAGGCAATCTATAAACAAATGGGTGTGGTGGTGTTCAAAACAAACTCATTTATGAAAAAAAGACAAGGAGCTGGCTGGATTTGGCCCAAGGCCTGTAGTTTGCTGAAACCTGTTCTACAGATTTCCAGGTCACTCTCACACAGCTCCTGTGCGGCCTCTCCTCTGAGCCTCTACTCTTGCTATTCTTTCTTCCTGGAATCCTCTCTTTCTCCCACGTACCCAGCCTTCTACTCTCCTGCTGCAATAAACTCCAACTTGTCCAGTTCCCAAGTTAAATATCTACTTCAGCTGTGCATAGGAGTCTCCAAAACCTGGGGCCCCTTAAAAACTTCGTGTTTTCAAGTTGTGTTGATTTCAGGAAAGTAAATATTTTTGGTTTATTGCAGAAACGTAACGGAGAAAAAAATTCATACACACACACACACACACACACACAGAGAGAGACACATATTTATTCCAAATCCAGATGTAACTTACCACCATTAACATTTTTATGTCTTTTCCCCGACATTTTTTATATATCCATCTTGCTTACATAATTTGAAAAATAACATATAGAGGTTTGAAGTCAGACTTTTTAAAAAATATACATTCTCATGTTGTGATAAGTTATCAAAAAAATACTAACTTGAATGCCAGCATAATTGTCTATCTTGCTAATGCTCCAGAATTCACCTTATGATGCCCCTTTTGGGAGTCTGTTAATTTTTCTCTGTGGGAAATAGCAGTTTGCTTTCCAGTAGGGTGTCCCTGTCACAGCCTCAGCAGCTGCACCCTCGTGAGCATGAGGGGCTATTTATTTAATCTCTGCTTATCCAGCAGGCAAAAATAGCGCCTCATTGCTTTAGTTTGTTGTGTCTTTTTCTTTCTTTTCCTTTCCTTTCTTTTCTTTCTTTTTTTTTTTTTTTTTTTTGAGACTGGTTGAGACAGGGTCTTGCTCTGTTGCCCAGGCTGGAGTGCAGTGGGCGCAGTCATAGCTCACTGCAGCCTCAACCTCCAGCAATCCTCCCACCTCAGCCTCCTGTGTTACTGGGACCAAAGCTCATGCCACCACACCCAGCTAATTTTATTATTATTATTATTTATTGTAAAGACAGTTTCCCTATGTTGCCCAGGCTAGTCTTGAACTCCTGGACTCAAGAAATCTGTCCAACTCAGCCTCCCAAAGTGCTGGGATTACTGGCGTGAGCCACCGCACCTGGCCTGCCCTGCTGTGCCTATTTCTTGAGAGTGAGGTTCAGGGGTGCTCCCATGGTTCTTGGCCATTTGTGTTTGCTTCTCTATTCCAGGCCCTCTCTCTGTGGCCATGTTCTATTCCTACTAGCAACTCGATGCATTTCAGGGACACACTCAGAGCCTGACTGGGGTCCTTGGAAGGTTGATGTGGTCCTCAGTGGAGGACTGTGCTACTCACTGACCTGTCAGGGGGTTTCTGAATCCACAGCAGAGATAGGGCTGAAGATGCCTTTCCTGAAGGTGTAAACAACAGCAAGGCAGGTCAGGGCAGTGCAGGAGTCACCTGCTATAACTCCAGATTAAGACCACGTGTAGGAGACCTTCAGAGGAGTTTCAGGCTCCAGAGACAATTATGTAGCTTGCCTGATTTAGAGGAGAAAATGAAACCACAAGCAGTGAAGTTGGGCCTTCTCAGGGGCCTCCTTAGACAGCGCAACCAGATGGTGCGCAGAATAGGAAACACAGCCACCTCATGCACACCTGGGAAGAACTCGGTCCACAGTAATCCCAGAAGCGCCTGCTATGCTTTGAATGCTGGGGTCCCTCCAAAGTTCAGAAGTTAAAACTTAAACCTCACTGGGATGGTATTATGAGATAGGGCCTCTGGGAGTATTATTAAGTCATGAAGGCTCCTCCCTCAGGAGCAGGATGAATGCCCTTATGAAAGAGGCTCCAGAGAGCTGCCTGGCTTCTTCTACTGTGGCCCTCTGAGGACACAAACACAGCAGCAAGACGCCATCTTGGAAGCAGGGGGCAGCCCTCCCCAGATGCCGACTCTGCCAACACCTGGACCTTGGACTTCCCAGCCTCCAGAACGGTGAGAAAACAAAGCATCTCTTCTTTATAAATTAGCCAGTCTCTGGTATTTTATCACAGCAGAGCAAATGGTCTAAGATCATGACTATCAAAACACACGTGGTACACCATTTTTTTTTTTTTTTAATAAAAATGCTGCTGACAATGAAAATGAGTGTGGCCCACTCACATGCGGGGAAGTGGAACGGGAATCCGTGCAACTTCAGGGAAGCAATGTGGCGACGCACCTAAAAATGACCGCACCCCACCCAGGGCATCCACATCATTGTTAAAGCTCCACAGGCAATGTTGGTGCTCCCCTGTGTGTGAGAACTGCTACACTGCATGGGCTATGATGCAGCCATTCAAAATGCTATTTTTAGAATGTTCAATAGCATAGGAATGGATTTCAGCTTACATGTTTAAAGAAAAAAAGCAAGACACAAAATTATAAAAACTTAAAATACATGTAAAAAAAACAGAAAATGACATTGAAATAGTAACCTCGACTGAGTTACTCGTTCTTTTATTTAACAAACTTTTTCTAGTACCGTCTATGGTTTAGGCCAGCAGTCATCAAACTAAAATTATGGAGAACCACAAAGAGTTTTGTGTATATAGAACATAGCTATTGATATTTACATATTAAGGACTAAAACTGATCATTTAAAATATATTTCATTAATTCCTCTTTAAAATAAATAATAATAAATCTAATGTTAACACAAAGAACATATAAAGAGAGTGGTATTGTTTTACATTTTTGTAAATCTCTCTAAGTCCCACTTAAGAGAAGACAGCTGGATTCCCATGTTTGCTTCTGCATTCAATTTGTTATGATATCACACTTCATGTAGACGCTGGAAAATTCCATCTACTCATGAGAGAATGAAAGGGAAAAAGACAAACAACATCTTAGTTGTTGGAAAACTAGTTTTGACCTTGTGTTAAGAAAATAGTTTTGACCTTGTGGACTCCTGAAAAGGTCTTGGGGACCCCAAGGGTCCACGGATCGCACTTTGAGAACCACTGGTCTAGACATTCCTGTAGGTTCTAACTGTAAGAAAAAATAATAAAAGCAAAATGAAATCAAGCTCTCTCTCTCAGTCTGTTATATTCCACTAAGAGAAGAAAAAATCATGTTTATGATCGCTAGGTGTTAAGTGCCAGGAAGAAGAGGTACAGGTGGTGATGGAGAGGCTATTTCAGCGCAGCAGGCAGGGAAGCCCACAGACAAGGCAATACCTAGATGCACTGGTATCTGGGAAGAATGGTTCATTGGTGTCCACTCAGGAGTGGTTTTACGGATTGTTATGCTTCCCTGCATTGTTCAGATTTTCTTTAAGGAACAAGTCCAACTTCAATTTTGAACAAGTTGGTTTTGTTTTGTTTTGTTTTGTTTTGTTGATGAAGGCCTCTTGCAAGGCAGCCTTCATCAATGCAACCTTGAAGCAACGGTCAGCAACATTTTGAAGCCGATTGGAAGCCCCTGCTGTTGCCCATTGGGTGCTCCAGAATCACTTTCTGCTGGTTCCACCGTGGTCATCCTAACGATCCTCGAGGGAAGGGCCCTGGGGACACAGCCATGCAGGAGGCCAGGGACGGCCCCCAAAAAGAGGAAGGAAACACATCCAGGCAAAATTAAAATGTATCTCATTATTCTCTGTGGGCACTAACCTGTTTCTGGGCCTCCCCTGATGGACTCAGCTCCGCAGGGTACAGGATGTGGCCTGACCTCTTGTGGGGGTCCATTCTCTCCGTGGCCTCTCAGCTCTGTCTCCTGCACATCCTTCTGCTTCCATTCTAGGACCTGATCACATGGCCCTTGCCACTGCCCTCCTGAGGCAGTGATATCCCAGAAAAACAAGCCAGGCTTTGCCCAAATGAAGAAACAACAGTTTTACTTTGATTTTTTACAAACAAACAGTTTTTACTTTGTTTTATAAGTTTTACTTTAGGTTGGTGCAAAAGTCATTGCAGTTTTTGCCACTGAAAGTAACGGTAAAAAGCTCAATTACTTTTGCACCAACCTAATATGAATAATAAGATTGGATTTCCTAGACATATCAATGAAAACGGTGCCTCTATGTTCCGTATACTTCAGCATAAAGAGAAGATCCTCCCAGGCCCAGAGGACTGCTCGGGTCCCTTGTGTCTCAGGAGCTATAGTGGTTTCCTGTGACTGCCATAACAAATTAGCACAAACTGAGTGGCTTATGACAACAGACGCTCATTCTTTCACAGTTCTGGAGGACAAAAACCCAAAGTCAGGTTGTTGGCAGGGCTACGCTCCATCCAAAGTCTCTTGGGCAAGACCCTTCCTTGTCTCTTTGGCTTCTGCTGGCCCCAGGTGTTCCTTGGCTGGTGGCAGTGTCTCTCGAGTTTCTGCCTCTGTCTTCACATGGCCGTCTTTCCTTATGCTTGTCTGTGTCATGTTACCTTCCTTTATAAGGACACTGATCAAACTGGATCAGGGCCCACCCTTATCCTATATGACTTAATCTTAACTTGATTATATCTGCAAAGACCCTCTTTCCAAAAAAGGTCTCATTCACAGGTATGGGGGTAAGGACTTTGACATATTTTGGGGGTGACACAATTCAACTCATATTAGGAGCCAAACTCACGGAGGGAGAGACCAGAAGGGAGTGCACGCACCAAGGCCAAGAGGACTGACTTGGAAGAGGACTGTGGACAGGGCTTTGGACATGCCAACCGGGAGGTCTTTGCTGAACCCAACAAGAGGCTCATCAGGCTAGGGAGGCAGTGAGGGCAGATCCAGCTGCAAGGAGGCTGTCTGCAGAGGAAGCAGAGGACATGCAGACAGTGAGTGTATTCTGTCAAGAGGCCCGTGGCAGAGGGCAGGTGTAAAATCAAGCACTAGCTGAAGGGGTATGTGAGAGGAAGGGGAGAATTGAGTTTTGCGGTGTTTGTCTTTTGTTCAACTTTGGGGAATGGACAAGACAGCCTTATCTGTAGCTTTACGCTTGCGGTTCCTCCCGGGGCCAACACATTCAAGTAGCTGGCTGATACTGAAACTTCTGGGTGTTTTTTATTTAAATCTTTATTTTATTATTTATATAATTAATACATTGTCTTTGTAGAAATGCTATACAATCTAGGTAAGAAAAAAGTGCTGAAAGGCTACCATAATTAACATTTTGGTGACTATATCTCTCTAGACTTTACGTGCATAAATGCATGCATATTAATATATATTTCAGGCCAGGCAGGGTGGCTCATGCCTATAATCCCAGCACTTTGGGAGGCCAAGGCAGGCGGGTCACTTGAGGTCAGGAGTTCAAGACCAGCCTGGCCAACATGGTGAAACCCCGTCTCTAGTAAAAATACAAAAAATTAGCCAGGTGTGGTGGCAGGCACCTGTACTCCCAGCTACTTGCTAGGCTGAGGCAGGAGAATCACCTGAAAGCAGGAGGGAGAGGTTGCAGTGAGTCAAGATTGCGCCACCACACTCCAGCCTGGGCGACAGAGCGAGACTCTGTCTCAATGAAAAAATATATATATATATTTCAGATAAATGAGTTATACCCTACGTCACGTTTTGAAGCTTGCTTTTTTGTTTAACACAACATTGTGAACATTTCTTGTATCAATATGTGTGTACATGTATGCATCTACATTTACCCAGTGACGAGTCTATACATACATTCATGCACACGCACATATATAATGCCATTTTTAATGACTGCATCTATTCCATTCTGTGGCTGTATCATAATTTAATGAGCCAGTCCTCTACTCTTGGGCACTGAGTTTTATTAAGCATCTTTTGACTTTATACATTAGTCTGAATTTTAAGATAAATTGCTGGATCAAAAGGTATCACAATTACAGATATATATATATATATATATCTCCTAAAGTTAATCATTTCTTTTCCAAATGCCACCAGTTTTGACTCACATTTGGGAAATCCTGCAGAAGAAGAGAAACGAGGCCCCCAGACAGCGCTGCGGTAGCGGCTTCAGTGCACCCTCACTTCCACACAGGAGGGACCATGCATGCACTGTGTGCAGTCTTTTTAAACAACACATATTGTTTGCCTGTTTTTTTTTTTTTCTAAATGTAAAATTAACATGAGGGAGTTTTTTTTAATTTAAAATGAGGACTGGTTAAATAATGATGCATCACGCAAAGTCAATTTCATTCTGTAAGAGAAAAAGGAAGTCGAAAATGTCTTTCCTATTATATCAAACCCCATTTCATACATGATTGGTCAGAAAACAGTAGAAAAATTTAAATCTTGCCTCCTCCTTGTCCTGATATCCTTGCACTTATTCATGTAATTATTCAGCACGTTTGTACTGAGTACCAAAGTCTGCGAGGCAAGATTAGAGGGCAGATGAAAGGTCCCTGCTTGGACATGTGGAATGCGGATGGGGTAAGGAGAGGTGACCAAAAGCAACGATCACAACCGGAAAAGATACTAGGACTCCCCAGCTTGAGACGTGGGGGCCGGAGCACAGAGATGAGAGCTAACATCTTGGGAACTGAAGAGAGCCCAGGTCGAAGAAGAAGATAGCAAGCAAGGAAACCCACAGGGCACGAAGATGCAGAAAACGAGCTGCTGGGCCGGGCACAGTGACTCATCCACGTAATCCCAGCATGGTGGGAGGCCAAGGCAGATAGATCGCTGAGCTCAGGAGTTAGAGACCAGCCCATCTCTACTAAAAATACAAAAATTAGCTGAGTGTGGTGGCACACACCTGTGGCCCCAGCCACTCAGGAGGCTGAGGTGGGAGGATCACCTGAGTCTGGGAGGTTGAGGCTGGAGGGTGACAGAGCAAGACCTGTCTCAAAAAAAAAAGAAGAAAGAAAGAAAGAAAAGAAAGAGAAAGAAGAGAGAAAGAAAGAAAGAAAGAAAGAAAGAAAGAAAGAAAGAAAGAAAGAAAGAAAGAAAGAAAGAGAGAGAGAAGAAAGAAAGAAAGAGAGAGAGAGAGAGAAGGAAGGAAGGAAGGAAGGAAGGAAGGAAGGAAAGAAAAGAAAGAAGAAAGAAAAGAGAGAGAGAGAAAGAAGGAAAGAAAAGGGAGGGAGGGAAGGAAGGAAGGAGAGAGGGAAGGAAGGGAGAGGGAGGGAGGGAGGGAGGCAGGGAGGGAGGAAAGAGAAGGGGAGGGGAGAGAAGGAGAGGGGAGGGAGGGAAGAAACTGCCGGAAAGTCATCAGGTCAACCAAGACTCTTGTTTGCACCGTATCATATTGGCAAAGGTTGAAAAGGTTGATAAAACCCCATGTTGGTGAAGGTTTATGGGGTCAGGAAATCCCCATCACTCTGGCTGGACTCCAGTGGGAAACCAGGTTGGAGAACATTTTGCAACATCCAATAAAATGCCAGGCATGATCTCCCGTTGATGGTGCAATCCCACCGTAACCTGTGGAACCACTCACAGATACAGGTGCATGTGCTTCTGTGGGTATTAGTTGTAGTATTGTTTGTGATAGTGGGAGATCCTATACCATAGAAATGCCTGCCCATTCAATGGACTACTCCACAGCTGTGGACAAGAGTGGAGGCATCTGTGTGTGCTGCAGAGAGCAGAGGAAACAACAAGCTAGAGGGAAACGGGGTCTCATACGGTGCAGAAAGCGGCACACACGTGCACAGCTGTATAGATGTGTGCCTGCTGGTTAGGCTAGAAAATGTCTGAAAGGAAATACAAGTTCAGGGCGGTTTCCTCTAGGGAATTTGGCACAGGGATGCTGGGCATTCACTTTTACTTCACAGTTGAATGTTTTACAATGAATACATTTGACTGTTTTAAATGAAAAACAATCACTTGAACAGGAGAGGACTGAGGAGCTCCCATGTCAGGCCAAACATTCCCAGGAAACATCGGGGACCCTGAGCGGTTCCATCGCCCACTAGTTGGCAGCAGATCAGAGTTAGCATCCTAGGACTTGACCACTGGTGACTTCTCCATGTCCAATACAACAGAGTGCTATTTTGGCACTGGACGGGTTTGGACTGTCAGAGACTCTGGCCCTGTGGCACCTCAGTGATACAGGATCAGAAATCTGTGCTGGAAGGGCCTTGAGAGCCCCCTGGCCCACTGGGGCACACATCAATCACACCAGAGCTCTGCCTTATCCAGCTGAGACCCAGAGGCCTGAGAAGTTCAGCGACGTGTCCCAGGCCATCCGGAAGAACGTGGTGGAGCCTGCCTGCCTCTGGGCTGCAGTGCAAGGCTGCGCTTTGCCCTGGAGTCCTGATGGCCGGGTACACAGATCGGGCCCACAGAGGACAGTCAGGCATGGAACTCACCAAGGTTAAGTGAGAACAATCATGGTCTGTCTGTGCCCCACATGCTGAAAGAATCTAGTTCGTGACACGCATGGGCTCTTCCAAACAACGCATACTGTTTGGTTCTGGTTTTCTTCCCTATGGTAAAATTAACATAGGGTGGGGAATTGTTATTCCAAAACTAAGGACTGATTAAAAGGATAATAATACATGCAGACTTTTAAAAGAAGGAGGTAGATATATCCATGCTGACATAGAAAGAGATCCAAGATACATTCCTTGAAAAAAGCAAGGTAAAACAGGTTTATATAATATGATCCCTCGTGTAAAGTATAAGCATACACACAGAGACACACGCAAGTATATGCATAACCATCTCCTTACAAGTATGTTTAAAAGTAGTATCAGTTACTTTTAGAAGAACAATGGAAGGAGTAAAGCTTTCACACAACATTTTGTTTACATTTTCTAACTGTCTTTGACAATTGAATTCTCTTCAGTGCCAAAATAGCACTTCAATGTATTGAGAGTAACGAGTGATCAGGTTCCAGGACAGTAACTCTCATCTGCTACAAACCCTTTTCTAATATGTATATTGTAGTTGAAATGTATTTTTTATCATGACAACAGAGGCTATCAATCTGGGTGCTGAAATTTTGGGGTATTTTGTTTCTCCCTTACATTTATCTCAATTTTTAAAAAATGAATAAATTCCATAAAATTGAAACAAAGTTAAAATTGAAGGCACATTGAAGGAAATTTGGAAAATTCAGAAAAGAGTGAAAATAAAACTGAAATCAGAAAAGATCCACTAATCCTTGGATAGGCGCCGTCCACCAGGTGTAGCAATTCCTTCCATATAGTTTTCCATGTGGAGTTATGCACGTGATTTTACGTTGCCACCTTCATGGCCTTTATGAAGTTTTCACATCTTCTTTCTGTGCATACAACACCCAGTCTTGAGCACATGAACTGAATGCTGGTGTAAATGTGTTCAGTCATCATCATCATCATCATCCTCATGATGCTATGTGTGTGGGTCTTTCTCCTCCTTTTCAAATACTCTGTGCTGTCACTGTGCCAAGTCCCCAGCCCACTCCTAGTTCCTTGGTGCTATAGTCACAGGGCACACCTGTGCCCAAGCAGACGTCTCCCACCCACCCCACGGTCTGCCTTGGTCCAGATCATCACTGCTTCCTAACACCAGCACCCAATTGCAGATCCATGGTCTTAGCACTGAATAGCACTTCATTTAATCACATTCAGCCCCCAAAAGTGCCACAGTGTTTTGCTAATGACTAAAAACAGAGTCCTTCAAGATATTCATGCAGTTCTTACCTGCTACTTCTTAAATATTTTGAAATACCATGGGGGTCCGGGGAATTTCGTAGAGAAAAGAGAGGTCTGTGCTGATTGGATTATGCCGATGTCTCTCAAGCTTCTGATCTTGTCCTAGCACATCTGGGTGCTGGCTGTGACCCCTCCTCATCCTCCCCCCTCACCTGGCACGCACGGGCAGCACACAGCGTGCAGTTCCATCCATTTCTGTTCACGCACATGGGCCAGAGGCGCCTGCCTCTCACCTGGGAGCCCCTGCTAGAAGCGAAAGCTCTGTGAGATTGCAAACATTTGGGAGAATAGCATCGATACCTACATGGCGTTTGTTTCATACTCAGTCAGTTTTATTACTCCGTACATGGGGTTTCCCAACACTTTAAATCCCTTTATATGATCAGCAAAGATCGTGGTTATGACTACATGGAGGTTGCCACTTCTCTGGGTAAAGGTCAAGCTCCCCTTCCACGCAGCAAGTGTAAACATTAAGCCTACTCCCTTTTGCTATTCGGGTGACGCTGGCCCCACTCCTGCTATGTCAGACTTGCCACGGAAATGCCATCCCCCCCTGCCCCATGCTCTCCCGACAAGACTGAGCAGCCTGAAGGCCAAATCACAGATGATTTACCGTAACAAATCCAGGCCACCCCCCACAGCATATCCCAAAGAGGTCAGCTCAATCGGAATATCTTAAAGATGTTGTTAGCGTTGGAGGGGGTTGCAAAGTTGATGATCATTTGTCTTCTCTCCAAATTTTATGTGGAAGAGCCTGCTACCACATGAGAGAATAGTCCTTTTGAGATGGTTATTACTATTTTGAAAAGTCATTTTAATGTCTAATTTAGAGATAGTGCTTAGCTCCTTGGGTTTCTCAAGTTTCGAATGATTTCCTTTTGTCTTCTTATAAAATCAAGCTTTTGCTACTAAAATGAAGTTCCCACAATGTATGTAACATTTATTTCCAAATGGTGTCTACTTTTATGGGCAAAAATCATCGGGAAAAGCCACTGGCTATAAAAACTGCAAACAAAA
This sequence comes from Rhinopithecus bieti, assembly GCF_001698545.2. Classification (NCBI taxonomy): domain Eukaryota; kingdom Metazoa; phylum Chordata; class Mammalia; order Primates; family Cercopithecidae; genus Rhinopithecus; species Rhinopithecus bieti. The sequence goes on along the minus strand of NW_016819184.1, from coordinate 358,960 downwards.
TGAACATTTGAACAGCTAATGACTTAAGGGTGGTTGTACAGACATATAAAGTGTGTTAGGGCTTACACTATTTGTCATTAACACATATTCTGAAAGCTTGGCTAATATAATGTGACACAAAATTAGTCAAACACAATTCATGCAATATTGTTTAATTTTACTCCTCATTTAACTTGGTTTTAAGCAAAATCATTATGTCACATGACAACGTTCACTCGAACAAGAAATATTTCATAATGGCCGCTGCCTTTAGAAATGAGTTATTAGGGGCTCCATGCTGAACACATTCTTAACTATGAAAACTATAAAGCTAATAGCTTAATCATATTTTGACACCATCTACATACTTTATGCATTATTTACAAGAAAGATATAAAAATGAAACCACTGAATATCTCACACAATACTTCACAGTCATAGTTAACTGGTTAAAAATATAACACATTTATCTTCCAGGGGCTTTATATTTGCATATAGATATTTGCATACCATGTTGCAATGTGCCGTTAATGTAAAATTTAACCTTTGTTCTTTCCCTCTGATGTGCAAGGTATACTCATTAAGTTAAAAATAATGGCAAAAATAAGTCTTCTGGTGATATACATTTCATAAATTATTCCCCAGAGCAGTGAGGAAAGGTAAAATGTGGGTGGGAAAATGTTTAATTGAATTAATTTCTCATTTTCTGTATTTTTATTTTACAACTTGGAGACAGAGCAATTTGACTAGTCTATGTCAAACCTCTGAATTGCTAAGGACCTCCTCTCAATTATTCAAGGTGTCAACCCTCTTAATCCTACAGTAGAACAAGTCCTGGTTTCAGGACTGAGATAGATACATAGCATCATTTTGCACCCCTGTTAAATGAATGAGTCTTTATTCAATAGAGGGAATACACAACCACTATGCATCAAACATACTGCATGATCATTAAACATTTGGACAAAATGCAGAAGGCTCTTAGTTTGCATCAGGTTGTAATACACAATGTCAGTTTCTAATTAAGCCCCTATATGAACTTTTAGAGAAGTGAGACCAGGACTTAGAAATGTGGCAAGAGGGCCAGTTGCGGTGGCTCATGCCTGTAATCCCAGCACTTTGTGAGGCCAAGGTGGGTGGATTACCTGAGGTCAGAAGCTCGAGACCAGCCTGGACCACATGGTGAAATTTCATCTCTACTAAAAATACAAAAATTAGCCGGGCCTGGTGGCAGGGCCTGTAATCCCAGCTACTTAGGAGGCCGAGGCAGGAGAATTGCTTGAACTGGGGAGGTAGAGGTTGCATTGAGCCAAGATCATGCCACTGCACTCCAGCCTGGGTAGCAGAGCAAGACCCCCATCAAAAAAAAGAAGAGAGAGAGAGAAAGAAAGAAAGAGAAAGAGAGAGAGAGACAGAGAGAAAGAAGAGGAAGGAAAGAGGAAGGAAGGAAGGAAGGAAGGAAGGAAGGAAGGAAGGAAGGAAGGAAGGAAGGAAGGAAGGGAGGGAAGGAAGGAGGGAAGGAAGACACTGTTAGTCAAATATCTAAATTCCAATTTCTCTTTTTCTTTGCTGATATATTCTAAATTTAAAATGCATCATTCAGTTGGACTCAATGCCGGCAGTCCTACTGAGACAAGGAGTGGCCCAGATCCTACTGCTGGAAGAAGAAGAAAATGACAGATAGCAAAGTCCATCCAAATTAGGCAGATGTCCACGTCCTTTAATGAATGGTTAAATATCAGATTATCTCTACCCAAAATGGTTTAGTTCAGGAAGATGGTGGCGTGCACCATGGCATGTGTGCCCAGAGAGAACAGTTGAGGTGGGTGGTGCACAGCCTTAGGATGGACCTGGGCACACAAAGCTGGGGGAACACAAACCTCAAGACTGAGGATGGTCCAGGAGCTGGGGCCAGGCGGCCCCAGGTCAGGAGCACAGAACAGGGAAGGAGGGGAGATGGGCTGCTGCCTGGAGAGTGGTCTCCAAGGTGTCAGCTCATTGCCCCGGGGCCCCAGAGCCCCAGGACAGAACTTCTCCCCACTATTCTTTATTCCCCTGGAACGCTGGATCTGGCAACTTGGAGACAGGACAGGCACAAGACATCCAGGATCCACTGAGGGCAGGACGGGCCTGAGGTCAGGCCGGTCTGGACAGCAGGCTCCTGACCCCATAGAGCCGGGGCACCACAGGCCTCATTTCATGGACTGTGATGGTGACACTGGGGTTCCCCTAGAATTCCAGAGGCGGTCTGGGAGCCCGGGTTTTGTCCTGCTTCCCCTTTCCAGGGTAGTTGTAATGCCCAGTGCTCCCTGGGCCGACCTCCCTACAACTTCCACATTGACCTCCAGGGACTGCCTCTTTGGGGGAAGAGATAACTCGGGCTCCGGAGTGCGTCTCCTGGGTACAGTCAAAATTATGTCCACTGACTCTAGGACGCTGGCCACTGTCTATGTGGGGCTGCGATAATCCCGCCTTGCTGGATTCATTGACCCTGACATCTCGGAGCAGCCATCCCCGTGGTGCCTCACCTTCCCTGTCGGCTCCTACCTTCCCAGCAAAATATTTTTTGCTTATGTTGAACATGCAGTTTATAAGTAGATGTGAAACATACGTAAGCTACAGGAACATTTGCATTTTGCAAATTTCACATAACCTTCTGGAGACTTTTGCTTTCTCGTTCTGCCACTACTGAAAACATAAATGCACTGTTATTAGACCTCGTTTTCTGTAAGAAAGGAAAGAACCACCCCAAAATGCACAGTGCTTTTGGAACAAGCAGCGGCATTCGTTCTTGCACCAAATGCCCCAGTCCCTTAACATGGAGTCAGGTGTTTTAGGCAGAAATGCCGTACGGAACTTTTACTTATTTACTGTGTTTTCTGGACTCCTGTGTGGATGTGATTGTTCTTGTAAAGGTTCTTACCGAGGTAAGTAAAATTGTAGAACCTTGGAAACATACTATTATTACAGCACAGAGCTAAGGTGTGCAGAACGGGAAATAACTCTCCGAGGGATAAATTACATGTGATGAGGGTTGAAAGGATACAGCTCCCATTTCAGGAAGTCTTCCAGGCAAAGATTTGGCAGTTTTAGCGTTCCTTTCAAGACAATGCACGTACACCAAACACATTATTCTTCACAGAGCGCCCCAGAGGCCGCAGCCGTCACGTGGCTGCCGTTGTTATTCCATTCCCTCCAATTCAACACAGATCTTCTTTATTAATTTTAATTTGTCATCAATAGCCTGACAGGCACTCTTTCGGCAAGAAATACTGCATTAACTGTTTCACTCACTGTGGCAGCTATTAAAACCAGGATGGTGATTAGCAGGAATGAGGTCAAACAGAATAATGTGAGTCTAAGTCGCTACCAGCGAAATGTATAACGCAGGAGGATTTATTATGTTCACTTGCTGAAATGTAATTTAAAAACAGGATATCACCACCTGCTATGCTGGCTCGTAGGGTTACTCAGATCATTTGAACATTTCCTGCTAATATGTTTATTTGCTTCTGGCATCTATTACCATTTACTGTATTTCTCATAACTACAGTTAAAATAAACTTAATTGTTGCTATCTACTTCATGTAAACATAGCAGGTAAATACATCATCCGATGATTAGTTCAGAGGATGCAGATTAGGTTGATTTAATCATCAGTATTGGCAACAGAAAAATTAGTTTTCATAACCTTCTTGCAAAGACCTAAATTTAGTTTTCTGATTGAATAGTCTGTTTGCTAAATAAGGATGTCACCAGGACGCTGAAAGACTCTACTTGGCTAGAAATCCTGGGACACACCATCAAGCCTGCTAAGTGCGAATCATTGCAGATGCTAAACATTCGCACATAAATTTCACGTGCGCTCTTTTTGAAACATCGGAAACCCAGGCATATTGCTGGGGATGATTGCTGATCCGGAAATCACAACCCACAGCCTTTGGCTGTACTTTTTAAGGAATTCAGATCAACACAAAGTGATCTACAATCATTTAGTGCTTTGTTATTGGGGTGAACTTTACATCATCGGCTGAAAATAGAGAATGTGTATTTTAACGCCCAGCATATTTTCAATGTGCAGGTTATTTTTAAAACGGACAGCCCGTGAGGCAAAGCAGCTACCAATAATCTCTCTAAGCACCACTGGTCGTTTAATCCTTGCATTAAATGTCGTTGATACCACTTCGGCTAAGAGAGCTTTCTGACTCGGGTTTGTAGGTAGCACAGAACAGGATGCGGTGCCGGTGGTGGTGCTGGGGCAGGCAAGCGCCATGGAGGGGTCATCTGTCGTCAACGTGGCAGTGTGGCCTACCCCATGGCCCCGATGACCCACCCTGAACACAGAAAAGTCCTGGCTCGAGGACAGGACTCTATAACTCATTTTCCCTACAGCTTTCACTTCTGCACATTGTGCAAAAAATAAAATGTCAGCTTAGCCATCCTGGAGTGAGGTGGTAAAAACCAAGGCTTGGTACGAAAATTTCAAAAAAAAAATCATAAAAGATTCCTTTTCTATAGTTTAATATACAATTTTTTGAAAAGTCTTTTCTGAGAATCCCTATGTAACCTACAAAACAGAGTGAACCCTAATGAGAGAAGAGTTCAAATGGTTGTAGGACACAGAAAAGACAACTATTGAAGGTAGTGGATATCCCAAGCACACTGATTTTATCTTTATAAATTCTATGAATGTATTAAATTGTCACATGCACCCCAAAACTATGTACATCTATTATGCATCAATTCTTTTTTAAAAAATTAAATCTTACAATCAACCATAGGGATTTGCATTACCATGAGGCAGAAATGTAATCACCACCACTGTGGTTTTGGATCTTAAAGAAACCCAGCCAGTAAATACTGCTCTCTTCCCACAACTGCCACCTTCTGCGCGGGGCTCTGCAGGAACGCAAAGGGAATATGTAAAGAAAGACACCACCAGATGCATGCATTTGACTCTTTTTCTCCCAAGCACTGCCTTTCCCTTAAATCAAGCGGTGCTACAGGAGGCAATTTTCGTGGCAGTGTCTCCCATGCCAGAGTCTGTCACATTCGACAATCAGAGAACTTTTATAAGAAAACCAATGCATGTTAAATATTGCTGTCCTGCGTGCAGAGCCCCAGCTCCCACCTCGCCCGAGGAAAACGAGCAGCTGGGGTACCAGGGAGGCACTTTGTTCCTGCCAGCCCCACCCCACCGGGCGCACTTGGGCTGCGAGATCCCCCTTCATCTAAGGCAGCCACAACGTGAGCTTTCCATATCAGCTGCATTTGAATCGATGATGGGAGCAATGTTTGTAATTCTACATCAAGCAGGCCCGGTGTCTGGCGTTTATTTGTGCTGTTGTTTTGGCAGGTTATCCAAGGCCCCTTCTCATCTGACATGTCAGGTCTACAATCAAACAAAGAGGACTAGCGAATTCACTTTTACAGTTAGGCAAGCTGAATGCTATTACCCGTGTATTTGTCACCGACCTGCAGATCCCAGCCTCTAATCTGCCATCCGGATGGATGCTACAAAGTGAAGAGCCGGGACATGCATTTCCCAGTAACTACCTGCTGCCAGCTATTATTTTAAGGATCCTGTGATTTTCTTTTATTTTGAGTAGAAAAAACAAGGCAGCTGCAGTAATAAAAAGGCATATCAACTAGTCACTTCCTGGCAGATTTGTCACTGGTATGGATACGGCAGAGGGCTTTTTTTTGTTGTTGCTAGAAAATGTATACACTCGAATATAATATTGTAAATCTGCAGTGTGTGCTTCAAATAAAACCCTTTTTAGTACCTTGCATACTGGTAAACAAAATAAAAATGTATGCATCTTATAAAGAACTGCCGATACATATATACACGCAGGATGCCACCTACAAATCATGCGTTGACAGAAGAAATTTTATGTTATATGATTTTGGGGTGAAAGTTATTATTTTTTATTCCTAAACCATATTAACATAGTGACAAAACCATACATTATCACAGCTCTCCAATAATATTCCTAAATTTTTCCTAATGATGGATTGTATCGTGCGGCCTCCTAGGACCCAAGTTTAACTGTATAATTCCAAGTTGTGAATTAAATTGCAAAAATCAAGTGCTTCTGGTAATTCTTTTATTTCTGCACATCACATAATCATATCGATCTCTTCCCCCATTCTGTCCGTAAATAAATCTTCAGAAATAATTGGTCACCAATAAAACGTTCGTGGTTCGATTTTGATATGTGTTTTAAAATTAATTAGGCAGAGCTTTTAAGAGGTGATCATTCCTAGGGGAGAGCTGAAAATTGCAACCAGGTATTTGTCAAGCTGCATGATTACAGACAATATGTTGACACTTTACCTTTCATATTTTGAAAGATGTACAGGAATTGTGCTCAGATACACAACAGTCAAAATGCCGTTGCCCTTCGCACAAACCCCGGGGCCCCCAGGTGTGTCCGCAGGACCCGTGGATTGAACAAAGAACCCAGTGCCCCGGTGTTCTCCCATCCGAGCAGGAGTTGGACAGTTCCGAACAATAAAACCCGGCCCAAACAAAGAGTGATTAATGACTTGAGGAGCCGCAGTGCCATGTCCACCAGAGAGGCTCGGAGTGGGTCTTTGAAGGAGAAATGAAAAGAGTTTCAGGCTTTAAATATTTACTATTTCATTCATCAATGGAGCATGTAAATGCAGAAACAAATATTCAAACGTTATCTCAAGACTCCATTTCCCACATCGTCCTCACACATAATGCCTATTCACGGCAATCAGTGTCTTGGAAGGTACAGGAAGAAAACAGGTGACAGACACAGCACTGGCAACTCAGCAGGGACCCTTCGACCCTCCCCTGAATTATGTTGGTCACTAGGGTTTCTGGTAGGTTCCTCGATGCCATAGAACCTATCCTGTGCTGAGGACTGAAGTATGAGGACTGAAATATGACTTTTTACTGTTTCTACACAACCTATTATTGAAAAAGTGATCCAACTCCATGTGAAAATAAACAATTTTATTATCATTGAAAGGAGGAACGAGTAGGCAATGCACCTACAATTTGAACATCCTGCATTTCAAAGCATGTTGTAAAGCATCATTACTGTTAAGACAATTGTAAGATGTCTGTTTCCATTTTCTACTGGTAAAGTTTATTTTTGTTCCTTGGGTTGTGAGAAGGATAATGCATTTTCACTTTCAAACACATTTAGAGTACTTCCTAACCTAAAAAATAAAAACCAGGGTACTATGATACCATGCTATTATCATATACCTTGATACACTTATTGAACACTTCCAGTGTGCACTTGCATGATTTCATTTAATTCTGCCAAGGCTGTCTGAGATAGAGACCATTGCTTTTTCTGTTTTATATCTGAGAAAACACATGCCTGAACATTGCTCAAAAAGTCACGATTCAAAGCCACAACTGGCCACCCAGCCCCCACCTTGGTCCCCTCTTCCTTCTTCCCCTTTTCTCCCTCCTGCCCTCTCCAAGCCTCCTCCACTCCTCTGGGGTCTGTCTCACAGTCAAGGGTGGGGACAAATACTTGACATCGTTGTTAGTCTTGTCATCTTAATTCTAAACCTCCCCCATCCTTTCAGGCTGGAAAGAACCTCCTTCGAGGAAGGAAATCCAGACTTGCCTGGCACCGTCCGGCTGTATCAGGCTGCAGCAAAGCAGGAAAAGGAGAGGAGGGAGGAGTGGAGGAGGAGGGTGACGGACCAAGGAGCCAAGAGAACTTGTCTATAACCAGGGCTCTGCTTATCTAGCAACTGGGCTAAAATGAGAACAACAAAGGGCTGCTGAATTTCCAAACCCTGCTGAAACCCAGCAGGGTTTAGGAGATCCCAGCAGGGTTTACTTTGTTATCCCTTTGCTCTCCTGTTGGAGACTCTGGGAGCCAGGCTCCGTGTCATTTCAGCCACATTTCCAGGTGTGCTCCTTGACCCAGTTGCAGGCAGAACCCCAAACATGTCCCACAAAGTCCTGCAGGATCCGCCGCCACAGACCTGGATGCCCCTTACAAGACCAGTTCTGTCGTGTGTCCTGCGCTGGGTCACCCCGGCCGGCTTCCTGGGCAGGGCGCTTGCCCTCCCCACTCCTGGGATGGCTACATGTTTGGTTCCCTGGCCTGGAGGATGTCAGGTTCTCTCCTGGCCTACTTTCAGCTCTTAGCTAAAATGCTGCTTCCTTCAGGAAGCCTTCCATGGCAGACTCCAGATCACGTCCCTTCCTTCCTTCTGCCTGCTTCCAGGGCCTTTCTCCCAGGGCTTGCTGAAACCTGGTGCTTTGATGCATCCGCTCACCAAGTGGGAAGTTCCCAGAAAGCAGGGCCGTGCGTGTTTCCCTCTGCAGCCCCAGGAGAGAGGCCGGCTTACAGCAAGTGAGTCACGATCATTTGTTGCATGAATGAATACATGTGATTTGCTTGGTCTTTACAGACAGGCAGGCAATTAGCCTAAAAGGTTTTACTAGACTTTCATTGTCTTTTTTCCTCCAGCTTTTTTGAAGGCATAATTGACAAATAAGAGTTGTACACACTGATGGTATAGGTGGTGGTATTTTGATACCCATGTGAAATGATGTTCACAAACTAACGAACGCATCCCTTCACATGGTCACCTACTCTCTTCATACATTTCAAGTACATGTGAATCATTTGAATGATTTGTCTACTCAGTCTAAATTCTCACGGTAATTCGGGCTATGTGAAGCTAGTATTAAGATCCAGAAAAATAAGTTTTGGGAATTACTAACAATACAAAAAGCATCATCTGTGCATGTACACACACACATGCGTGCACACACACAAGCACATGGACACACACCTTGGCATGTTTAGAAAAGAAACACAACTGTAGAGCTCTGTGGCCATTTGGTGGAGATATTTCAACTTTGCACTTGTAAATTCCAGACTCAATTTTGGCTGTGACTTAAGAAATTCTGTTAAATTAAACTTCAGGGGTTTCACGAAAAGAGAGCGGTTTTCCACTGCCGAGTATTTCACAGCAAAGCCTGTGTGTGTGCGTGTGTGTGTCTGCGAGAGAGACAGGTTTTCGTTGTACTTGTTGTTTCCTATGTGTATGCTTCAATAGATCTGCCAATTTCTCCCAGCATTGCCTTTCTGGGAGAAAGGCCAATTTTCTTCATTTTAAAAAATCATAACATTTGTGTTAGCAAAAACTACTATAAATGCCATCAGCTACAGAATTCCAGTTTAATTTCTATTTTGACTTTATCAAAATTTGAGAAAAATATCTTTGGGGAATACAATTATCTGTGCTTAGCCTCAGCCCACAAATAAACAGAAACCAACTCTTCCCTGCAGCAGGGAGCCATTCAGGAAAGTCCCTCCTAACTATAGATGGTGCGGTCCAGCCAAAAGCTGGAACCACACCCCGCAGTGTAATCTAAACAGCATAACTCTGATCCCATGGACCGCACCATGTGGTCCAGCATATTGAATTTGTAAAAATCATATTATAAGGATACACAATATTTACAAAATACAAATACTGACTCGTCACACTGATTCTCAACCTGAACATGGGTCAACTTCTTGTTTGGTTCTCTTTCATAGCATAATTAAACAAGTAAGAGCATTTATATCATGTAAGATCCAGACATAAGGAATCATGGCATTTTAATATTTTAATATTCAAGGCTGCCTAGTGATTCCGTAATGGCTAAACCCAGTTAAACTCCCATTGATGATGCTGATTACTCTAGGATCTAATTTTCTCCTCTGGCTTCATCTAAAATCATGTTTCTCAACAGCTATCCTTTATTGTTTTTGTAATCTTACTGCTTGGATATTAGTGAATCTCTAGAGTTCCAAAAACTACATTTGAGTGTTTTAACAAGTCAGCCCAACAATATATGTGGTAAGCTCATTAAACTTAGGTTATATTTCAGACTATTCACCTGGAATATTAATATTCATCAATACTCTTAAAATCATAGGCCAACTTGACAGCATATATCCCAGCATCAGGGTTACCAACAGCCTCTGCCCTTCATGCAACAGCAGCAACCCAGGATGAGACCAGTGCGTGCAGAGCCAGCTCCTGGCCCCGGGCTCTGTAATTAGCACCCTTAGCTGACACCCTCCAAGCAGAAGGAAATTGACACACACGAAGTATGTCAGTGAATTGTTTTAAGTTTTTCCCTTATAAACTTTTTTAAAAAGCAATAAACCTCTAACTCTAAATTGTCATTAAAACACAGCCTGCAGACCCTATCTATGCCACCTTGATGAATAAATAAGTAGCAGACAGGCCATCCCTATATTCAGTTCCTAGCACCATTGCCAGTTAGGGATTCTCCACGGCTGGACAGAGAAAGCATTGCACGTCCTGAACCACACTCACACCGTTTAATCTCCTTCCCTATGTCACTGCCATCTTCGGAAGTGACAAATTCTCTTCATTTTTTTTCCTCCTTCCCTTGAACATAATGTGGTTGAGTCTCTTCTCCCACCTGGCCTGATTTCTCAAATTCAATCAAAACCTTTTTAAGGTCCCCCATTTTATTTGTCTTTTCACTGGGCTCTGCCCTGTGACTCCAGCACTTCGTTCCCTTCCAATCTCCAATGCTCCCTGACTTCCTCATCTCTTTAGTCAATCCCATTGCCATTCACCTTCTGGTGAAAAATGTTGGCCAGGTCCTTTTTGGATCCTTTGGAAATAAGTGTACAATTCTAAGTCATAGGTATAATGAAGAGGCAGTCAATGTAAAAATCTATGTTAAATATTTAGAACTCATGGAGCTAAAAGAGGAGCTAAAAGACACTTCAGAGGTTATCTGTCCCCCACCTCCCCTTTACCCCTGCACCACTCTGCAAAGGCTTAGAATGCTGAAGCCTCTTAATCAGAGGCACACAGCCGGTTAATGGTATTACCAGCACCAGTGCATAACAGCTGGACTCTTTGCCCTGCACTTCCTACAGGCAGTTGCTAAAGACAACCTCCCGATGCAGGGGTCACCTGGCCTCTGCTGGTGGAGTGGTCCTTCCTAGTCAGTGTCATCATAGGCCTTATATCTTACAATGCAAAAGAAGGAAGCCACAATTATTCCAGAAATTTGGCAAGTTATATATATAAAAAAACAAGCAAACAAACAAACAAAAACAACATCTAACAGAAGGAACTTTGAACAAAAGGCACAATTTACCCCGACCCAGTTTTTACTGTGGCCTCCTTGATAAACATTTCCAGGCTAAAGCTGCCGCATGTCTTGCCATAGACAGCAACAATGTTCATAGGAACGCTACCTCTCAGTCGTCGAATGCTTATCATTACAAAAAGCAGCAATCAATGATTGTCAAAGTGTCTCAGTATCTCATGAAATCCTCACCATCGTATACATGGATATTATCTTTTCTCATTTTGCAGATAAAGAAAATGAAGGTCAGAAGGCTTAAATAACTTTCCCTGAGGCCAGGGAAGGTGGCTCACGCCTGTAATCACAGCACTTCGGGAGGCCGAGGCAGTTGAATCACTTGAGTTTAGGAGATTGAGACCAGCCTGGCCAACATGGTGAAACCCCATCTGTACTAAAAATACAAAAATTAGCCGAGCGTATGGTGCATACCTGTGGTTCCAGCTACTTGGGAGGCTGAGGCAGCAGAATCACATGAACCCGGGAGGCAGAGGCTGCCGTGAGCTGAGATCACATCACTGCTCCCCAACCTGGACGACAGAACAAGACTCCATCTCAAAAAAATAAATAAATAAATAAATAAATAACTTTCCCTGGGTCTGAGCTAGCAAGTGAATGAGAGATTCAAACACAGATCTGCTCACTTCTGCCCGGCCTCCCTGACTCACTGTAAGCTTCTCAAGCTGCAGTGTTCTAACCAGAAGTATCACTTCCTTGAGGAAGTCATTCATTTATTTATCCAGTCTGAATACAGGGAACCTCACCCATACTAGCCTGTGCCTACTCTGGGAAGACAGGATCAGGGAGCCCTGGTCTTCGCCTTCAAGGGCCTGGCTTCTGGCTTTAGATCTGCTTTGGGGAATCGCATGCTTGATGTTTTAATGCCTCTTCTCCCATCTGTAATTGACCGGTCATTTTGCAGTCTTTTTTATTCTTCACATATCAGCTTAAAGAATAAGAAAACCTTCTTGTTAAATGGATGCAGAACAAGGAGGATGGAAAAAAGTCTTTGAAAAAGAAAAGTGTTGATCATTTACCACAAAGAAAGTCTTAGTGGATTAAAGCAAATTCCCTGGGCCTTTAAAGATATCTATTAGTAATTTACAGAAATTATGAGAGCAAAAAGGGCTGTTGTTGTCAGAATTCAGAGCTCAGCCTGTGGCCTTATACCAGATGATGTTCAGAACCAGCCTCTTTGGGAATTCACATCAAACTCGGGTTCATAATTTATGTAATGACATATACTTGGACACTGATTAGCTATCATATCAGTTCTGTAATAAAGGCGGCATAACCCCTAGTTTATCATTCATTCATCCAAAGTCATTGTGAATAATATCGCAAGATTGTAATGTAATCATTATGCTGTACAGCAGTTCCGGGCCCGCACACCAGGCTGGCAGGGTCAGGGCTCCGGCAGGGTTCACACTGCTTAATTTACTCACTTCTTACACATTTATAAAATTGGAGTCAACAGTGTAGTATCGAAGTTGGGTCCAGGAGCAGATACTTACACACATTGCTAATAAGATGTTCAATAGGAAGTACAGGAAGACTTAATAACAGTAATAATAATCTTCTCTCCCAGCCAGGCTTGTACTTGAGTTTGAAACAAGTCATTCAGTGCTCAATGACTAGCGCGGATTTCCTTTGACTCACGGGCTCTGCTCGACCTGAAGGGTTTATCGACAACCGCTTTGCTGCTATGAAACGCTCTATTAGGAAAACTGTGTCTTCAGGCCACAGGGAGGGGGACTGTGGAAGAGTCGATTCCTTTGGAGAAGGGTTCGGGCGGGTGGGCTCTGGAGTGCAGCCACAGCAGCAGAGGAGGGAGGTGGAGGTGGGAAAAGTCAGCTTCTGAGACCGGAACGGCGGCTGGGAAAGAGGGGGAAACAGTGACATCGCTCACACCCTGGTAAAGGCACTTGGGCTTCTGTATGACGGTGACTGTTGTCATTTCTCTGTGGTTGTCCTTCTAGCCACTCTACAGCTCTTTTCTAAAAAGCTAACTAAATGCTAGGTTACCTTTTAAGTTCAATTTGCAATTTCCGCCAGTGCCTTGGCCGACCCCCTCATCCTCTGTGGGAGGCAGCTGAACTCATCACAGTGCCCCAGGCGGCTTTTGCCAGGGGCCTGCCGCCTCCCCGGGCCACCAAATCTAGGAGGAGAAATCATTATGTGATGTTAAAAGAAATACGGTTTGGGGGCTGACTTTGGAGACTGGTGCCACTCCTGCCTCCTGGGCTTGAGGTGCAGCCACAGAACCTGTGGGCCAACACCGGCCCTTTCCACAGTGGGTCCCAACCCAGGCCTGAAGCTTTAACCAGAGGACGGTAGCTGGGCCAATGGGGTGGGAGAGGTCGGCCAGGGCAAAGCTAAGTGCCCTCCTCCCAACTATTCCGTGAGAGGAAGACAGCAGGTGGAAGGTAGGAACCCCAGTCAAGTGGGAGACGGTGGCCTGAGCTGTCCCAGGTGGGTCAGAAGCCCAGCAGCCTCCAGGTCATCCTCCCAGGACAGGTGTCAGGGAAGCTGTGGAGGCAGATGGTGAGCGGGTGGGGGCCCCTCCAACCTACCTTGTTCAGGGCATCCCGTGATGCCTGCATCCATTTAACAAGGCTCCATGGAGCATGACTAAGTGTGACGTGAGGCTGGGCTTTCCAGGCACAGCACAGGTCCAAGGCAGGCAGCAATGCTAGCATAATCTTTAGGGGGCAATAGGATTATGGAAGAGAGACCAACACCTTCTGTCTGGGAGAATCCAAGAGACTGCCTGGAGGAGGTGGCATATGGAGCAGTAAGAAGATTTCACCGACTTCATGCTGCGCTCCCAGATCAACAGGTGGCATTCACTCTCTGTGGTTGCTTTGGGGCTAGATGAAAACAGTGGTACCAGAAGCATCACTGTGAGGTCAACAAGAAAACTCCAACCAAACCTTAGGCTCAGGGTCAGTGACCAGCGTCTCTCAGCTTCGTCAGTTCTTTTGCAGGAAACAGGTGAGGTAAAAATTATAAATAAATCAGAAAACAAACACATGAGGGTCTGGTGGGCTGGTTGTGTTTCTCTGAAGGCCTTTTAACGTCCATATTATTTAGGAAAGTTTTTTAGGAAATATTGCAAGTTACATTTAAAAAAAGAAAAAGCTTAAAGCAGCAGGGTCCTTCTCCCTCACACAACAACGCCCCCATCTCAGCATTCTGGAGGGAGGCGGCAACCAGCCGTGAGGAGGCGGTTCAGTCCTGTCAGGGCCGGAAGCTCTGAGATCTCTCTTGGCAACTTCCTCATGGTCACAAGATGGCTGCTTCAGCTCCAGGCAACGTATCTGTGAAGAATGAGGAAGAAGGAGGTGAAGCCGGCACGAGACATGTTTATCTCCTTACATCCAACAAACAAAAGCCTCCCGAAATCCCTGCGAACACCTGCTTGTGTCTTATTGGCTGGAACTGGTCACGTGGCTGCCCTAGTTGCCAGAGAAGCTGGGAAGATGCGGTTTCGCCTGTGCAGGCCCCACATAGAGGCAGCCAACGAGAGGCATCGGTGGGGGGCACCCACCACACTCACTCCCACACCCCAGAAAACTGCGAAAAGACATCACGCTACTGAAGAAAAGCCCTTCACATTAGAATGATACAATGGACTTTGGGGACTCCGTGGGGATGGGAAGGGGGTTGAGGGATAAAAGGCTACACGCTGGGTTCAGTGTACTCTGCTCCGATGACGGGTGCACCAGAATCCCAGAAATCACCACAAAAGAACTTACCCAGGTAACAAAAAAACACCTGTTCCCCAAAAACTATTGAAAAAAAGATATTTTATATATATAAAATAGAAAAACCATTCACTCTTCCTCCAAAACTAATTAGGAGAGAAGGATAAATACCAATGGTGAATTCGTGGCTGGACTGAAGGCACTGACTCTGCCATCTCCTTATTTCCAGATGACAATGTTTTAGAAGATGTCTGGAAGATCATAGTTAAAAGTTATATCAAAGGGAAGCTTGGCCAGAGTTTGTGATTTGTTAATGTACATTTCCATGGACAACTTAGAATCGAAGGTCATAGACGTCATCCCTAAAACTGTGGTGAAGGAAAAAGGCCAGTTCATAGCAAACATAGCAAAGCTACCTGACAGTAACAAAAAATCTTGCAGCAGTGGGTTTCCAAAGAACACCTCCATTTAAATAGGCCACAATATAGAAAAAAGTAAACACATGTCCTAGCAAATCAGGGGTGAAATGTGAAATCAAGTTGTTTTTTTTTTTTTTTTTTTTGAGATGGGGTCTCCTGTGTCACTTAGGCTGGAGTGCAGTGGCATGATCTCAGCTCACTGCAACCTCTGTCTCCTGAATTCAAGCGATTCTCCTGCCTCAACCTCCTGAGTTGCTGGGATTACAGGTGCCCGCCACCACACCCGGCTAATTGTTTTGTATTTTTTAGCGGAGACAGGGTCTCACCATGTTAGCCAGGCTGGTTTCGAACTCCTGACCTCAAGTGATTCACCCGCCTTGGCCTCCCAAAGTGCTGAGATTACAGGCGTGAGCCACCGCGCCCAGGCCAAGTTTCTTTCGAACATGCTCATCAGCTTCTATCAAGTGTCCCTAACTTCTCTTCTTAGACTTGAGTTTGGCCAGCCCTGGAGGTGGTCCCCATGCATCTTGGTGGCATCTGCAGAGGATGAGAGTCCAAGTGTGACTTGGGGAGGGGCCTTCCCAAGGGGGCTCCCTTCTCCACCAGAGACCTTTTCAGCCAAGGTCAAAGAGGAGGGGCAGCAGGGAAGTCCGGAAAGACCCAATCCCGCTGCAGTGGCGACAGCAAGAAATGACTCAGCCAGGGGCAGGCGTTGCAGCCAGTCCTGGCACATCTGGAAACAGAGGCAGAGGGCACAGTGGTCAGTTGTATGGATGTAAGTGCAGGCAGACCTGGTCACTTCCCACACTTGGTCTTGAGTGAGTTACCTGACCCCACTGAAACACTCTCAGCTCGTAAACTGGGAGTAATATTGGTATGTACGGCACAGGGCTCCTGTGAGAGATGATACATATGAAATTCCTGCCAGAGGGCTTGGCACCATTAAGGCCCCAAAAATGTCTTCTTACAGCTTATTTGAGTTCTAGAGGGCGAGCACCTTCTGGTTAACTTTTCTCCGCATCCATGCTCTTAGCCTTGGATTCTTGACTTTCAGGACTCTTGAAACTAAACTCAGAGTTTGTGTACATGTGTCTATGTAAATACGTATCCATCCATCCATGCACATACATTTCCCCAGTGGGAGGATCCCTGGATTGTACCAGACTCACAACAGGGTCTGCTAAGCAAAAAAGAAGAGACAAAGCCCTCAGAGTTACTTAGTGGCCACATGAGATGTGGAGGTGTTGGTTTCCTCAAACACAAGTTAATCATCTCATTCTGTCTTTCCCCCACCATTCAATCTAAGCCTAGTAATTTCCTAGAGAGACAGGCTTGTCATCTGAGAAATGTTTAAGCATGGCCATGGGCAGCAAGGAGAGCAGGTAGCTGTCTGTGGTCTGCAGAGGCTGGGGAGGTAGGTTTCCAGGCAGGCCAGAATTTTATGTAAGCCATCTTGAAGCAAAAGCAGCTTTAGGAAGTGCATTTCGATGGACTCACCAGCAAAGGGAAGCCCATGAAAGAAATGTCAGAACTGACCGTGAATCTGGAGGGGGCGGTACCATTCACGAAGGACAGAGTGGAAGGTGCGGAAGTTGCAGAGAGCCCACCAGCCAGACCCGCACCAATGGGGCGGAGGCGTGCGACATTCCTCAGGGATAGACACCGGCAACGTGTATTCCTGACTTAGAGGAAACAGTGACTTTCAAAATAACCATATTCACACTACTCGGCCATAAGAATGAATGAATGGCATTTGCAGCAACCTGGATGAGATTGGAGACTGTTAACCATATAAGTGAAGTAACTCAGGAATGGAAAACCAAACATTGTATGTTCTCACTCATAAGTGGGAGCTAAGCTATGAGGATGCAAAGGCATAAGAATGACACAATGGACTTTGGGGACTTAGGGGGAAAGGGTGGGAAGGGGATGAGGGATAAAACTGGGTTCAGTGTATACTGCTCGGGTGATGGGTGCACCCAAATCTCATAAATCACCACTAAACAACTTACCCATGTAACCAAATACCACTTGTTCCCCCCAAAACCTATGGAAATTAAAAATTTTAAAAAATATAGCAAAATAACTATATTCACCAGATGGCGGCGGGTGTGGCTGTCGGCAAACACTCCTGAATCCTTCATGAAAACAATTGCTCAAGTTCAAAGGAATTAAAGGCACAGTGGAAATGATCAGATCTTTCCTTCCTTCCCTGTCATTCCTGAGAAACGTGGAGACAAACACACAAAAAATCACCTGCAAACCCCAACCTTCCACCTCTCCTGCAGGCCCGGAGCCTCACCTCACTTCTGTCCTCCAACCCCTCCTCCAGTGAAGGCTCTGGACTGGCAGGAGACAAATGCAGCAAATAAATTCTGCCCCAATAACTCACCTCTCCATAGTATTCTCATGTCTGTAGCACCAAAGTCTAACAAGAATATAATCATTTATCTTCTATTTTCAATAAAATGTAATGAATTGATGACAGAAGGAATATAAAATGCAATGCCATCCAAAATCTCCATAGGATGGAAGGGAAGCCTGGTCCTTACTTTCACTTGGAGGATTAAAATAACAAGACTAGGTAAGACATGTGTAAAAATAATAAGGGAAGACTTGTCTGATCAGATGTCAAAATGCATTCTAAAGCTATATTCATTGAAATGCAGTGATATTGTCCCAGGAGAGTCAAATATATCAATGGACAAGGGTTCAGAAATAGACATATGTCATAGGCTTATTAGTATAATATTATAAAGTGGCATTTCAAATCAGTGGAAAAATGCAGGCTGAAAATGCTATCAGGAAAATTGGCTTTTTTAAAACAAATTCAGATATACTTTATGCCATTCATTACATTTAATTTCTAATGTTTAAGATATTAAATTTAAAACATCACAATATAATTATTAATCAGAAGATGTTTTTATACTATGGAGATGGGAAAAGCCTTTGAAAATCTAGCAACCAAGGAGACAATGGGTGGTAGGTTTCACAGACAAAGAGATTAGGAACCAACCTATGTAAAGAAGACCCATAAATCAATAAGAAAAACACAAACAATTCAATAGACAAATATGCAAAAAAGCTCTTTATGAATGAGGAAAATCAAAAAGTCAATTAAACACAGGAAAAGTTAGTTGCTCATTTGCATTAATGCTGCAGGAAATAAAAATTAAAACCAAAACAAGAAACAATATACCTTCCACACTGGCAAAAATGTAACTCCAACAATATTAAATATTGGCAGGGATTTTGGAAATGGGATATCACATATCTTCTTGGCACAAGTCAGCTACTTAGGAAAACAAAATTATCAGTATCTGATAGAACAAAGAATACACATATCTTACAACCTAGAAATTTTATATGCAAGCATATGCCTGGAGAAACTTTTTAAAAACATATGCGAAGCTTGTCACATCATTATTTGCAATGCCACAATTGGAAAAATCCTAAATGTCCATCAGTATGCAACTTTTCAAAATAAACTGTATATTTCTGTATGAGCATGGATACATCTCTAAATAATGCTGGTTTAAACAACAAGTTATCAAATAAAACTATGATGCTGTTTATAAATTTATGAATGCAAATTTAAAAATGCCAGATACTTTTCATAGTTACCTACATTTCTAAGTAACTATTATTTTATGATCTAATAGAAACATGCAAAATTCATTACAGTAATTACACACAGGGAGGGGGGTGAATCAGGCCAGGTATGAATAACAAATGATCAATACTATCTTTACCTTTTCATTTTAAACATCTAAAAACTTGAAGCAAATATGTTAAAATCTTATTTCTAAGTATTGCTTAAATTATTCATTGTACTTCTCTCCACTTTTTTATTTTCTAAAATTTAAAAATGCCATTAATGTTAATATTTTGTTTTACCACATCACTATTTTGTCTTTTGTTTAAAAAAATTACTAAATTTGGCTATGCACAAAAGTAAAATTCTGTATAGTAAAACTCCCATGAATAAAAATGATAAACAACAAATGAGGTCAGTATCTTTGCAACCCATATTTTAAAATGTTAATATGTTTCATACATAAGCGTCGTTCTCAGATCAACAAGAGAAAGACATCATATCTGAAAATGGAGGGCAACGAAGAGAATTCGAAAGCTACATTTGGTGTAGATAAAGAAGTCCTGCCTCTGAAGGTAGCACAAGGGAGTGGCTGGTGTTGGTTGGACTCGGTGCTGGCGTACAGCCCACCTGGCCTTGCCTGTTGTCTCAGTTCAAAACTTTGGGAGATTTTGTCAACCAGATCAACTGCAAGGAAGATATGAAGAAAGAGAAAACTGTCTATTTCCCTCCCTAAAAATAGCCAAAGAGATATAACAGGTTGTGGGGAACAATGGGAGTCTGGGAGCTTCCCTCTAGTGGCACAAGGAAAATGAGTTAATGTGCATCTCAGTTAGGACCCTAAGTGTTACAAAACGGAAACCCAACTCAACTCTAGTTAGCTTAGAAGAAGAGAGTATTCTTGTCTTCCATACCTAGAAGAGCAGAGTCAGGCAGGCTTTGGGGTAAGCTTACTCCAAGGGTCTGTCTTGATCTTTTGGATATTCTCCTAGCCATGCCTCCTCTGTTGGTCTGCTTCTTCCCCTGGGTCACCTGCCTTACAGCAGCAAAATGACTGCAAAGGATCCAGACCCCCTCGTCTTCACAGCATACTATCTATGGCCCAGAATTTACAGCAAATACTTTGAGAGTTGCTCTGATGAAACCACTTAGGTCACCTACCTACCTCTAATGAATCGCTGCAGCCTCAGGATGAGTATAGTGTCTGCTTGGATTAGGTTTCATGACCCAGTCCTAAAGCTGGGGTTGGATGGAGTTCCCTTCCCTGTACCCAGGGGACCTCTAGGAAAAACAGAGGGAATGAATCCTGGAAAGATAAGTGCCAGGAGTTCACAGAAAGATGAAAGCTGAATGGTGCTTCAATCCTTTTCCATAGACCGAGGTCATATAAATATTTGTAACATTACAAATTGTGATATATGCGGAAGAGACACATGTTTTCCCAAGACTGTAAGTTCAAGATATCGGTTTTCCAAAGAAAGGGTTCAAGGCCATCATGTGAGAGGAGCCAGATTCTCACCCAGGATGGGAATCAGGATCCGGGTCCTGGGTCTCTTTCCCCAGCAAGACCCAGCTGTCCTCGGCCCCCTGCACTGCTGCTTCCTTCCCTCCAAAGTGACAAGGCTAGTTTGACTCTTTAGAAGTGTTATTTTGCCCCTTTAAACACAGACTTAAAGATTATGTGAATGACTCTAGTCATCAAAGATAATACTTTATGCCTGAAGTTATCAAGTTCCTAATGTCAACCCACTAAGAAAGAAAAAATGTGACAATTTAATTTACCATCCAATTTCAAGTTCATTATCATGAAAGAAAACTTTCCAACTCGTAAATAAGTAGAATGAGTGGAAACTGAACAAAAATGTGTCAGTATCTAAAACCCACTTCCCTTATAGCACATCTTGAAACAAATTTTTTCAGTCTTTGAAAAGCCCTTTCAAGCAGGGTTGTTTGAAAACTCTCTCAAGAACATATTCCTTCAGCAATTCTGTATCCTCCTCCATGTTCTGTGTTCCTGGAACTTCTCTTGACAAGCTGGGCATGAATACAATGGGATTTTATTTATTTTTTAATTTTAAAAGGCTAAAAATCAATTTCCTAGCAAGACAAAGGTAAAGGTGACACACAGTCTTTGTATCATGGGTAAGCGTGGAAAAGGCACGTGGAATTACAGAATGAAAATTTGGGAAAGGACAAGTCCAAGAAGCCGTCCATCCCTAGGTGCCGGGACAGGCAGGTGACACTCAACTGCACAGCAGAGCGCACCTGGATGAAGCCGGAGGTGGAGGCTTCCGTCTGGCACACTTGGCAGGCTCCGACTGTGCTATTTCCTTTGCCGGTTATGGAGAAAATTAATTTGCCATATGACTGGTAGCTCATGCCTTTAAAGAAAAATAATGATTTTAAATCACCAATTGTGTTTGGCCTCCAAAAGAGAGGATCTAGAAAAATTGGAATGTTTCTTAATGATGCAGGACTTATCTATTTTGGGACTATCTGGTGCTCAGTCCTGAGACTGCCTGTGAGTTTTGTCTCCATCCCCCGTGTCAGGCTGTCAGCCGTCATCTCTGTTGTCATCATGCCATCTTCCACGAGTCCTCTCAAATTCCTTCCAGCCTGATGCTTCCCGTGGACCACGAGCTGGGAAAGCGAGATCGTTATGAATTGAATGTGAAAGCAGCGTCGGTGACAATGGACGAGGCTCCCTGCTGGCCTCTGGCACAATTATTCAATGCTTCAGAAGTCGCTCTCCTTCCTTCTGAGAGGCAGTACCCAGTACCTGCAGTGCAGCCTTTAACTCAGCTCTCGTTCTCACTGGCCGGGCAACCTTGAACATGGCTCACTTAAATCTCTCCAAGTCTCTGTTTCCTCATCTGCAAAATGAGGAAAATCAAAGCACCTACCCCCAATCGAATATCACACCACATGGAAAGGGCTTAAGCGGGCCCTGGTACCCAGAATGCACTGGACAGGAGCTGTCAAGATGGAGCTGGGATGGGTGGAGGTAAGGATCGTGCTTAAGCTTCTTAGAAAGTGTTCTCATAACCAGAGAACTTCTCAAAAAAAAAGTTTGTTGAACATTTTTCTCAGTTGAAATTCTCAAACAGCTTTAAAGTGAGCTGAAAACACAACAGTAAACTCTAGTCTCAGCTTCCCACTTGGGGATGTTGGGAGAGTCCCTCCCTTCCTTTCAAAGCTGTTGATTGAATATCTACCTAGCACAGGGGCCTGCCTCAGGGAGCTCAGGGTTGAGGAGGATGGACAGACAGAGCCAAATAGTGACAACCCAGGCAAGTGCGACAGAAGGGAGGTGCTGTGTTTAGGAACAGCAGAGGCTTGGGACCTCACTGTATCTAGGAGTGCCAGGGACATTTTCTCGAAAACAGGAATTGTGAGTTGGCACTGGGTAGGCTGACACAGCAGGAGGTCTAGTCGGGGGAAGGTGGAGGAAGAGACCCTAGGAATGGGCCCAGTATGGTACTGAAGCAGAAATGAGTATGGCAAGAACCATGGAGGCAGGAGATTAAGGTGTGAGGATGACTGTGAAGAGGTACATGGGTCTGGGATCACGCAGGGCATGCAGCCATGTAGGGATTTAGCATTTTATTCTAAAATTCTTTGGAAACTATGATAAATTAAAATACATATACTTGATATTTTGCCCAGTTTTATTCATTTACCTAAGACTTTGGGAAAACCAGAAGTGTTTGCTTTACCAAGTTCAAGGCAAGGAAGTTTTCAAGGAAATAATACAGATTCAAAGCCGCTGAGTGATATATTTTCTTGGACATCTATGAATCTGGTAGGTATCATTTTCCTAAGTTCATTTTTCTACCTTAAAGGATAACACTTCAGAAGCCCAGCCAGACTGAGTTCATGGTTCGAGGACCCTTGAAGCTCATGTTATAGGGGTGGAGGGGGGAGGTATTGAAATCTTTCCAAAAATGTGAATGTATAAATTACAGCTGCAGAAAACGGGGCTCCTAGTGTGAGGACCCTGTCTACTACCCCCAACTCTGAATGCCTTTTCTTGTGGGTGAGGAGGAAAGCACTTTTTCAAACACCTTCCTTTGCTCCTATTTTTCTTCCAAATATCTTGTCATTTCATTTTCATTGCATCTAAGCACTTGCCCATTCCTTGAAGCAGTTCAGCAGGGAAGAATGGCCTTGTGCTGCATCCAAAACTCCATGTTCTCTGCAAAGAAATGCTGGCGTGGCTGCCTACAGGTCAGGTCCCAGCTAGGGCACCCACCCTGTCCATGGTCTCTCAGAAACCTCTCCGTCTTTGAAAAGCACTAATTTCACCTTATTTTCTGGATGAGTGTTTTTCTTTTGCAAAGTAAGAAAGGATAAGGCTCAGGAAGCTTTGCGATACTCCTCATGGAAAAAAAGATGGGAAATTGATCCCAGGGTTTATGCTACCCTCCTTCAGCACCTGCCTCCTACCTCCCACTAGAGTCCCCGAGAAGCCGGGGAGCCGGCTATGCTATCCTCCCAGCTTATGCCAGTACTCCTCAACCTCAAATAAAACCAAATAAAGTGATTTAAAGATGTCCTACTTTCCAAGATCTACAGACTGTCTGCAGAACATTAAGGGAAATTGGCTATCAGCCCGAAGTGTTTTTCCAAACCACCTCTTAAATATTTTCTGGCCAGAACAATGTATAAAGCCCACACTGTCATCTCAGAAGAGGGAAAATGGATGCTCTCCTGTTGCTCAGAGCCTCTGTTTGGCCCCAAAGCCCCCAGGTACTGTTAAGTTTCATTGTGATCCAATACCCATCTGCCAGACTAGAGCCTTGGGGTGCTTTCAATGCCAAATTTATACAGGCTGATATTTGCATGCAAATATGTAGCTAGAAATGAATACTATAATTAGCATCCATTGAATTTGCAGGTCTCTGTTCCTTAAGCCCCCTGCACAATTTGGGTAGATATAAAAGTCGTGGATCTAAGCGCAGATTTTTCTCATTTGATCACACACGATTGTAGCCTGGCTTTGAGGACAATCATAACTGAATTTAATTCTAAATGTAAGGTAGAGGCACTTAGAGATTACATTTGATTTGAGGAAATTTCATCCAGTCTGAGTCTGCAAGGTCAGACATGCAAGTAAGTAGTAACAAAAAAGGAAGAAGATTCTGCTCGAAAACGCTCTTGAGAAAATAAATGAACATAATCAAAGGGAACCCATTATTTCCTATCACCTGTGTCAGGTCTTAAATCTGGGTCGCAGTCCAGTAATTAGGTGAAACAATTAAAACCTGGATGTTTTGTAAAGGGAAACCGGCAAGAATTAATTCAAACTTAATTGAAGTGAGGCAGCCACTTTCAAGGATGAGTTGGTGCTTTGCTCAGGTTTGAGAAGTGGGTGGGAGTTTGGGCAGCTCCAGAGAGATCCCCCACCCCACTCATTTTGTTGAGAACCTTCCCTTTTGGAATGAATGAGTGAGTGAATGAATGAGTGAATGAATATAAATGAGGCAAACCTTAAACTGCCTTCTAATTCATTTCTGGATTTCAGATATTATGTAGATTTGTTATGTGTGCACATGTGTACCAAAGTGGACCCAAGCACATTTTAATGCATGAAAGGCAAATAAAGTCCATACAACAGCAATGTGGCCTGAGAGCACCGGCCATGTGACCCTGGAGCGCAGGCTGGTTCAGGCACAGGACCCCACTGCTCGTCACCCTGTTCCGTGCCACAGGGCTTGGGCATGGAATAAGCCCAAGATGACTTCTTGATGTAATAAACCACTCAGACTTCATTTTTCAAACTCCTCCTCAGATATAATCCTACATCCTTTTTAAACTCAGGGATTTGTCGGCACTTCCTTTTCCCTTGGCTGGTAGGGCAGATAAATTAGACGGAGCTCTTGGCTCTGTATTGTGGGGAAACAAATGGGAAATCTCATGGAAATCAAGTTGAAATATAAAATCATGAAAGGGCCTTTGTGCAAGGTTGTTTTCAAAAGTCTGCCTAGAACCTGTCCCCCAGCCCCACCGTCCCGTGTGTTACCCCACCTCAGAGGCTTCTCTGTGGAACATGCCGGGGCTGTGTTCTGGAGAGCTGTCTCTAGGCTGGAAGGAAGGCTCATGCCAGGGCTGTGTTCTGGAGAGGTGCCTTTGAGCTGAAAGCAAGGTTCCCCACCTGGAATGAGAGCGTGGGATTGGCCGCGTGTTGACATGGTGTCTGGACTTAGTCGGAAAAGCTAAAACACCCAGAGCCTGGAGCTTGGTTCAAGAGCCCACCCCAGTACCAGGAACTATGGTTCTGGCCCAATCATGGATAGAACAAAGTCTCCCTGCAAAAGGAGAACTTCTCATTCATTCTCTAATTCGTTTGTTTTTCAACACAGATGCCTTCTGAAAGCAGCTGGAAAACCCAGTACAAATAGTCCCACTTTAGACAGTAGGACAGAGTAGAAGACAGGGTTGTGTTGAAAAGAAATAAATGATTTTCTAAGGTTAACGCTGGGAAAAGTCCGAGGCCTCCCGAATTCCACTCCAATGCTCTTTAGTCACCCGGCCACTCGCCTTGTCAAATGTGCGGCTGGGTTTCATCTCTGCACTGATGACAACGAAGGCCGTGGCAGCTATTAATCTTCACTACGGTCCTCATGAACTAGTTAAGCATGAAGGGTGACAGCCCCGAGCCCCAGGGGCCTTGACAACTGCGGGTCCTAGGAGCATTGTGATTCCGGGGTCTGGAGAGGAAGAAATAACGTGCGCTGTTTTGCTGGCCTCCTGGTCACTGGAGGCAGGGTAGCCTGTCTCGGCTGTAAGGACTGGTCGTTAACTGTCAGGCACTGGCATTGTAGTCTTTGTCAACAATCCTAAGCAGATGCAGGGAGCATGATCTGCGAGTGAGGGGGGATTGGCAGCTGAAATGCAACCTCGTCATCGAGAGAACGTGGTGCACACTGATCAGAACTCGGCTGGTTCTGCCAGCTCCAATGTCGCTCACGCCCTTATTGATGGGCGCTTCTTCATTCCATCTGTTGAATGGAAGCCTTGGTTATTTTCTGTCTGAAGTCGCACGGAATGACACATCCCCTGCCTTTCTGTACATCTTAGTCAACATGCCACCGTGGCGACATGCATCAATCAGGCATCTCCGGGCAGCACGCCCTCCAGTGCCCGCATTCCTTTCAGGGCAGTGCCCGGCCCTGCCCAGCCTGCTGAATATTCCCACGGAGGTCCGTGGAATTTTCAAGCAAGTGCATTATGAGTGGATGAATATCAAGTGGTGCTTCTTAGCTTTAAAAATGAAATTTACGAGTCCAGCCTAGGGATTTATTTCCCACCTCCTTAGTGCCCTCCCCTCTTTAAATGATAAGAAACAACTGGAACAAGACTCTGGGGTGTCATGCTGTCAAAAAAATTCTTAATGAAATTAAAACCCTCACACTCTCACTAATGCTATTTCTGGCTGTGGAGCTCGATGCTGCAGATGTGTGACTATCTCCACGTCTGCCGGCCTAGTGGCTCCACGTCTGAAGAGCTGCTGCATGTCAGCTATCTGCCCCAGGGAATATGGGTGGAATATTTTATACCTGAAGTGGCCTTATTTTCAGGCAATGGCATAGCATGAAACGCAACTCCACTGTGTGTGCAAGAAGAAATGCCGCTTGGAAAACACAACAGAGAAACGGTGAGATAGAGTCAGGGGGAAAATGCCCTTGGAAGAGAAAAGCATGTCCAATCCTCTACATCTCTAATTCTGAAATTGTGGAGAAGCCTCCCCCAAAACTGCAACCTCTTTCTTTTCTTTAAACAATCCTTTATCGATTTGATGTGAGAAGACCTGCTGCCAGGGGAGTGAGTGCCATCGTTCCGAAAACTGTATTCAGAGGAAGGTGGAAGGTCGCACAGCCACCAGTATTCATTAAGAGCTGAAGACGGCTCTCAACTCCTCTTCCCTTAAACAAAAAAAGCATATTCAAATGATGAAATGATGTTTTCTATACATTCTTGTACATTGATTTCTAAATTTCTCTTGCGTGTTCAGGTTTTCCTTTTAGGTAAGAATTTTCTCCACATAGAACGCAAATCATTTCTTTTTAAAAAACATATAAATTTTGTCTCAAAACATAAGCCTTCTTCCTATGCAAATTTACCAAATTCCTTACCCCATCCACAACACAAATGTCAAATCTAGTTCATTTAAAATGAAAACTCTCAGAGTGGAACTCATTGCCCAGTTTATCTGTTCCCCTTCTCTTCTCATGTCCCCAAATAGTATTAAAATGCTTGCGAGAGAGGCACCGGTGGCTTTTAGAACCGTCCCTTTATTTTCTGCTTAAATGTGTTTGTTAAATGTCACAGCACCGAGAATGTTCAGTGCTGGAGTTCAAGAACACTCTGAAATGTCTTACTAATTCTTCATAATGCATTGACAGGCAATGCTTAAAAACAACGCCCCGAGAAGAAAGCTGTGGTGAGTCACGGGCTGCACGTGGCTTGTCCCTGCTTCGGCATCTGGAAGCCCACTTCTAAACAGGAAAGGCATTTTTAACCCTGGTTTGTTTGTTTTATAGTGTCCAACTATCTGAGTCACATTCCTGGCACTTGGCACTTTGTTTTAATTGAACACATACTATTAAACCCAAACTAAGGTTCGGAGTCTCTCAATTACCTGCAATTTTTGTCTTGGAAAGGAAAAACAAAAAGCCAAGGAGTCGCCGCTGCCCATGTTTATTGGGAACCATCTGTTAGGCCTCTAATTAAAACCCACTTGCAATGAGCTTGTTAGTGCACAAAATGTGTCAGGTATAGGATATTATTCATGAAGCAGTCGCTTTGGTGGTCTTAAAATCCTATTAGTTTAACAAAGTAATGTATTAGTATTTTGACCCGATATACAAGAGACTTCAGAATGACCTGGCACTCAGCTCGTTTAATATTTTTTTCTCAAATATGTTGCTATTTCTACCTAATATATAGTCAGATGGCCTCTTATAATTGCAGTATCAAATCTTTGACTCAATTTTCAACTGCAGGTGATTTCAAATGATTAAAGATGCACAACGGGGAATAAACAAAAATGCTTACATGCAATTATTTTTAATTAGTATTTGGCTATAAAGTGTATGCCTTCATAAAAAAGTCTGTTATTCACATAAACATCTGTTACCATACACACAAGGAAACACACTGTAAGTCTGTCATCACATCACCAAAACAGAAACACTGAGGGAGGCTGGCCAGGAAAGCCAGCACTTTGAGCTCTTCAACAAAAGATCTGAGTCTAACTAACTGCCAAAACAGACGCCGAGCCACACCTTTCAATTACCATCGCTCACAATCAAAGGAAGAGCGGGTACCCATGGAATTACAGTTGAAAATGTTAAAATAGATGGAATTATTCTTTGAAAACAATAGAATCTCCGAGCACGAGACAATTTCAAATTCTTTTACTAATTTTGCACCCATGCGCATAATCAGACAGTTTCCTGTTTGCATGCTGTCTGCTGGCTGCTAATTTTCCAGGTTCTCCGCACTCTTATTTTTGTTCGTTAATATATCCAAACTTTGTGAAATGCAGCGGCTTAAATCCCAAGTGCCGAATATTAGCCTTGTTTCACGAGAGCCTCCAGCAAGGGGGAAAATATATATATTTTAAGTGAGCGTGCCCCCACCACGCACAGGGAGAGAGATACAGGGAAATAAATTAATGCTGCAGTAATTGATAGGTGGAGATAAGGCTGCTCTGTGGAATACTGAGAGGAAAATGAAGGGGAGGTGTGAGAATACCTTGCCCATGAATTACTGAATCAGTGGGAATTATCCGGCTCCAGTCAACGGAAGCTCTTGGAAGGGTAGGGCTCCAGGATCACTCCCAGAAACCCAAGTTAACACATTCTGTTCACAGCCCAAAATCTGCAGCTTTTATTAAACGCACAATTCATGTGCCAAAAGAACTTATCTTCATTTGCATGAAAATGCTAGCAATAATTTAATTGAATCACACAAATCAGCATCTATACTGTTGCCACACTGGGTTGTCTGTGCTCAGATTAGGCAGAAATCATGATCCCTGGCTGTGGCCCCTGGGGATCAATAAGCAGTTGTTACCATAACACCCCTCCCCACTCCTACACCAGGCTCTGGCTTACCCCTTGCAAGGCGATGTTCATCGGCCTCACCAGGGCATGCCCCTCCCCGGCCCCCAAGGGATGCTGTGCTGGAGATTCTTACGAGTCTGTCCTGACCACGTCAGGGAGGACACAGCCCAGGGCAGCAGGCAAGCGGACCAAAGGGCCTCCGCATCGTGGCCTCAGTCTTTCTAACTGTTCAAACTCAGCTCTGACTCCCGGACGGTCTTGGAGGGCCCAAGACAGAAGGCCAGTCCCCAGGAACATGGCACCCCTCCACACTGCCCACCCACTGCCAGCCTGCATCAAGCACCCTCATCTCCCAGAAACAGGCGCATCTGGGAGGCTGGTGTTAATCTGCAGCCACGACGCCTTTAAAACCCGGCCGCCTGGCAGGCAAAGCCCAGGTTCACTCAAGGGCAAGCAGCACAATCATTAGCAGCGCCGTGTAATTTAAAAATAGAACCAAGAACAACTGAAAGGAAGAAATATACTGTGGGACTAAATCTATTGATCGAGAGCCCCCCAAAGACAGGCCGTAAATAAAATAGCACAATGACCAGAAAAGGCTGGTTTTACATTAAGAAGCAGCAAATTCATTGCCGGGGTGAGTCTGGGAGCCAGGTCCGCGCGCTGGCTGCGTCCTCCCAGGCAGGAAGGTGAAAGATGACCCATTCCTCATGCGGGAGGCGCGCTGGCGAGAACCAGGCTGCCCTTTGCTAAGCGCGCATCCCTCACGCGGGGAATCCTCATTTTTCAATCATGCTGGTGCTTCAGCCGGCTTCCCCTTGACGTCACTCCTTCAGCATCGTCTCTCCGTCAAAGAGATACTTTTAACCATTTACTGCCCTGACCGTGGCCTCCCTGCTGGGCTTGTGCCCTGAGCCCATGGAAGGCCGACTCCCAGTTCGCAGGATGCTCAAGCGCACTCGCAAAGCCCTGACCCACCTCCGCACCATCTCCTGATGGAGACAAGGCGGCCTGGCAGGTGCCGGACAGCGCACCACTTGCCACCCCAGGGTCAGCTGTGCTTCCTGGGACCTCTGTCCCCTGCCTATTTTGGCAACAGAATCACAAAACCTCTGTTGGTTGAGAGGCGAAACTGGATGGAACGTGTGGAAGTATGGGGCCAACTGGCAATATCCATTACTGGTCTAGAAATTTCCTGGTAATTTTCCCAGGCAGGTGGGTACTAGAGTGAGGAGAGGGAGGTTCTCACCTTGGATACAGGCTTTTAGGGAATGCCAAGCAACTCAATAATCAATACATAATATTTTAAAAAATCAAAATGAATGCAGCTCAGTGTGTTGTGTCAAACCCTACTGGAACTTCAGGCAAGAGGGAGGATCAATGAAGCCACTCCCTTTATTTAGAAAACAAAATTGATATTGCATGCCTAGTAGATTTTTTGCATTCATTTTTATTTTTAATATTATATTAAAGTATTGTAAGTCTTGATTGACGAGTTTTTTGGAGCTCGTTAAAGTTTGTACCCCGGCCAGGCACGGTGGCTCACGCCTGTAATCCCAACACTTTGGGAGGCCGAGGCGGGCGGATCACCTGAGATCAGGAGACCAGCCTGGCCAATATGGCAAAACCCCGTCTGTACTAAAAATACAAAAATTAACCGGGCGTGGTGGCACGTGCCTGTAATCCCAGCTACTTGGGAGGCTGAGGCGGGAGAATTGCTTGAACCTGGGAAACGGAGGTTGTGATGAGCCGAGATCGCACCACTGCGTTCCAGCCTGGGTGATAGAGCAAGACTCTGTCTCAAATAAATGAATAAATAAAGTGTGTGCCCCAGGAAAGTACCTCACTCCTCTCAGCCTAGCCTGAGCTCTGACTCCCTGTCTGCAAGAAGGCTTGCTAGCTAAGTGCAATCAAACTGCTAAAAAAGAGCTCATCCTGATTTCTGAGGTCAGCCCTTTACTCAGACGTTTCTCAAGAGCTGCATTTATTTTTGTTCTTTCGCAAGCACCTTATACTTCTGAAGACTGTACAAAGTTTTACCAACTACAACAGCCACCAACAATGGTTTTCCTGATTTTCTTAGAAAACAGAATGCCTGTTCTTTGCCTAGACCTTTCGTTACAGTGAGATCTCTTCTGTACTGGTTATTTGCTAACGTTTGTACTTACTATGTTAATTTCTTCCATACACATATCGCTCAAGAGAATATAGCCGGTGTGAAATTAAGCAGCATGAAGAGGTCTGTTGGCATAAGTAGCATCCAAACAGGCAGCTCCTGTGATTTTATGGCAATTACTTCCTTGTCAGCAGAGCTTGGCTGCATTGTGGGAGGCAAGGCCACTAGATAGTGCAGGGAACTGGTTTCTGGCCCCCATGTGGTCACCTGTCAGTAGACCTTGGGCCATACCTCCCACCTGTCCATTCCCAGCTCCTCCTGAACCAGGCCCCTCTGTGTCCCCAGCATGTTCCCTCAGCCTGCCCCCTCCAGCCACGGCTGCCTCCTCTAGGGGCATGCAGGCTTTGGTGGCAGCAACTCCATCGGTCTGCACCAAACACCTCTGGCTTCCTGACCCAGGCTGCCCGAGAGAAGCTGCATGGTGCACCCCCCAAGAGAGTGGGGAGGTCACACTCTCAGGCCACCTTTGGCCAGTGGGAGCCAAATGGAGAAATAGCTTCCTCCTTTATCCCAAAAGACTGTTCTGAGACACTTTTCATGAGACATCCAGAAGACTCCGGCTGTATCCTGCCCCAGTTGCCATAGGAGTGGCTGGCGCCATCATGCATGCTTGCCTGTGGGTCCTTTTCTCTCTCTCATTTCCCGTGCCCGACTCTCTGCTCCCTGGGATCGCTTCCCAAATGCCCCACTGAGGCTATAAAAGGATGTTTCCTAGCCAATTTCTTCATGGGTTGCTAGTGCTAAAACTGGGGTCACATGCCATTCGTGTGTTTTTTTAATATTTGAACTCTACAATAAAATGTTATTCATTCTTATAATCTACACATTTTCACCAATCAAGTTTTCATTATTACATTATTCCAATAATTTTTGACAATCATGGAACAAAACATTTTCCTGTGCCACACAATTTGCCTTGTATGCAGCCTTGTATATGATGCAAATCTTTTAGGATCATGCATAAGCTTGGCTAACCAAAGGCAGCTGGAGTGAGGTTGTTGTTTTTCTCTGAATCTGAATTTTCTGCTGGGTCATTTGTGCAGGAAACTTGTAGGCTAGGTTTTCCCTTTCCCAATGTTAATAAAGTCATATTGGCCATTTTTTGACTAATCATTGCCCTATAAGTGGTTTGATTATTGATCATATGGTTAGATTGTAAGTTGGTCTCTCTGTACATTTCATCATTGAATTCCTTCAGATTACAATATAATAATACCTGATGACAGTTATGACTCAATAAATATTGATTAATTGATTCATTGAATAAGCAAATAAAAAATTGTGAAGAGCAAAATTAAGGGTTAAAGAAAACACTAGAATCATGGCTAGGTCTTAATAAATTGATATGAATGAGAGAAGGTCTTAAATAACTAAAACAGGACAATGAATTAGAATATATTATTTACTAAATATTTTCATAGCATATAGTAAGAAAATAAATCATTAAGTTATTTTCAGTAGTTTAGAGAACAGAATTAATTTGTATCCAAGTTATTTAAATAACATTTGAAATATGCCATAAAATCTTACCAGATACTTTAAAATGTAGGCAGTCATTCATTTCTCCTACTATACAATTGGAAGGAATGCCTGAGCGCTTTCTATCTCACAGGAACTGTATCTAGTGTGCCTCTTCCTTTTTTTCCTTTTTGTTCTAAGCTGGGTGAAGTGGGCAATGGTTTGTTTTGTCTGCTCTGCATCCATGCACCTTCACCTGAGTTTTTCCTGCATTTTCCCTTTGGCACCATTCATAAGCATTCCCTCATCCCCACCATGGGATAATCATGAGACACAGGTCTGCCCACCCCCTAGCCCCAGTTACTGGTTCAGATGTAGACCTCTTTCCCATGTGGAGTCAATGAAAGGCTTCCCAGAGAGCTGATACACAGATGCTGAGACCACCGCGCTCTTTTCTCTCTCTCTTTTCCTCTGGCATCAAAGCCCTAAGGGCCACCCATGGGAGTCTGGAGCTGCCATGGTACCTGGCAAGCTGTGTGGAAGAAGTTTTATGCAGAATGAGGCCAGCCAGGCAGCAACTTAGAGGAGAGAGAGACAGAGAAGACCTAGAATGTTCTTTGACCCCTGGATCTAGCTGTGCAGAGCTAGGATTTTCAATCTCATGAACCAACTAATTTCTCTGGACTTCAGTTGAGTTTCTGTCACTTGCCATGAATAAGCCCAGCGAATACACATGGACATTGTTTCTAGGAAGAATACGCTGTCTCAGGTTAGAGTCACAAGTGTCCACAGCCTATATGACATTTGACCTAGTAATTTCTGTTGTAAACAGATATCAGTTCTTCAAAGTCCCCTGATGCTAAAAGTTTTATTTCTTTTGTGACTTTTAATTGCTCATCAAAGAGCACCTTTCTTCTGCTTCACTGACCAAGTTTCTATGGCTGTGTTCTGCTTAGAAACTCTGAGCGGGGAGAAAGATTTAATGCTTAACTGATAGTCAATATAGATTTGTTTTCATTTCAAAGTTCATTGGAATAAAAATTACATCCTGTAATTAAACCTAAGGGAAACCTCATCAATAAAATTAAAATTAGTAAAAGCTATTTAGTAATAAAGAACTAGATATACATTTTTAAAAATTATCAAATTCAGTAACTGTATTTTGTGCTTCATATGCTTTTAAGAAACAAGACCAGAAGCATCTTGGATGGGACCATCTCGATTGGCATTGATCAGGTTCGATAGAACTAAGTCACATTTTGGCCCTAAACACTGTGAAAGCAAGGTCTAAGACTAGGAAGATACATCTTTAAATATAAATACATAAATTTTAATGTCTTTTAAACTAATTCACTTATTAATTCAACCAGAATTACACTGTGTCATTTATATGCCACTACCACCAGTGGGGGGAAAAATAGACCTGTTCCCTGTCCTCAAGGAACCTGCAATCTAGTGGGGAATAGAGAAAAAAATAAAAAAGCAAATACATACTATGAATACATTGAGATAAGTGTGGCCAGGCGCGGCGGCTGACAGCTGTAATCCCAGCACTTTGGGACGCCGAGGCAGGCGGATCACCTGAGGTCAGGAGTTCGAGACCGGCCTGGCCAACCTGGTGAAACCCCATCTCTACTAAAAATACAAAAATTAGCTGGTCGTGGTGGTGGGCGCCTGTAATCCCAGCTACTCAGGAGGCTAAGTCAAGAGAATCACTTGAACCCAGGAGGCAGAAGTTGCAGTGAGTTGAGATCACACCATTGCACTCCAGCCTGGCAACTGAGCGAGACTCCTTCTCAAGGGGAAAAAAAAAATTGAGATAAATGATAAGTGCAACACAGGGGAAAAAGAGTGTTTTAAGCGAATAATGAAGCTACCTGCTTTCCATGGGGTTGGTGTAGATTTCCTGCTCTATCATTTTCCCAGGAGATGCATTATTTCTCTTAGTATCCGTCCTTCCAAAGTCAAGCATATCTAAAAATCAAACCATAAACATAGCCTGGTTTGAATGCAAATGGACACACAGTGGAGCCTGATAAACTCTCGTGGTCCATCATGAATTTCTTATGAGGGGTGGCAAACGAGACAGTCTCCCGCGTGGAGAGGGCCTTGAAACCAGCACAGTACATACCTGGAGCCCTCTTCAATTCCCACACCTGTCATTTACTATTTGTGTGGACTTCAACAAGCGACCTATCCTGCCTGTTTTCCCATCTGTAAAAATGGGTGTTATCCTAATGGTGCCCAACTGGTAGGGCCATTGCAGACAAGAAATGATGCTGGGCGAGGAAGCTTCCCTGGAAGCACTGGGCTGCAGGAGGGGCTACCAAAGAGTGCAAGAGCTAACCATGCAGCCCGGCCCCGGGGAAGCTCTCTGGAAAGGGAGAACAGTTTTGCACAAACTAGAATCGTGAGGTCCTTCCTTCAGCCCCGTGGCTCCTGGAAAGCGTCGTGGTCCCGAAAAGCTGGCAGAGTGAAGCGGCTCCCAGCTCTTAGCCGGCCTGTCGGAGCCTCCTGTGCCTGTCAGCGCCCTTGCCTCTTAGCACATGTTTTCAAGGTCATCTCCGAACACCGGCTGCCAGTTGCCCAATCAATAGAAGCAACATCACACTCTTTCCTTAAAAAGGGAAAAACAAAGCTGCTTTCGATAAAGCCTCATCATCCTATAGCTTCTCCGAGAGCCCACAGCAGCCACTCCAGTCCAGATGTGCTAAATTGTCAGGGCCACGGCAGGGTCAAAATGGGCTTTGATGCTCTCTAGCACGTGCACAGAATGGGATTGTAACGTGTTCTGCAAAAGGAAAAGCCATCGCTGGAGAACCTACATGCTCTGGGAGATGCTATCACTGACAATTCCAGAAACATTTTCTCCTTGTATGAAATGAAGGTGCTGAGAATAAAATACAATTTCTTTTTAAAGCAAGCACTGCCTGCCTTAACGCCTGACTTCTAGGGAAGGGCACAACTCAGGTCTGGGCTGGCTGGTCCTGCTGGTTAGAAAAAGACCCTGCCCAGCCTCTTGGTTGAGAGAGAAGAGGCTGCAGGATACCGTCAGGAAAGAGAAAGGAAAACACAAAGAGCTTATCCGTTCTGCCAACCCAACTGGCAGCAGCGGGGGAGTGGCCAAGACTGGGGTGGGAGAATGGGCAGTGAGGAAAGAACAGGGTCATACAGTGGGGCTGTGACCAGGCAGAGAAGGGCCAAAATACAGTAGCAAACAGTGCCTATGGGGAGGCCCAGATAGCAACACAGTCCGCATGTTTGGGGGGATGTCAGATGCATCCTGAGAATGATGAGGCCAGGAGTCCATACGAAATTGCATCCAGTACTACGGTGGCTTAGAATCTCTCTCTTCACTAAACCTTCACTAAAGCTGGTTACACACACAGCCTTGGGTTAGAAGAACCCCGGGGAAATGAAGGACGGACGAGTTATCCTGCAGGGAGTGAGGGTGATGAGAAGGGGAGCACTCAAGAACTTGGTGGGAGTAGAGTCAGCTCAAGAGGTGACCCACAGTGACGCAAACACCCAAGAATCCTTCAAGATGAGGTGGGGCGGCCGGGCATGTTGGCTTACGCCTGTAATCCCAGCACTTTTGGAGGGTGAGGCAGGCGGATCACTTGAGACCAGGAATTTAAGACCAGCCTGGCTAACATGGCAAAACTCCAACTCTACTAAAAATACAAAAAATAACTAGGTGTGGTGGTGCATGCCTGTAGTCCCAGCTACTTGGGAGGCTGAGACAGGAGAATTGCATGAACCCAGGAGGCAGAGGCTGCAGTGACCTGAAATTGTGCCACTACACTCCAGCCTGGGTGACAGAGTGAGACGTCTTAAAAAAAAAAAAAAAAAAAAGATGAGGTGGAATGACGAATTACCCGTTACCCATCATCCTTGGAATAGGAGATCCGGTCTTTTTCACTGTAAATCTTAAATGACAGAGTAATCTAAGAAGTTTGGAGCACTGGAGAAGCCCAAGCTACAGTTCCACAAATGACATAAGTCACATGCATATATCCAACTTCCTGTTTTCTGACATTTCTATGGTGAGCGGAAGTCGTCGTGTCTCACATTAACTTTGTTGTGTACAAATGTTGTGTGGAAGTCCATTCTGTGTGCCTTTCCACGTGTCAAGAGTGATAAGGAAGTTATTTATAACACTTTGGAATGATGAGGGACATGAAGAATGATGGCTTCCCTCCCGTGTTCCCTCTTTGCAGCTGCTCTGAGTGTGCCGAGCCTTCTCTCTGCTGCAGAGAGTCAGCCACCATAGACTGTGGGACTGCACATCCGGCAAAGAAGGAGCAGGGACTCCTGGAGGAAGAGGACATCCTCATCTGCCCAGTGATTAAGCCATGCTGTTTATAGAGAAATACTTCTTCCCTGGGTGAGAAGGAGTCGGAATGAGGCTTGACTCCCTTTCTGAAAGACAGATTGGCTTTCTACCAGGTTATCCAAATGAAGAATTCCATTTCTGAAGCACCTTATGCTTGGCTCCTACCTGGAGGGACCCCAGTTCTCAGCGCTGTGCTCACATCTTTGTGGAAGTATATGGGGCTCTTTCCTGGCATAAAACAGATGTTGGAATAAAGTGAGCCTGAGTGGGCATATCTGGGAAAAGGAAGTCAGTCAAGGAAAGTTGTGTATTTTCTAAATGAAGGTGCGTTGTTCCCCGTTGTTTAAAGGCAGCTGTAAGAACGGGCTGCTGAGGGCCATCCGACCCCAGGGAGTGACTGGCTTACCCAACAAGTGGACGTGACAACACGTAAGAACGGTGTTCCTTTGTCTCTAGTTGATCGCCTGAATAAAAGGAATGGCCTCAGATGTTTCTGGAAAGTGATTGTACGTGCTACAAGTTCTTCAAGTCCTGGAAACTCCTGAATAAAGAATTACCTAAGCCTATGAGAGCATTTGGCCCAAACCATGTTACCAGTCCTGAAAAGAAAATGTACAATGAAACAGCTTAAGTCAGAGTTGTGAGTAAACACACCTATTCTTTTGAGATTCTGTCTTGATGATCAAGGGTTACGCTGGTTAAAAGAAAATGAAGCCAAATAAGGGCAGATGGAAATATCAAAGAAGACATTGATAAACTGATAGAAATATCTCTAGGATGAGCAATGCTGGAGGAGGATGGTCTCTTGGTCACGGGAACTTCATTGCCATTAACTATGGTGAAAAAGAAAAAAGACAAAATTAGAATTGAACCTCATAATATCCTCTCTGCCTTGCAGAGATAATTTACTTTTTTCTAAAATAATTTGTCTTCATCATTTTTCACCACTAAAATAATAATTTTAAAGTGAATATGAAGAGTAAAACTGGACTTTCAGTTAACTATGGCGGACGAAACACACTTGTTTATCTCCATTTCTTCCTGAAATGCCACAAAAATGATAGTAATGGAATTAGAAAAAGTCATAAACTCATAAGGACAAAGCAACAGGATAGGGGATGATAGTCACCAAGACAAGACACCAAGTTTTGGGTGCTAGAAAGCAGATGGATGAGTGTATATACTGAGAACAGTCCAAGCAGCTGAAACTACCTTCCTAATAGTAATGAAGTCAATTTATGCTACAAAACTCCAGAAAGGCTGAGATTTGGAGGTACTTGGTACCTCTGCAGGCATCAGCACAATGATTGGAAAACCAGAAGCAATTGGAAACCTATACAAAGAGTCCTTAAAATAAAATAATAATAATAATAATAAATAATAACGGGCCTTAGACTCCAAATGCTCCTCCCACAACCAGGCTGCCCAGGAACTGTTCCCCACCCCAACCTTGGCAGAAGACAGACAGAAGATTGTTCCCTGGGAGGCTGAATCTGAAACTGTCTAGACTTGAGGACACCAGGCCACTGGAAGGTCAAAGTGAGGTGCCATATTGAAAGCAGGAAATTGAGAGTCTTAGTACTGAATGCCGAGATTCCTAGTTTGCTTCTCCTCTCAGCTCTAAGAACTTTACAGCCTCCAGATAAGCATTTGGGGAATTTTCCTCTGAAGAAATTGGCCCACCCAGAAGAGACTCTCTGAGCTGAATTATGCCCCACCATATGGCATCAGTGTTGCCTGAATACTGGATGGCAAGGCTACCAGTCAAGAAGCCTACATTTCTAGGAAATTGTATAGTGCCTTGGACCCAACAGCTAACAGTCTCCATGTATTTGAGAAAAGCCATTAATCTGAAAGACTGAGGTCAAAATAAATGAACAGTGTGAGACAAAGAACTTTTAGGAAACAGACACAATGAAGTGAACAGAAGAAAATGTCAAATAAATATTCAATTAATATTCTGAGATGAGAGCCTTTTGCATTCATGAAACAAGAATTTAAGACTTTTTTTTAAAAAGGGAATATTCAGAAACTAAAGAGTTCTCACAAATGAAAAACATAGTAAAAAATGTTTTTTAATGCAATAGGAGATTTAGAAGGTAAAATTGAGGAAATCTCCAAGAAAGTAGGACAAAATGTTAAAGAGATGAAAAATAGGAGGAAAAAAGATAAGAAGCTTAAGAGGATTAATCAAGGAGGTCTAATATTTGAATGGTAGGAGTGTTGCAAAGAGAAAGCAAAGCAGATGAGTAGGAGATAATGAAGAAATATTGTTTTCTAAAAATGTCCTTAGAGCTAAAGGCCATTGGTCACTAGATTTAAGCTCACCAAATTTATAGTCCAATGAAAATAAATAGTCTCACATTGAAGCACATTATTATAAGATTTTAGGACACCAAGAATAAAAGGGAGATTCTAAATGTTTAATGCAATGATGAGGAGGATATAAGTCACATACCAAAAAAGAAAAAAGAATGAGGGTTCTCCCCAGGAACCCGGGAAGCAAGGTGACCATGGAGCAGAGCCTCAAAATTCTAAAGCAAGATCATTTACCATCTAGACTTCTACACCCAACGAAGTATGAGGCATTGTTGTCATGTGTGAGTGCAGAATCAACATTTTCAGGTATGCAAGGTCTCAAAAGCTTGTCTCACAGAGACCTTTTCCTAGAATGTTACTAGAAAACTGAAGCAAGAGAGGAGAGGACTCTGAGAAGGATGCCTACCATTAACAAATGGAAATGATTAATCGCCTGACGTGTGACTGTGCTAAGAGAAGTTTTATACCCCCGGCAAATATTTGGAGTATAAAGCAAATAGAAAATTAAGCAAATTAAAGAATGAAGCAATTACTAACTACAAGAAAAAAAGGTTTTCAATAAAACAAATGTAATGAAAGTAAATAGTTCTGCACCATATTAGCAGT
Organism: Rhinopithecus bieti; assembly: GCF_001698545.2. Lineage (NCBI taxonomy): Eukaryota > Metazoa > Chordata > Mammalia > Primates > Cercopithecidae > Rhinopithecus > Rhinopithecus bieti. The sequence continues at coordinate 319,152 of NW_016819184.1, read as the reverse complement.
CATGATAATGTGAACCCTGAGTATTGCTTTAATCTGCTTTACCTTTATAGAGTAAAGCAGTAACTTTTATAGTACCTTTACCAGAAGAGGGGTTTTCTTCTATGAAGTACAGGTGGAACTCATTACTTTATATTAGGAAAAAAGATAAAAAATAAATTCTGGAAAAATGATTTGACAGGCAACCTTTTTTCTCAAGGGGAGCACAGTTTTCCTTCTAATGAGACCCTGGCTTTTGAGGGTTGAATCGAGCAACAGTACATGTATTTTCTGGGATGTCAGAGCTTCTAGGTTAGGGTTCAGCTTTTGGTTGTGGCCTCACTTGTTCTGAGTTGTAGGTTTCCTGCCTTGTCAAGTCCACATTTAGACCGCATTTGCCTAACTGATGAAAGAATCAAATTATGTACACTGTCCATTGTCCCTTCATTTGCTAGGATAAGGGTTTGGCTGCTTTAAGAGATAAATAGAATAACAGTCCAGGTGAGGTGGTGCAGGGCGAAGGTGGTGGTCTCGTGGTACAGGGACCCAGGCCCTTCTCTCTTGTCCTTCCATCTCTAGAGGCCATATTGTGCAGCAGTTAAGAGCATAGGCTCTGAAGCCAGGCTGCCTGGATGAAAGTCTCTACTCTGCCATTTACTCTGTGCCTCAGTTTCCTCCTCTGTAATATGGACATAATAGTAGTGCCAGCTTCATAAAGCTGTGAGATCTCAGGTGTAAAGCACTCTGACTGAGCAGTGCCTGGCAGACAGGAAGTGCTGCATAGGTGGTGGCAATCACTAATCCACCTGAGGTCTGCCCTCTTCACCGGTCCAAGATGCCTCCTCACCATGCACCTATGGCAACTAGCAGCTAGAACCTAACCTCTCTCTTACAGTTACAACAGGAAATCATTTGCATCCAATCAGTTGGAACTTAACGACATGGCCTCAGCAAGTTGCAAGGCCAGACGAAAATGTAACCTTCTGTCTAGGCACTCAAGTGCTCCTAAAAATCTCATCACTCCAGCACTTTCCTGGCTAACATGGTGAAACTCTGTCTCTACTAAAAAACACAAAAATTAGTCAGACGTGGTGGCAGGCGCCTGTAGTCCCAGCTACTCGAGAGGCTGAGGCAGGGGAATGGTGTGAACCTGGGAGGCGGAGCTTGCAGTGAGCCGAGATCACGCCACTGCACTCCAACCTGGGAGACAGAGAGAGACTCTGTTTCAAAAAAACTCATCACTGGGAAAAGAGTTGGCAAAGGGTATTGGAGGACAGCTAGCACTCTTTGCCACCATACCTGTTAGGTGTGTCCCAAGTCCTCAATTTATATCTGTAAGTCAAAAGACAAATAGGTCTAAGCATTGACCTACTAATGCATTCATAATGTGTCCTACATTAAAATGAGGTTGTATTTAATTTTGCTTGTTATGCCTTGATTTTTACTCAACTCAGAGATTAATTCTCATCAACTCTGTTAAAAACAAGGTAGAAGACAACTCCTACGATGGAACTAGGTGCAAAACATCACTTACATTTTTATCTAGTTTTATCACAGTGAGTTCTGCTACATTTTTTATTTTTAAAAGGTGGGCATTAGATTCTAGGAGACAAGCAATTCTAGTTTTATCAACACAGCTATGGGATATTGGAACTACCAAAGCAGAAATCTCATATAGAAACCGTGTACATTCATTCGCCATGACTAACTTTTCTGTCTTGTGGAATTGAAAGTTATAAGAATGGCTTTCTTTAAAGCAATATAGAAACTTTTTTTTATTGCAAACAGCTAAATAAAGGCTGCCAAAAACAATAGGTTCATTTTTTACTGCAGATCTTCAAATTATAGGAAACTTGTCTCTTGGCCAATTTGGGCTGGCTTGGAGCCAAAATAGATGTCTCCATTCTCATCCTCACCCTTATACTTATTGTGGGCAAGATCCTTAATTTTAAAAAACAAACTCGAGCCAAGTGTTGGGTAAGTGTTTGGGTAAGAAAGCAGAGTGAACTCCTAACTACGGACGCTGTCCTGAAAAAAAAAATCAATATTACTTTATACGCAAGTTCTTTTTTTTTTTTTTTTTTTTTCAGATTTTTGAAAAACTGAGTACTGAGAAACAAGAAAATTTAACAAAAGGGAAATTCAAATATTTTGATGGTCTATTATAAATCAAGTTTTAATAACTAGAGGTTATACAAGTACAATTGATCAATGAGAAATACTCACTGGTTAAATACTTCTGATCAAGTCCTTTTCTCTAGGTGAGTTGGCCCTGAGAAAATCAGCAGGCATCTTTCCATTTCAAAGCACAAAAGGCTTCTCTTCTGTTTTTAGCCATGTCACCCTCCCACCTTTTTTTAATTAACAAGATTTGAGATCATTTGGCAAATTGTAACCATTAAAGTGAATATCGTGATTGGATGATGTTTTATCGCTGGAAAAATAAATCTCACTGCTTTTCTCCCTGTGTACTTCATAAATGTCACTTCCTCTTCATTTCATATTTATCTTGCTTTCAAAATCCATTATGCAATTGTCATTTCATTGAAATCAAAAGCTGTCTCTTAATTACATAAGAATGGATTATATATCAGTTCTTAATCTCTCTATATGTTTCTTTTATAATGATTATAGCTAAATGTCTATTTTTATACACAAAAGACCAAAGTGGACTTTACCGGGTTAAAATTAAGACTTGCAAAATTCTGAAGCCTAGAAGACAAAACAAAGCAATATACAATGCATCTAGTTTGTGATAATAATGTGATCTTGTACTGATGAAATAATGCAAAGCTTGTTAAGTCAATGGCTTTGGAGAAGACAATGGAAGCTGCATTTCCTCCTTCGACTGAGTTAAATTTAGCACGGAAAGGTAAGCCATACTTCCAACAGGAATTAGAAAACACTGCAGTTGGTGATGTTACAGGGAGGATCCTCTTGCAACCTAACTTGCAATAAATGGATCTTCGTAAGACTCGAGTCTGCTGCATATCCTGGTAATTAATCATACAGAGGCACCAACCCTTAAGTATTAAACACTCTCTAAATGGGAAAAAAATTGCTGTATTGCTAAGCACTAGGACTTGATTCATTTAGTATTAACTTTCAGTCTTTATTAAAGTGGCTTTAATTTTATTTGTGTGATGTTAGTGCATTTCTGGAAAATAAACACCAAGGGTTTTAGCTGATTGTACATGATACGCTCCTGATTCAAATTGTAAGCTGCATGCTATTTTCCAGGAGAAATAAAGATCCCCATTCTTTAAAGCTTATTTTTAAAAACACGCCATAACGGTAAGTTGCATTTCAATATCCTGTGAAAAGTGTGTACTGAGGACAGCACAGTGGCAGGCACTGGGCTGGGAACAGAACCCGCAATGATGCTCAGGGGCGGGCACTTGGTCCAGGTTGCCCACAGCCTACATGGGAGGCAGGAGAGGACCCCAGTAACTGTCGTCCGACACAATCGAGGCTGTGCAGACACAGTAGACAGATCTGTTTTACTGGAAGGATCCAGGGCAGGTTCCTATAGGAAGCACACTTTAGTTCAGCTGTGAAGAGTAAGCAGGAGTTTAGTGCCGGGGCAGGGCTGCTGGGGGAGCACCCTCAGGATGGGAGTACCCTCAGGATGGTTGGGGGGGGGTGGGCAGAGCATCTCATGGCATAGTGTGGGCTGCACTGAAGACACAAGCCAACACACAGGCCGCTTGTGGTCTAGCAGCCATTGTCTCCAGCATCCCTGCACTCAGCAGAACCGAGGCCAGCCCTGGTAGATCCAGATTCCTGGGGAAACATGAAAGCTCCTGGCCCCAACCCTGGCAACTTTCCAGCAGCCCCTAGACAGTCTGGCTCACCGTCTAGAGCCCTGCCTGCGACCTTGTGTTGGGGAGTTGTGGTTCTGGTTGGCTCCAGACGTAGCCCTTTTCCCAAAGGAGGACTGGAAGCCAATCCAGAGCCAGCCAGTCCTGGAGCCTCTCGGGGCTGGGCCCCAGCAGGTGTCTGCAGAACCTGCACTGTCAAGCGCTCCCAAATGAAGAGGGTCACTGGGCTCCGGGGCCCCTGAAGTCTTTCCTCACTCCACCTGCACTCCCATCCCCTGGAGCCATCAGCCCCCAGAGCCCTCAGGTTAGACCACTGCCCATCAGGAGCTTACTTGAGACGCTGAGAGACTGCCCTCCTCCACTTTTGGGCACAGATGACTCCAGAGATGTCCATGAACCTGACTTGGTGCTAGACCCAGGGGCAGATGCCAGGGAGATTGCGACACATCGGCCGGTCGGTTGGGAAGTCACATACAGAGAGAGCATCTTTGGGTTTGCTCTAAGCTCCCTCCTCTCCCCCCTGCCCTTCCCTTCCTCCCTGGGTGACCATAAATGTTCGCGTGTTATCTATTGATGATTATAATCACACGAAGTCAGGACAGATGGGCTCCACTCCTCGGCTCACAGCCATAAAGTTTACAAACTCGCCATGGCCGGGGGATAAATTACCATTGCTGATCTCTCGCTCATTTACACAGAGCATTTTCTTCAAGATGGCTATTTTCCTTTCAATCATCTCGCCAAAGTTTTTTTTTATTTTATTTTTTTTTTTACCAACTTGATTTTATAGAACATGAGAAATATTGGGAAGTTGAAGAGCAGGTTAGAAACCATCATCATAAGTGATTAGGCAAAAAGGATATTTCTGAACACAGAAAGGAAGCCCAGTTTCTCATCCTTTATAATCCCACGGGACCACTGAGCAACTGTGTATTCCCACTGGGTCATGGGCAGTGAGAAATGGGCCCCCAGTGGTTTATTTAAAAGTGTATTGTCGAAGATAATGGTGCTCAGATGAAGTTTTTAGGCTCCTTGATGACTGCTGTTGTTCCATGGACTAATTATGTCTACCTTTGATTCATTAATGTTGCCCAATCAAGCTCCTCATATGGGATGATATTTCTGGTGGTTATTTTCCAGATTTTCCCCCTACAATGGTACCAGTGGGTATTGTGTAACACTATAGAAAAGGAATGATTAATTCAAAGTTCAGGTGCAAGACAGGGTCAGAAAAGAAATGTTCCTGGATAGAGTGAGCATTTCAAGATGAATTTGTGACTTGAAACATCATTTTATGATGCATTTTCTATTTTGTTATCAGGGGAAGCCTGATGGCTGACACGCGAATGATCGCAGCATTTTTGGTGCCATGTTCTGTGATAGGCTTTTCATAAAAATTAGCTGACATTGTCATGAGCACACAAGTAAATTTATAGCTTTCATACTGGACTGCCATTCCCAGAGCAATTTCCAATCACTTGGGCTTTTTATTAAGTTTATTGTACTTTTATTGTTCAGTGGAGTGTAAGCAGTGAGATTACAAATAAATGTAAGTTCCACTGGATATGAAGTGGAGCTTGTAGAATTAGGAGAGAAGGGGGTGAAGGAAGCCACACAGTAATTTGAATCACTGGTGATAGGAAACACCACCCACTGATGTTTCCTGTCACTTGCTTCTATACAGAAGTTTAGGACATTGACATTCCATTCACATTCAGGTTTTCCCGGAAAGCCCTCCTAGGAGAAGTCTTTGTGGAAAACTTGGTACTGCACATCACTCTGTAATGCAAAGAAAATGCATCCTGCTGTCACTCCTCTGGGTTCCTTTTCTGTTTGTTGCTGTGGCTTCCTGCTTGCTCCCTCACCTGCTAGGTGTGTCATGCTGGCACTGTGAACATTCCCCTCCAAACTGGTGAGGACCCTGTTAGGAAGCATGACTGGTCAGCGTGCTTGTGCACCCCACAATGACCAGCTTCCTTCCCGTGCTTTCATTTAGTACTGAAGACACTGGGCCAGTTAACTTTCCATTATGCTTTTGTGTTTCCCCAAAGAAAGGGTTCATAATCACTAAAGTTCTACTGTTGGGTTTTTTTTTTTTTCAGCTGTTGATTGAAAGTTGTTAGTTAAGGTGTGTCAGGGTTCTCTAGAGGGACAGAACTAATAGGATAGGTGTATATATAAAGGGTTTATTATATAAAGTGTATATATAAAGGTTTATTAAGGAGTATTGACTCACACGATCACAAATTGAGGTCCCACATTAGGCCATCTGCAAGCTGTGGAGCAAGGAAGCCAGTCAGAATCCCAAAGCTGAATAACTTGGAGTCCAATGTTCGAGGGCAGGAAGCATCCAGCATGGGAGAAAGACATAGGCTGGGAGGCTAGGTCCATCTAGTTTCTTCACATTCTTCTGCTTGCTTTTATTCTGACCACACTGGCAGCTGATTAGATGGTGCCCACCCAGGGTGGATCTTCCTTTCCCACCTCACTGACTCCAATGTTAATCTCCTTTGGCAACACCCACACAGACACACCGAGGAACATTACTTTGCATCTTTCAATCCAATCAAGTTGACACTCAGTATTCACCATCACACAGGGTGAGAACAGAGATTGGAAGGGAGGGGGAACCCTGTGCCTGTACAACCCGTCAATATTCACCAACACACAGGGTGAGAACAGAG
>NW_016819184.1:224980-309368 GCF_001698545.2 Rhinopithecus bieti | reverse complement strand
AACCCGTCAATATTCACCAACACACAGGGTGAGAACAGAGATTGGAAGAGACGAGGAACCCTGTGCCTGTACAACCCTTCAATATTCACCAAGACACAGGGTGAGAACAGAGATTGGAAGGGAGGGGGAACCCTGGGCCTGTACAACCCTTCAATATTCACCAGCACACAGGGTGAGAACAGAGATTGGAAGAGACGAGGAACCCTGTGCCTGTATAACCCTTCAATATTCACCAACACACAGGGTGAGAACAGAGATTGGAAGAGACGAGGAACCCTGTGCCTGTACAACCCTTCTCCTATCTTAGAGGTCCAGAAGTTGCTATCCTGCCTTTTGTTGTTGTGTGTTAGGAAGGTGACCTTTTAATTGTAGTGGGCATCTGTGTGCAGACACTATGGGTCACCACTCCCCGCCCCCTTACTTCCTAACAGACTCCAGCTTTTGTCTTCAACTCCAGGGGATGAATCATAATTGGCCCAAACCAATCATCTCAATGTTCTTCCCCATTTTCCTAGTCTCCCTTGTTACTAAAAGTGGCCAGGAAACCTAATTCCAGGCAACAAGATTTACACAAAAGTGTGCGGTGGGGTATGGAGCTAATTGTTTCTGGGACAGCTTCCCTGATTAAAGGGGACTTTTGATGATAGCATACTTCTTTTTCCTCTTCCTCACCTTTTCTGCCTTAAACCTGGAGTCTGTCTGGAGCTGTGGCAGCCATCTTGCAATCACGAGGCAACAAGCCTCAGGACAAAAGCTGGCACACCAAGAGTGGGGGACTGAAAATATTAAACAGACCCGGCCGTGATGGCATTGGTAAGCAGGGGGACTAACACTGGCCTTGCCTCCCCACACATTCTATGGGAAAACCAAAGCCTCTGTTTAGGGCCAGCTGTCATTGGTCAGGTATTCCATGTCTGGCAGCCAAATGTGTTCAGCATCAGCCTCATCTAGGGAGCTCATTAGAATGCAAATAGCCAGGCTCACTCCCAGAAATTCCCTCCCAATATGACTATGATCAGGCCTGGGAGCCAGCACAAGCATCCCCAGTCATTTTTATGCAGGTCATCCTCAAAATACTCTTAGACACAAAGTACTCTTGGAGCACACAAACGGTAGCAACGGGAGGGTAAAGGGAAGCAGTCTGCCAGGGCGACAGGAACCAACCACGTGTTTCCCAGAATTTTTGTTCTCCCCAACCCCCTTCTCAAACCTACCAGGCAACACCTGTTGTTCTTGAGCAGCAAACTTAGAATACAAGGAAAATAAAACCACTCCCACCAAGGATAAGGATGCCCTGACGGAAGGATGCTCTGATGCTTCTTAGGAAGGTCTGGTGTCTTCATCCATCTTCCCACCTCACCTGGGTGTTGATTCCACAAGGTCATCTCCAGCATGTTGTGAACGTGACTGCTCTGGAGAACATCAGCCTCACCCTATCCTCATTACAGCCAGCAGTCAGATCCTCTACCACCCAGCCCCAGAGGACCCCCAGCCTCAGTCCTTCCAGTGAAAGGCAGCAGTGTCTTGTTAGTTCAAGATGGGGGTCCCAGGACGTCGCAGCCCAACAACCCTGCTGCTTCGGCAGTGATTGTAGACCACATCCTGGCTGCCCCTTGCAGAAAAGTAGGACTGGAACACCACTGGTAGGCATGGAAGAGCTGGGCTCCAGGGAGAGCGCAAGGAAGAGCCAAGAAGAAGCTGTGGGGAGACCAGAAGTCCAAAATGACACTTAGCCTCCACCAGTCACAGCTTGAGGTCAGAGAAAAAGGAACAGACAAGCCCCAGCCCTGCAGAGCCATGGGCAGCACTGGAGTCCCCAGCAGTGCTGACAGAATGGCAGCTTCCTCGTTCCACCCAGACAGCCCCACTGGATCAGCTCCCTGGAGGTAGGGCCCAAGAATCTGCATTCTCTGCAAGTTGCCTACGTGACCACACCTAGACATTCCTCAGATTTGTTTGGGGGCTCATTTTTCCCCACTCCCCGTGACATTGGGGTCAGAGCTGCCTTTGAATTCCAACTGGGACACTTCTAAGCCTGTGGCTGTGAGACACTGTGGCATCCCTGACTAGGGTTTGTAGACAATGGGATAATCATGGTACCTGCTCTACCTACAGCCCTTAGGAGAATCAAATGAGACTGTAGACATAGGGTACTTAACACAATGCTGCAAAGAAACACAGAGAGCATTCAGCATGTGCTAATCACTTTTATGCCATTGATATCATCTTCTGGGTGCCTCCATCCCACTGGCACCCCCTGTTTACCTAGACTTCAAGATGATGAAATATGAAAAGTTCAGTTCTCTCAGCTAGCCAGTTCACAGAAAGGGTGATCTGAGAAAATAGTTCTGATTCAGATGTTAACAAGAGCCCTAGTTCCCCTGTTTTATACAAGGGAAGCAGCATGGTTTTGGATCCTTGTCCAGGAGCTGTAGAGGAAGCCCTTGCTTAGCTCCGTACCTTCGGGACCTGCCCAGCACCTAGGATGACAGTTCCTGGCAGCAGAGGAAGGGAAAGCAGAGGAAGGCCCAGAAGCCCCTTCAAAGAAACCCCTCCTGAGATGCTGGAGGGGAGAGGACCCCAGGAGGGCACTGGGTGTTCAGTGCCAGTAAACCAACACAGTGATGCCTGCATCCCACAGCCACGGGAAGTGGCATTTTCAGCAGGTCTGCAGCGGAAGAACAAGTGGGATGATGGAAAGAAAACAGGGCCCACTTAGCACTTCTCAAAATTCCCTAGATGTGGAAGGTGCTCTGCCTGAATACAACTTTCTTTAAACCCATATATTTGTCTTGTAGTAAAAATGGACATTCAAGGTATCAAAAATGAGTGTATTCTTGGGTTATATACTAGCAAAATTCAATGAGACTTGAATTAGAAAGTGTTCAATGGATGTCCAGATGGGGTGTATACAGCCTGGACAAATGACCTAGACAAGGAAGAGGAGACACCTCTAGCTGGAGGTTGGCAGTCAGCCGCTGTCTTCCCAGCTGTGGGGCCTGAAGCCTGGGCTGAGGCATCTAGACACAGGCGGGTGACCAGCTCCCCAGGCCCCACCTGCTCTCCCCTGCAGCCCCTATAGCATCACTCCAGACCTTGAGCAGGCCTGCCTCCCCTCCACCCATAGCACATAGAATGTCTTCAATTCCTAGGCAAACTCAGTTGGATGAGTTCAGGGCACCATGACATCTTTGAAACAGTGGACATATGTTTGCAAAGGGGTCCCCTCACACACACGGGCAAGGTTGTTTAATGATGTTGGCTGAGGAACCATTTGGGTCCAAAGGATCGCAGCAAAATGCATTGGCTGAGTCACTTCTGAAGTAGCTCCTTACTGAGAACACACCACAGAGGCTGCTCAGATTTTCATAGGCTTTTGAAGCTAGTAGAGAAAAGACTTTGTAGCAGCATAGAAATCGTAGAACTCCAACCCAAACTTCAGGAAATGCCACTGAGGACATAAGGTGTTTCTTTCATTTTTCGCGAGTGGTATCACAATTTCTAAATTCAACCTGTGCCTATGCACACGTTGTAAGTGCTGAGATTGCATCGCAGGATGAGAACAGTTTCCTTCCTGAAGGATCCACAAGCTCTCTGGGGTATCCAGTTTGTGGGTGTGGGCTGGAGTGGGAAGGACCCTGCCGGAAGCTGGGCACATGGAGCTTTTGGCAGGAGGGTCCTGACTCAACCTGACCCTTGACCGCCACAGGGCCCGGCCCGGTGAAGCAGAGTGGGGCTTATTCATGATTGATTAGTTTTATGATTTAATGATTATTGATTAATTGGTATAATGATTATCAATGGTTTGACTGATGGGTTTAGTGATTATTCATGATTGATTTGTTCTTGTTGTAAGGTAGGTGATTTAGTTTCCTAACTAGATGGTATTTCATTTATTTCCAAGGATACATTTAATAACCACACACCCAAATGGAGATGAATCTATTCCCCTTTTTAACAGTCTCAGTAAAACAACTCTTTCTCCATCATGGCCCTTACAAAGATCACTCCCAGATCTTCATGGCCAATCCAGATCTCAAATCTCCGTGAAGCTTCCCCACCAGCACCTGCTACACCACAACTAGGCTAGGCTAGGCACCAACCTCCATCCAACCAGCTGCTGGCTGTGTGCCACCGCCTCCCACCACTCATGCCATCCCAGGCTGCCCAGCCCCAACGAGCGTCTCCTTTCCTCTCATGGCTCATATTCCTCAGCCAGTGTCAGACTGTACACATCCTTCAGTACCTCCACTGTCCATCAAAATAAGTCTAATGTCCTTGCCTACACACCCAAGCCCCTTCCTCACGCAGTCTGACTGATGGTCTTTCCAGCTGTTTCTCCCCCAGAGGCTCTGTACATGGCTGGTGAACTGGCCCCATCAGAACTCAGCATCCCAGCCAGCCCCATGCTGATGGACCACGTCTTCGGACAAGCAATGGCATCTTCTTGCAAAACTTTCTGTCCCCCATTGCCTCTGGCCCAGAATCCCTCCAGCCTGCAGGAGTCCATTAAAATCCTTCTTCCTTATTCTGTCTTTTCAGATCTACCCATCCAGGAGCAATGTTTGTTTTCCTTGGAATCTACTCATGCCTCTCACCTCTATGATGACACCATCTTCCCTCTACCTTACCCACTTGTTCAACCACCCAGCAGCTGCCACCTGCCATACACTATGAGTTCATCCGATTGGGCCATGAGTCCCTGGAGGACGGACACTGTGACTTATCCCTCATTACACTTCTCGGGCCTGGCTCAGTGCCTGACTTACAATAGGCTTCCCAAACCGCTAGATAAAGATTAAGTTGACTACAGGAGCCGTTGTGTTTAGTAAGAGTGCTTTTCAAAACATCATGTTTATCAGAATAACTCTGGTCATTGTTTCCATTTCATATTTCTGCTGTAAAGTCTCAACTAAAAGGTGGAAGCCCTTGCCATTCAGAATGCATTATTCCCTTTGGAGAAACCTAGATGGTGGGGAGTTCTTCCTGGCTGGTTGTCACCACCTTCTGCCCTGGGCGCCCCTGCCTCCAGCCCCCAGGGCTTGCTTCTCTACCACCGCAGGCAGTTCTTAGCCTCTGGGCCTGGAAGCTGGGCTGAGGCCAGCCCTGCAGGCAGCGAGGCAAGCCCACCCATTTTGCATCTGTGCAAACCCAGGTGCTAGCAGCAATATTCATCTTAATTTTCTCTTTAAACCCTTGAGTTGCATTATAGCTTCCATTGTGCTGGTGACAGACAAATGCCTTGCAATAAATCAAAGTTAGGGTGACTGATACACTAAACACCTTTGCTTAATGATGTGATTGTTTCTTATCTGCAAAGTAACGTCACTTATGGCTTTGCTATTTATAGTCAATGTAGTGTTAGACCATTTTATGCCCCTGATGCCTCTGTGGCCAGCCCATTAGCTGTGATTATGGACCAAAAGGGGATACAGCCTCTGAAAGATTGGCGAGAGAAGCCTTCAGAGTGTTCAAGTCATCTCTACCCATGAAAGCCCGGCTCCTCGTCCTGAGACTGCCTGCAGTTTGTTGCAGGCACAGGTGAGTAAATAAGACACTGGCTGATAAATCTTGTTTGTGCTCCACTTGTATTAGTACTGAGCATCTTCAGGACAGCTAGATACATATGAAACGTTAAAAAAAAAAAAAAAAAAAAAAAAAAAAAAAAGACAAGGGGCTGCTTCTCTCTCTGGCTCAGCCTCCAGCCCAGCAGGGCTCGGACAGGGGGTATGGAGAATGTGGGAGGACAGAGCCTTTGCAAGCAAGTCTCCTGTTGGGCTGGCCCAGGCTCTGCTGTTCATTCATTATTTGCTAAGCTATTTGCCCAAACTATTCTCTTTGAACAGGGTGTCGGTGGGGAGAGCAGACTTCGCCTGGGTCTCCCTGTTCTGCTCTGTCCCCGTGGTGTGAGAGTTGCCGCCAGCTTCAAAGGCGGCCCCCAGGGTGGGACCAGGGTCTGGGCTCCTGGGCGGCTGCCTGTTCCTCCTGTGCCAGGCTCCCAGCCCCGAGCTTCTGCACAGGCCCTGCAACTCACCCTCCCCCCAGTCTCTGGGCTCCAAATAGCCTCAAGGAGCAGGACCCAGAGTGGCTGGCTACTTGGGGAGAAGGAGCAGGACAGCAGCACTGTAGAAATCCCTCTACAATGTTGGACACCTGGGGGGCAGCTGCGGCCATTCGAAACTGTGCGGGGGGGTCTTTCCCATGGCCCAAGGATCCCACTGCCTCAGGAACAACACTTTCATTGGACAAGTAGTGGCTCTGGTGGGTAGAACTGGGTTCTCCAAAAACATATGCTCAAGTCCTAGGCCTGGTACCTGAGAATGGGACTTTATTTGGAAATAGAACCTTTGCAAAGGCAATCAAGGTAAGTGAAAATCATACTGGATTAGGAAGGGCCCTAGTCCAGTGACTAGTGTCCTTATGAAAAGAGGGAGATTGGGGACACAGACTCAGCGGAAAACACCATGTGAAGAAATACACAGGAGGACAGCCTCACACTGACAGACGCAGAGACTGGGGTGATGCCTCTACAAGCTGAGGGATGCAAGGACTGTCAGAAGACACCCGAACCAGGAGAGAGGCGTGGGGTAGGCTTTCCCTTGGAGCCTCCAGAAGGAACAACCCTGCCAACACCTTGATTTCAGACTTCTGGCCTCCAGACCTCTGAGAAAATACACTTTGGTTGTTTTAGGCCACAAGCTTTGTGATAATCTGTGATGGCAGCCACAGGAAACTAATACGGAACCAAATGACTTTGCTGAGCCCTCAACAGATGCCAGGGCAGGCCCTTTGCTGGGAGTAAAGTGACCAGCTCCCAGGCTGCCCACTTGGCTCTCAGGGGGCTCCTCTCTGAGCTGGAACGAGGGCATCAGAACACAGAGGGTTAAAGCGTTGTCTGTAGATAAACAACCTCATGCACATTGCATGCTGTGCGTGTATATTTATGTTGCTTATGTTTTATGCCTCCATCCTCAACTCGTCCTGTATACCATGCCATTAATTTTCCGTTGATGTTTTGAAAAGAATGAACTCTGTGTTTCTCTCAGCTGAACATTACCAACCAATGGCATATTCAACCTGTTTAGCCTAGCACATTTTCCTGAGCCAGCAAGGAGTTGGGCTCATCTCTTGCCTTCGTTCCCTAAGTCATGGTGGACTTTAGGCATGGAACTTGGTAATTGGATGATATTAAGCATGCGTTCAGCATTCGTTTGTGGAATCTTTTGCAATTTTCCATGTGCTTTTGCACTGTATGAGTCAGGATGCATCTGAAGGCAAGATACAGGAACCCAGCTAAAAGTAGCACGACTGCCCTGCCCAGAAAGAACTGGTTGAAGAGTTCCAGCAGTGGCTCAGTCATGAGCCCAGTGACACCCACAAGGACCCTGGCACCTTCCATCCTTCCATATAGCATCCTCAGGGGGCATGTACTTGGCTTGGCTCTCTGCAATCCTCATGTGGCTGAAGACAGAGAAGGAGAGGAGAAGGTAAAAAGTGATAGAAGATGAAAGAGAGAGGAGGAAAAAGAGTCTTTTAGGAAGCCGGCCAACCTTGACGGTTGCACACGTATTTCATTTTAACTTAGAGATCATCATTTCACAATAAATACCACTTTATAAATGTTTAAATACAATTTAAGGAGATAAAGCAGAGGCTCATTAGCCACTTGGTAACAGATGCGGAAATATCAAAATGATCATTACCAAAATTATCAAAAAACAAACAAACCAAAAACCCAGCATGGCTTCAGGTGCAGGGCTGAGAAGCGTCTTTTGTTAGCAACTACCTCAGTGAGTCAGAGGGGACCTACTGCCGGATGGATACAACAGACGTTCAGGAATGGGTTAAAGCAAGCAGGGATAAACACTGGCTCAATGTGCTTTCGTATCACTTAAAAGAAGAACTCTACGGTGCTTTTATATCCCCTCTTACGAAAATCACAAATGCTATGAACTGTTAAACCTTTAAACCAAATGTGATATTTCAGAGTTCTGACACTAACAGGAACATTTTAATTAAAAAGTAAGCTGGTGGGAAGGCTTGTAAAATTCTGTGAAGTAAAAAAGATGTTTTAAACATGTAGGGACCCTTTGGGGGTAGAAAAAAGGGATTGTGCAGTAGTAATAGCTCTATTCCATTTTAATATTTTTGAATGTAGAGGTGTTTTTAATCCTGTTCTAGAGAAAGCAAGATTTATCCTGATTATGTAGCAGTAACAAATGGTGAGGGAAGCGCTGTAAACACTACTCTAGCATGCTTTTTATTTTTTGGTGATATCTTTCCGCTTCTGGTTGAAACTAGGAATAAATTAAATATGATTGCATGGGACTGCTTTATGCTTACTCAAGAGTGCTTGCCGTTGATGTCGATCCAGTAACAAACCTATTTTTCAAAGGGGGATGCTGGGGCTTGTGTTCATTCTCTAAGTATCCTCAGTGCTAAGCTTATCATTAGGGTACTTTTTGCAGTTCAGACTGAAATTAGCAAGTGTTATTAAAGAGTTTCAGTTATGCGGCTAAGAAATGGCTCCCTTTAGAATGGATGCTCTTTATTCAAACTTTCAATGTCAGTTATCATTTTTAAAGCAGCTTGACCTGGAAGCATGCAGCTAAAATTGTGGGAACTGTTAATGACAGTTTTATTGGGCACTCTGCTTATGGTTCACATTTTGAGGTCTGTATGTAATTGATCTTTCTCCCCTACATGAGAAACACAGCAATAAGCTGGTTGCAGCACCACATTATAGATATAGAGAAATAATAATGATGTCACCTTGAGATTCAAAGATCGTGGAATAGTAATAGTCTCCTAGCTCATTTCTCCCAACTGTGATGACCTCTCCAATACTAAATCTTAACAGTCTCAGCATTATTTTTGAATTATTCATGCTAGCCTTTTCCCTCACTACAAAATCAAGGAAAACGAATGCATCATGCTCTGTCAGCTCCACAGGTATTTTGGTAAAAATATAAAATGTTATTTGGCATCACACAAAAAGGGCGATACAGTAGTAATACAGTGATGCAAGTGGCATGCTTACCTCATACAGAAACACACGAACATCCATTCGTAGAAAATAAGAGCAGGTGCAATTCCCCCATCAATTGTGAACTGATCGTTGGCTAATCATGTTGGGGTTAGCTGGATCATGAGAAGTCTATGGCTTTAAATAAAAAGTGCATAATAGGATTAGACTCTATCATTAATCCACCCCCCAAATTACACTAATAAGTAATGTCTAGAAATGTGTGCACTCTCCGTGATGGCCAGTTTTAGCCAACATTAAACCTAAGGCTGTTGCTTTTGAAATATCAAATCAGCATATATTTCTTATTTTAATTCAAATTATGTAGAGATAGCAGCTTGACAACTCTCCTACTTTAGCCAGCCTAGAGAATATGAGAGCGCTACAGTTTTATTCCAGTGATGGATCTCATAAAAAGTGCATGTGGGAATAAAATAAAATGCATGTAAATGTAAACTCAGGCAGGTACTCTGATCCATCTGTAGCCCGTGACCTTTAAGTTCATGATGAAAAACAAATGTCAAGCTTTCAGAAGACAGGAGTATCCCTGGCTTGGCTGGGGTGGTGTGTGCTGTTGCGCAGACTGTATTAATTTAGGATGGCATCAATAACCTTGAAATCAGGATTTTGCACTAAAAACCCAGGTTTATGTTTATTCAGAATTCAAAGAAAAAAGGCAACTTTATTTAAAGAGGCCCTTCAGTGGCGAGTGGGCAATTGTCGTTCACCACTCTAGATTTTTGGAGCTGCTGCCGGCTTCCATGGCAACAGATGCTTAAGACTATGAGGACCCAGAGATGTTTCTTAAAGAGTCTTTTTATTCTGCATATAATGCTAATTATAGATGTGCTCTGCTCATTCGGCTAAGTAGGCCACACCTTGAGAGAAACTGTGGTCAGTCAAGGCTGTGCCTCGACCAAAGTGCCGCGGATTCCTTGGGGACTGAGACAAAGTGCCGTTTTGTTGTGCAATGTAGGCTTATTTCTGAACGCATTTTTTTTTTTCCTGTTAAAGAAAGAAACAGTCAAAGAAATCACTCGTTCCCATCGCTGGACTCTAGGCACAAGTGATTTGGCCATAAGTCGTGCCTGGCTGAGCAAGCTCTCCACCACCCCCTATTCTGATGAGAGAGCCCATGGTCATGTACTTGTACTTGCCGTGCTGAGATTAATAGCGGGTCTGGTAGAGTCACATAGTGTCTTCAAATCATGCAAGGCTGAATTATGCTCAACACAGATTTCATGTTAAGTATGTTCCATTACATTCCAGTTCTTTAAAACTTGGTGTAATAGGGTTAATTGGTAAAAATAAATAAATAAATAAAATAAAATAACCGGCATATTGCCTTTTCCACGCTATGGGGTTCTCAATCCAAAAAAAAAAAAAAAAAAAAAAAAAAAAAAAAAAAAAAAAGAGAGAGAGAGAGAAAGAGAGGAAGAGAAAGAGAATCTGAGCTTGAGCTTGTCTCCCCAAAGAAGAACAGCCAGACTCTGTTAGGGCTTGCCCAGGGAGAAGTTAAATGCTTCTTTTGATGTTTGAGAAATTGCCCTGAATTCAAGCCCCACCCATCCTCGTTTGGAAGAGCCCAGCAGCTGGGATGAGAGGCTGCCCCAAGAGGAGAAGAAAGGGCTTCACCCACGTGGAACTGATGCAAGGGGAGTGGCTGTACCTCGGGCCCTTTTACGCCTGCAGGCTGGGGAAGGAAAGGATTTCAGAGGTGGTGAGTAGTGGAGAACAGTCCCTGCTCCCTCACAGTGGTCTGCACATAGGATGGCCAGAGACAATACAAAATGTCCAGACAATTTTGAATTTCAGTTAAACAATACACACAATCGTGGGGGCGTATTTATACAAAAAAAAAAAATCTTGTTGTTTGTTGGAAATTCATATTTAATTGGGCATCCTGAATTTTTATTTGCTAAATCTGGGGACAGTGAGAGACCATAGCCAGGGCTGAGACGGAAGTGGCTGCCTGAGGACCTGGGCCTGAACCTTGGCCTGACCCTAGTCAGGAAGGTCCTGGGTGAGTCTTCTCCCAATTTCTTGTCTGTCTCCACCCAAGTCACCTGACAAGCAAGTCCTAAAAGTATCTTCATCCTCAGTGATTCCACTGCTCAAGACCACGGGCTGCCTGTCACTTAGCAGGCCAAATCTCCATTCTGGGGTCTAGCATGGGAGTCCTTCCTTGAAGGTAAGACCAAAAGAGCAGCAGCCATGGTCAGACCAGATGCCCTCCAGGGCTCTTTCCCTGCAATCTGCAAAACCTCAGCCAAGACGTTCATGTTCTCTGAGCCTTGAATACCCCATCAGGGCGGGGACCAGCTTAGGGTTGACCAAATGATCCCAAGTAAAACCAAAGCTACTTTGCTTTTACTCCCCACTGAAGAACATTTTTTTGGCCCACTTTCACTTCTTTAATAAATGTTTATTAAGTATGAGCATTTGCCAGGATACCTGAATGAATAAAGCAGACAAAAATCGCTGCCCCTACAGAGCTTGTATTTAAGTGGAAATGTTTAGAAAATACATGTAATGATTAGGTCAATGATAGAGGATTTTTGAGGATGAAATGAGTGTAGGAAAAACTTAGAGCATGTTCAGGTGGGTGGAGGTTCAGGGCAGGCTGCAGATGAGCAAGTGCAATTTGAAGTAGAGGGTCAAGGAGGGCCTCCCGAAGAAGGTGGGATTTGAGTCTTAAAGGCGGTAGGCAGGTTAGCAAACGTGCTAAACAGAACAGTGTTCAGGCAGCAGGAACAGTTGGAGCCCTGGGGGAAACATGTGACTGGCAGGGTTGGGAGAGGAGGAGAGATGTGGTCTGGGTGGTTGGAGGCTAGAGCCAGGGCATGGAAGGCTCCCTGGACAAGGAACGGTGAGGAGTGGAGTCACAGAGAAGACTCTGAGCAGAGAATTAAGAGGAGTGAGTCACAGCCACCCACATGACCAGGTGACAGATGAGGGTGGAGGAGATGAGAGTCTTGGGCGACTACATTTACCTGAAGCTCCAGCAAACAGGTTTCTTTGCCACACTGAATGAGGCACCAAAAAGAAAGCAAGGTGTCTTAGCCGGGCCTGGTGGCAGGCACCTGTAATCCGGCTACTCAGGAGGCTGAGGCAAGAGAATAACCTGAACTCAGGAGGTGGAATTTGCAGTGAGCTGAGATTGCGCCACTGCACTCCAGCCTGGGCGACAGAGTGAGACTCCGTCTTCCTGCCCCCACTATACACAAAAAAAGTGAGGTGTCAAGGATGAGATGCATATTTATCCTGCCCTTAGCACACATGGATCCTGGAGGGAGAATACAACCAGAAGCCCACAGACCAGGGGCCTAAATATTTCAAAAGAAGAAGCTGAGTCAGCAAACTTTTAAATAAAATATTGGCTATCCTCCTGCTTTCATAATGATGAAACCAAAAAATATGTGGAAAGCTATGATTTTTATATGGCTGAAAGTTGGCAAAATCTCAATGGCTGAATGTAATGCTTGTTGTACATGTCTGGGGGTTTTATTCACGGGCCAGCAATGCTTGAATAAGTCAAAAATAAAGACATCCATAATTCATAAATGAGTATATAGTTTTTCCATAAAATTTATTTTTCTTGCCTCTTTTCAGTATAATCAATAATTATGTTGTATGAGCAAGATTTTCACATAATTCATCTTTTAACATTAATGTGAAAAAGTGCCAAATTTTGAATGTATTTTGGTCAAAAATGTACGTTAAGCCTGGCGCAGTGGCTCACACCCGTAATCCCAGCACTTTGAGAGGCCAAGGTGAGAAGTTTGCTTGAGGCCAGGTGGGAAACAGTGTGAGACCTCATCTCTAAGAAATGTGTTTACAAAACTAGCCAGGCATGGTGGTGCATGCCTGTGGGCCTACCTACTCAAGAGGCAGAGGCTGAGGCAGGAAGATCACATGAGCTCAGGAGTTCAAGGCTGCAGTGAGCTATGGTCATCACACCACTGCACTTCAGCCTGGGTGACAGAGCGAGATCCTGTCTCTAAAAATTAACAAAAAAAAGGAAATTAAATGTAAATTTAGAAAATAAATTTAAATAATTTTGATATTTTCAAAAGTATTGCCTCTAAAACATTCAAAATTAGCTGTTAAAAAGCAAAACACAAATTTTAATTATGGAAGTAACTTTAATCAAAGCTAATTTAAAAAAAAAAACTTCGAAAATTTAATTAAATCACCTGAAATATTTAAGTAAAAATGAAAATATTTATGATTCTACTGAGCACTGTAACCAGACCAACAAATGCTGTGTTGCTTATATAAAAAAACAGCAGGCCAGGTGTGGTGGCTCAAACCTGTAATCCCAACACTTTCGAGGCTGAGGCTGGAGGATCACTTGAGCCCAGGAGTTTGAGAACAGCTTGGGCAATATAGGGAGACCCCATTTCTATAAAAAATTTTAAAAAAGAATTAGCTGGGGCTGTGATTGTGCCACTGCACTCCAGTCTGGGTAACAGAGCAAGACCCTGTCAGAAAGAAAGGAAAGAAAAGAAAGGAAAGAAAGGGAAGAACAGAAGGAAGGATGGAAGGAAGGACGGAAGGAAGGACGGAAGGAAGGAAGGGAGGGAGGGAGGGAGGAATGGAAGGAGGGAGAGAGGGAGAGAGGGAGAGGGAGGAAGGGGGGGAGAGAGAGAAGGAAGGAAGGAAGGAAGGAAGGAAGGAAGGAAGGAAGGAAGGGTATCTCACTTCATGTAGGTTATAACTAGACCTACATTTATGCAAATTTGAGACTACGCATTGCTTAATATTATCAACCATGGTTCCTCAGCAACCACATGCAATTGTTGTGGACCCCGTGCTCACCAGAGCAGCTCTGGAATCACACATTGGATCATGAAGACAAGTAAGAAAATGGACACCAGGCAATTCTGGGAAGTGATACTTCATTATACAAGAATCTATTGTAACCCTGTTTAAAAGAAGGGTGTGAGAAGTTAATACGTTTGTCTTTGCTCTTCCCTACTCAGGTCCCCCTTACATACAGAGGCAGCATCTGTCTCCCATGGAGTAGCTCCACCACAAACCTCTGTGGTACTGAGACAGTGGCACAGGACGGGTGATTTGTCTGTGTAGGGGGGCTTGGGGGGGTGTTCCCAGGGCCCGAGTATCATCAGAATCTGGAGCAAATGTTTCAGGGTCCTGCCTTGCCAGCACCAAGCCCTGTTTCATGACTTAGAAACCCGTATGTTCTTGCTTAAATGGCATGTGTATGTGTGTGCACATACGCCTGCAGTAAGAGGGACCCTGTAGGGAAGGAGTCCCCCTGAGAGCTTCCCCCTTTGGGCAAAGTCTAAGGGCAGTGGCCCCTGGAAGAATGGACTTGCCATCCTCTAGATGGGGACGCCGTGGGTGAAGTAGCTTTGGGTGGGGATGTACAGATCAGGAATTCAGATGTGGAAATGTTGACTTTGAGGTGTCTTTTGGTTATCCAGAGGAAAGTAGGCAGGCAGCTGTATAAAGGAGTCTGGATTTTGAGACAGAAATCTCAGCAGGAGGTAACAGATCTGTGAGTCATTAGTGGGTAGATGTCCTATGATGCCTTCTGCCTGGAAGATACCACAAATGGATGAGTGTGGATGTGAAAGAGAGAGTCCAGGGGCTGGATCCTAGGGCACGAAACCCAAAGGCTGGGGACAACACCCATTAGGATAAATACTAACAACAACAACAACAAAAAAAAAAACAGTAAACAAGTGTTGGCAAGGATGTGGAAAAATTGGAACTCTTGTGCATGGCTGGTGGGAACATAACACAGTACAGCTGCTACAGAAAACATTATGGCAGTCTGGGCATGGTGGTTCATGCCTGTAATCCCAGCACTCTGGGAGGCAGAGGCAGGCAGATCACCTGAGATCAGGAGATCGAGACCAACTTGGCTAATATAGTGAAACCTTGTCTCTACTAAAAATACAAAAATTAGCCAGGCATGGTGGCACACGCCTGTAGTCCCAGCTACTCGGGAGGCTGAGGCAGGAGAACCGCTTGAGCCCAGGAGGCAGAGGTTGCAGTGAGCCGAGATTGTGCCTGGGCGACAGAGTAAGACTCTGTCTCAAAAGAAAAAGAAAACATGATGGCAGTTTCTCCAAAAATTGATTATATGATCACCATATGATTCAGCAATGCCACTTCTGGGTATATATACAAAAGAACTGAAAGCAAGAACTCAAACAGATATTTGCACATTCATGTTTACAGCAGCATTATTTGCAATAGTCAAAAGATGGAAACAATCCAAGCATCTGCTGATGCATGAATGGATGCACAAACTGACGCATCCACACAGTAGGATATTATTCCACCTCACAAAGGAAAATGACACATGTGACAATATAGAAGAATCTAGAAGACACGCTAAATGATATTCTCCAAACACAAAGGGACAAATACGGTATGATTCCACCAAATGAAGTCCCTCGCCATCAAATTCTTAAAGTCAGAAAGTTGAAGAGTGATCGCCAGGGGCTGGGGAGAAGCAGAATGGGGAGTCATGGTTTAATGGGGACAGAGTTACCATTTTGCAAGATGAAAAAGGTCTGGAGATGGATGGTGGTGGTGGTGGTTGCACAACATTGTGAATGTGATCATTGAACTACACACTTAAAAATGGCTAAGATGGTAAATTTCATGTTATGTATATTTTACCACAATTTATATGCTAAAATAGAGAGAGAAAGAGATTTTAAAAAGGGTTGAAAGAGTTGAAGAGTTGGGGACAAGGTCAGGGACAATTGACAGGGACAGAGAAGGAGGAACCAGCAGCAGTGTGACTTTGGCCAAAGTCACACTCCTCCCTGCAGGCCTGCAGCTCCCTGTCCAGCTCAGAAAGTCTCATGGCATGTTGCACCAAGCGGATGTTACTCCTGGTCATTGTTATTCCTTGAATGTCCTCCGACTTTGGACTTTGGATCTCAGTCACTGTCCACTGCACTCACTCTTTCCACCTCAGTCAATAAGTCATTCCTCCTTTAACCCACTCACTCATCATTTCAATACTGTGTGCAAAGAATTCTAAACTTCACTCTCTTGTGCCTTCCTAATATGTTCAGTTTTGTCACCTCCTCCCTGCCACCCAAATGGCAGATTATTTCTTTTCAAAATGAATGGTGCATGAATGAATGAATGAGGTGGTCCGTGAATAAGGAAGTGTCTTCTTTTTGCTCTTCTCAAGTCTGCTTTTGACATTATCATGCCCATGGTTGGGGCTTGCCCTGTAGAAGAGCAGAAGGACATGGGAGAAGAGAACAAGAGTGCTAGTTAGCAGATGTAGGGTCTTGCTCAGAGATAATAATTAGAGTGAGTGTTTCTCAGGAGGTTAATGCACCACACATTTCAGTAACGGAATGGCAGCTCTTATTTAAGACTATATAGACGTGAGGAAAATGAATGCCTGCCTTAGTTCTCTTCAGAGATTGTCAATGAATCTATGTGTGGCATCTCTAGACCCATGGGGACATCTTTAAGACATAGTCCAAGAGTTGAATTTTAACACGGGGTCTCAGGTTGCATGGTCTGAGTTACACACAGGGGAGGAGTGGGTTAAAATGGTCAACACATTTGTGAAATGATCCTTAATGCTTTTAAGTACCAGCATGTGGTGGTATATATTATGTGTCAACTTGACTGGGCCACAGGTTGCCCAGATATTTGGTTAAACATTATTCTGGGTGTGTCTGCAAGGGTGTTTCTGGATGAGAAATACTCAAATTTATAGACTGAGTCAAGAAGATTGCCCTCCCCATTGTGGGTCAGCCCCTTTCGATCCACTGAGGGCCTGAATGGAAAACAAAAAAGACTGAGTTCTCTCTGCCTGGCTGTCCTTGAGCTGGGACGTTGGTCTTCTCCTGTTTTCAGATTTGGACTTGGACTAGAACCACATCACCAGCTCTCCTGGATCTCACACCCATAAACTCAGACTGGAACTTACACGATCAGCTCTCCTGGGTCTCCAGCTTGCCACCTGTGGACCTTGGGACTTCTCAGCCTCTGTAATTGCAGGAGCCTATTCCTTATAAGAAGACATAAATCTCATTATATATGTATTATTATATATACGTACAGTCATGTGCCATAACATTTTCAGGTAATGAGGCACCTCACATACAACAGTGATCCCATAAGAGCATAATGAAGCTGAAATGTTCCTATTGCTGAGTGATGTTATAGCTGTCACAATGTCACAGCATAAGCACTTTATTTTTGAAATCAATGTAGTGTAGCCTGAGTGTACAATGTCTATAGGCCTACAGTAGTGTGCAGGCCTGTCCTAGGCCTTCACATTCACTCACCGCTCACTCACTGACTCACTCAGAGCAACTTCCTGTCTTGCAAGCTTCATTCATGGTTAAACTCCCTACACAGGTGTCTTATTTTTTACCTTTCATGCTGTATTTCTACTGTACCTTTTCTACGTTTAGATACACAAATACTTATCACTGTGTTACAGCCACCTAGTGTATTCAGTACAGTCTCACGCTGTACAGGTCTGCAGGCTGGGAGCAATAGGCTGTACCATACAGGCTTGGTGTGGAGTAGGCTACACTAGGTGAGTGTAAATGCACTATGATGTTTGCACAAGGATGAAATCACCTAACAACCCATTCCTCAGAATGTATCCCTGTTAGTAAGCAATGCATGACTGTACACACCACACACACATACACACACACACACAATTATAGGATATATAGATATAAGAGAACCAATAGGATATATATTATTTTTCTGGAGAACTCAGACTCATACACAGCATAATTGGTGGAGGTTTTATGTTGTGGGTGTGGTTGGCATTAATTCCCCAGTTATCATAATGTATGGAATTTTGATGGAGAAAAAAGTGCCCGATGCCCTCTGTGACCATGTCCTAGCACTTTTTAAATCGAGGAGCTGCTTGCACCAACATGACTCCGACGCTTCACAGAGCATGTTCACTGCCCAGGGACTCACATCCACATGGTCAAGGTGGTGTCAGGCTGGCAAAGCAAAATCATTGCTATTTGACTTTCAACTGTGAAATTTTGCAGTCATATTATGAGTCGTTCCCCTTCACAATTGTCTGGCTTACAAACTCCTGGGAAGGTGAGAATGATTTAGACTTTATGGGGAGTATGCTAGGTTAATCATAAGAACTGGGCTGCCGTGAAGGCTGGTGGGGCATTGACAGATGGTGTTCGCTTCTCCCTTTCTGATTTTCCTTATTTGCAGCCTGACATTTTAAAAAATAGATTTGCCTGGAGTTTTGCACATTTACGAAATCCATTTGAAAACTTGATGGTTGGAGAATGGAAATGATTTTATGGTTAGGAAAGATTGTCCACAGATGTCTTAAAAGGTAATGGAATGGTTGCTAATTCTGCCTTCGGCAAGAGCCACAACGTCCTCCTATTAAATAAGCCAGTCCAGTTTAAGAAGAATTAGATGAAATCAAAATATAGGATCCACATCTGCCCATCCATGGCAGCTTTTAATCTGCACGGGCGTTAGAAGTGGTGCAGTGACAGGAGGGCCAGCTCCAGGGAAAATCCTCCTGCTGCCTGGTGGAACTGCCATTTTCAAATGGAGTCCTGATTAAAAATAAATAAATAAAAATTAATTAGCAAAGGTCAATAATTACTGTATTACCATAGCTATAATGTACAATTTTTTGGCCCATACATGTGGGGAAGGAAAACGCATTTGATAAACAATAGCCATTCTTTGAAGTCTTTCCTCGGAAAGTTTTCCTAGCTAGTTGGAGTGAGGTGGCCATTGCCATGTTTCCTGTGTTTTGTAGAGCCAGTCCTATCCATCTTTCACAGCTAGAAAACCTGGAGTGATCTCCCACATCCTTCTTAGGCTCAAGAACCTGCGTTGGCTCACTATTAACCACTGCATCAAGTTCAAACACTTTCTTGACTTTCCGATCCCTGCAGGTGCCCCTCCGGCATCTCTACTTTCAACTTAGTCTGATTTTCCACTCCTCCACTCCTTCCTGAGTCCCACCCTAGTTCCCCCTCTGCTCCATGTTGAATCCTGATTCTTCCAGGATGCCTTCCCCAGCCATCCCAGCCTATGGAGTTGAATTCTCAGTTCCATTTTAGAATTATCTTTGCATTGTTTCACGGGTTCCTTCCTTCATGTTTTCATTTGTCTGACAGATGTTTATTCAGCACCTTCTAGCTGCAGAAATAATTGCACACCAGTGTAATGTCTGCAAAAAAAAAAAAAAAAAAAAAAAAAAGACTTGCATTGGGGGCCAATGATAGGGGTCGCATAGAGCAGCCACGATGCTGGTGACATTTCACAAAGACCTGGCTCTCCAGGAGAAGGGCGGGTTCCATGAGATGCAAAACAGGCCACTACATACCAGGTCTGGAGGTCAGGAAAGAGGTGAGCACTGGCTTTTGAAGTCATTATGAGAGAAATCAATGATTGATATTAAAGCATTTTGAACAACTCTAAAGCACTACATGAGGGTTATAAGATTCTACACCTAGTGCTGTGTAATCCTTTCCAAAGGAAGCTAATGGTTTGAACCCCTGCTGTAGTTAGGGGTTACTGCGGTGGGCATTTCCACTGACATTATCACAGTCAAATGCAAGCTTTCCTGGTAAGTCAGGTATTATCATCTCTATTTCACAGACAATAAAACTGAGGCTCTGTATAGCTAAGAAACGTGCTAAGGCCACAGAGCTAGGACATGATGGAGCTAGGATGACTCCAGGTTCATCTTTGGAGTTCCTCCTGAGGTGCAATGCGTCTTCTCGTGTCCTGTCACCAAAACAAACTGAGGAATTTAATCATTTAAAGGTTATTTTTGGCTCCATAACAAATGCAAGTTGAGGTCTGTTGGCAGAGTCTGGCTCAAAGGAAGCTACAATTCATCAGTTCCAATCACCGAACAAAGAGTTCAGGGACAGCCTGAAAACACTGGATGCTGCTATTGACCCTGGGTGGAGAGGGAGTGGGAAACACGCCTGGAAAAATTGGCATTTGGTTGCTAATTAAAACATTTTTAAAGATCTTATTATCAAAATACCTATTGAGGTGGACATTCAAATCATTTTACTTACTGCTTATGGATCACTTTGCTTAAGAACGGAGTAAAACGTGGATGCATGAACATTTTGTGAAAGTGTAATCATTAAACTGCGTCAGATGATGTGTCCATTGTTTTCATTTCTCTGTTATTAAGGGTTTAGGGGAAAACAATTTAAAAAGAATTTTAAACAAACTCCCAAACCTTCAGTTTCCAAAATGAGATTTAGAAGTTTTGTCTTGGTAAATACATACTTTGCAGCGATTATTGAATCATTTTGATTTCTGGGGACATGATTTAGAAGCACTGCATTTGTGGAAAGCGCGTGTTTAACACCTTTGTGGTTTGAGGGTCCCCTCATCTTTCTTCATTTTCCCTGCTCTCTTGTCTTTGTGCTGATTTTTCATCAAACCCAGTGGCACAGGAACCAGAGCCCGCTTCCATCACTCTCCGGGTGCTTCTGTCTCTAAGTGCCCGTTTTTTCTTCTGAACATCATGATGCCATCTATCAAACTTCTAAACAGGTTCCCACTTTGCCTTGTAAGGCTGAGTCTTGGTGCTTCATTTTCCACAGCAATCCCAGTATTAGAGAACAATTAATGATGTCAGCTTACTGGCATCATTTTTGAAATAGTTTCTGTTACTGAGAATCTTTGCAGGAGAACGACAAAGGTGCAAACACAGACCTTTTCTCAATAAGCTTCAGAACCAGGATTGGCCTTTTGATAAATGCTTTCTGGTAGTTGTCTTTAAGGGGCTAATTTTTCAAGCTTAAAGAGGGAGAGAGAGAAAGATCTTCAATTTTCCAGGTAACTAATGACTTAAATGGAAGAAAATGAATAATTTAATAAAAAATATGTTGGCATGTCTTAAGTCACGTACATTTGGTTCCTGTACCAGGTCCCTCCCTCCGTGATGAGCAAAGGTATTTTCATTTGGCAGATTAGGCTATTTTTGAATTCTACTTATTACACTAAATTGAACGCCATATTATGAAATCCATTTCAACTTTTATGGACATCCCTGCCTCCTCCAGGGGCTTCTTTGGGCATTTGGTTTATTGGGGAAGAGTCATTTATTCCCTGCAACGATGCCCACGGTGCTGGCACATTACAGCAAAGAAAATAAGCCACAAAATTCAAGTTCTTATTGCAGACTAGTATCAACTTACATGATTTTTTAAAATAATGGAAAACGTTAGAATATGACATCCTAGGGAAGGATAGAAGATTCTTGCATATCTAATCAAAATGTTATCATCCCCGAAACATATTTATCATATGACCTTTGTCAGCTGCTTCATAGTAAAGAAATCCTTTCAAAAAGGCAAAAGTTTCAAACGGAGCATTATGGGCTCGAAGAAATTCACAGAAAAGAAATTGCATTTTCAACCAGAGAGCCTCAGTGCTAAGGCTGCACTGGGGAGATCACTATGACCCTCTTGCCGTTGTCTTAAACTGTCAAAGTTTGACTCCTTTTGGATTTTTGAACAATTCAAAAAAGATCCTTTCATAAACAGTTTCATAAACTACGACATATCTAATTCCTGGGCTTTGAACACGGAGCTAAGTACAGCACAGGGAGCCTACTGAGAATTTCTCCTGAAACCATAAAGCAATCTAGGAGGTGAGTTACCACGCTGTTGACACAGGGAATGGAAATGGAAATTCTCTAGGAGTCTCTTCCACCCCAAGTTCTATGCGCTGCTTTGCCTGATACTTGTTGATTGGTGTCGTATATCTTGATGTTAGTATCCCATTTCAGAAATGTTCTGACATTATCTATTTGGAAGTTCGAAACACAGTGTAAAACTCCCAGTGCATTTGAGCACAGGTTTCAGTACAGCAATCACAATGCCCATTTCCACTGATGCAAGATGCAGGTTTGAACCATATTCCAATAGACTCTACTCCTAAGTCGATAGAAATCTGAAAGTCTCTGTGGCTAGCAGGGTTAGGAGGGGCTGACTCCTTCCTTCCCGAACACCACCTCATTCCTCTTATCAACTCTGCCTAGTGCTCGGCAACCAGGGGGCTGTGGCTGTGGAATATGTATGAAGAACAAATGATCAGGAAAAATGAGGTGGAAAAAATTTTTTAGATAGCAGAACTGAAAGGAAATGAAACAATGAGGATTTGAAAAATGCAATTGAATACAGGTTTAACCATTAAAATGATTGCACGTCTCTAAAAGAGAGTAGAAATAAAATGGCTGGAATGTGTTTACTTTTTTAAAGATTCAGGCTCAGTTCACAAATGGCAAAGCACATTGAATCAAAACTGACCTTTTGCATTACTAGAATCTAGAGATTTTATTCATCTAAGAACCCACTGTACTTTGGAATTAGCCCGTGGACTTACTGGCACGGGGTGACCAGAAAAACTGTTAGATTGCTGATCCTAAAATCACCTTTAAATGCATATTTAGACTTCTTCCGATTTATTTTTATCACACAAGCATGGGTAGACGCCAAGGAGAATCCTCAGTTACTATGTCTAGCTTGTTAATAATCAAGTTATATTTTTCCAGTCATTGGCATTTTCAAATGCTGCAAATGAAAATCAAATTTGCAAATGTGACACATTCAGGGAAACGGTATCTACTATTTCCTTCTCAGACAAAGAAAGACAAGTTTTTAATCAGCAGTCAACTCCGCAGTCTTTGGAGTTGGTTTAAACTAAGTCAGCAACTCTGATTCTTTTATTTGAAGAACAAATAGCAGGATAAAATTCCTAAGCCCTAGAAATATACCATCATAACTTGCCACCCAAAGATTTCAAATTCCTCAATTGAAAAATGCTAACACAGTCTTTTCTCTGTCTCCCTCTCTGTCCTTCCTCCCTTCCCTCCTCCCTCCTCTCCTCTCCTCTCCTCTCCTCTCCTCTCCTCTCCCTCTCTCTCATCTTTCCTTCTTCCCTTCCCCTCCCTAATCCTGTGTTCTTAGGAATTGGGAATATTCTTAGGAATATTGATGCTAGGAGATCAGTAATTTTTTGTAAGGTTTGGTTCTGTCCATTTCATAGCTGAGTAGCCTTAGACAAGTAACTTGACCTCTGTAATCCTTACTTTCCTCTTATAAAATGGGTATAATGATACTCATCTCACAAAGCTGTGAGTTTTGTTGCTGTTGTTTTTGTTTTGCTTTGAGGTGGAGTCTTGCTCCATTACACAGGCTGGAGTGCAGTCGTGTGATCTTGGCTCACTGCAACCTCCACCTCCCAAGTTCAAGCAATTCTCCTGCCTCCGCCTCCCAAGTAGCTGGGAATAGAGGCACACATCATTATAGCCAGCCAATTTTTGTATTTTTATAGAGATGGAGTCTCACCATGTGGGTCAGGCTGGTCTCAAACTCCTGACCTCAGGTGACCTGCCTGCCCTGGCTTCCCAAAGTGCTGGGATTACAAGCGTGAGCCGCCATGCCTGGCCAGAGCTGTGAGATTTAGAAGGATGACACATGTAAAAACACACAGCACTGAGTGTCTACACACAGGAGACCCTTGTGTTGTTCCAGACTCTTGGTCACAAATAACAGCAACCCAGCTCACTGCTGTTTATTCAAACAAGAGAATTTGTTGTCACAGAGAAACGAGAAGCCCAGGGGTGGCTTTACACTCATGATCAGATCTGGTCATATCCAGGGGCTCGACAATGTGGTTTGGGCTCTGTTTCTTTCTATCTCCACGTGACTTCCCTCCCTGAAAAGATGGCCACCGGCGGCTCACGCCTGTAATCCCAGCACTTTGGAAGGCCGAGGCAGGTGAATCACAAGGTCAGCAGATCGAGACCATGGTGAAACCCGGTCTCTACTAAAAAAAAAAAAAGAAAACATTAGCCGGGCACGGTGGCGGGTGCCTGTAGTCTCAGCTACTCGGGAGGCTGAGCAGGAGAATGGCGGGAACCTGGGAGGCGGAGCTTGCAGTGAGCCAAGATCGTGCCACTGCACTCCAGCCTGGGTGACAGAGCGAGACTCCGCCTCAAAAAAAAAAAAAAAAAAAAAGATGGCTACCAGCAGCCCCAGAGCCACATGGTCCCTGCTTTGTGCCCCAGCAGGAAAACACACCTCCCTGCAATAACTGTACACCCACTCGGGCGGGAACTCTGATCAGTCCACCACTATGACCAACGGGAGATTTGCTGTACACAAAGAGACAGTAGAGCTTGCACCTAAAAGCCATCAATGTCCCCTGTGAGGCCCAGTAAATGCCAGCTCTCATTCTCCTACGGCTGCTACTCATCAAAGAAGCAATAAATCATAAATGACTCTAACACCTACTGCTGTGTGATCTTACCAAGTTACTCGACCACTCTGCTTCCTCATTTCTAAAGCTGTGATCATGACAGTACTTACCTGACAGGGTTGCTGTGAGGATGCAGAAAGAGGATGGGTACAAAGCGCCTAGCCCAGAGTCTGTCACTTAAAAAGTTATCGTCATTTTCAAATATGGTTACACATTTTTTTCCCATGGGGACGCATCCTGAGCCTTGGGCAATTTTGTCATCTTGTAAACATCACAGCGGACTTACGCAAACTTAGATGGAGTAGCCTATCGCTCTCAGGCGGCACACCTTCGTGTACTGAACACAACAGGCTATTGTATCACATAGTATTTGTGTATCTAACCATACCCAAGCCTACACAAGGTAATATGTTGCACTATGACATTATGATAGCTACAACTTCACTACATGATAAGAATTTTTCAGCTCCATCACAATCTTATCGGTACCACCATGGTGCAGGCAGTTCATTGTTGACCAAAACATCATTATGTGGCGCATGACTGTATTATCATTAATTTCTACAAGTCCTAATCTTTCTAGTTCTTTAGTATCTTAATGAATCTCCAATAAATGTGCTAATTAAGATTAATTCCTAAGACAAAGAACCAAGGCACAGACTTGCCAATGCTTTTGCTTGGCCTTGGGGCAGGGACAAGGCTAGGAGAGTGCCCTGGGTTGGCACCAAGTTGTCTCACTGTCCAGCCTCATGAAATGCGTCCCCTTGTCAACAGCCTCCCTGGAAAGCTACAATGCACAGAGTCAGATCCACCGGGCACTTATTTAGTGGCCAGAAACTCCCTCTACTGCTTCGCAGAAGATGGTGCTGCAGGAAGCAGAGTACCCTCAGCCACATCCTCACCAGGGCCTCCCCAACCTAATCCATACACAGCTGGTGGATGAAGAGTTGCGAAGACTTAAGTTGAGACAGCAAGTGAGTATGCAGTGCTCAGCACACAGGGCTCAGGGGCTGGCACACAGCAGGTGCACCATCCCCGTGAACAGGGAAGATACAGACTTGGTGGCTTACTACCTCATGGTGATCCTGCCCTTCTCACCCCTTCCCCTTCATTCCCGTATCAGACCTGTTCTCCAGGCCATGTGGGTGCATGTGACCATGGCTGGGAAAACACCTCATTCCCCTACCCACCATGATTGGTCCAGAGCTTGTTCTAATCATCCATGGTAGGCCAATAGGAGCCCTTCCCTAAGATTCTTTTTGGGGGAAGCTGGGAGACAGCTTTGATGTGGTTTGATACACCAATACCATTGTGTATTTCAACTCTGGGGGCACAGAGCTGAAAGGATGTAAGCCTCACTCCTGGGTGGGTAAAGCCTGCCTGGAGTTAGGGAAGATGAGAAGAGGAAGGCCTGCGGAGGGCCCAGAGAAGGAGAGCTGAGCCCAGCTTCTGTGCCCTGGACTCCTCCTGCCTTTTCTTCTCTGGGCTGTAGTTCACTTTCTAATAAAGGTTCATGTGGGTTTGGCAGCTTTGGTGTGGGCCTCCTTCACCTGCACCATGAGGAGCACCAGTAAAGGCCGCCCGACATGCCCTCACCGAGAAATGAGCACCCTCAGCTTCACAACTTTCCCCTACGCCTGCCAGGAATGAAGATGCTGTCCTATTCCTGTCCAGTGGGCTCCTGGACAAAGAAGGGAGGATCTCTCGTTTCCAGGGGCTGCTGATCAGACAGATGGAGGGATCATTCTGAAGACCTCAATGTCTGTCATTCCCCACTCCCAGATTGAGTGGGGTTATCTCAGGCCAAGAGACAATGGGACAGACGGCCCTGGCACCAGCCCCAGCACCAATTCTGCCACTCAGGTGGTGATCACTCTCCCACATTTGCCTCCTGTTACTTTAAACCAGTGGTTCAGTGCGCTAGGCTGGATTGAAGCAGTTACCCTGGAAGGAAATATAGCCACTTTTCCTTTCTAAATTTGTGTCTTGGTACTGAGACAGAACCCTTAGTGTGGCTGTTTTTCCTGCCTTAATTTCATGTGTGGTTTCCCAGTCAGAAGCAAATGACAGCAAATCACAATCTCAGCATCACAATCCCCACGTCTGTTGCTTTAATTTCCAAGTCACAAAAGCATGGGCGCTTCTGGGTCGTCCCAGTGGGGCAGGGGAGGGGGGAAACCCACTTCCTCCTAGCGACCCAGGTGCACACTCCCCAGCTCTTCACACCACTTAAAAGATTCTGCCCAAACTGCCAACCATGTGTTACAAACAAAGCCCTTCCCGAAAATGGATCAAAAACACTTTGTAATGAGTGTAGGAGCCGGTTTAAAAAGGCCCAACATCAAACAAAATCCCAGTCCTGAGTCACAGACACTCAAATAGCCCCTCCCAGGCTGGGAAAACATCCTCCAGAGTGCTTCCATTTGTGTGAGTAGTTCTCCAAGCCAACGTATCCAAATACATACACCTGATGAGTGGACTTCTCTTGTTTACATTCATTATATACATTCCTTGGACAGTCAATTGTCTAAAGTTGGAACAGTTTGGAGGGAAGAGCTATATAAGGTTTACAATGATCTTTGTCCACTAATTACTGGACAACTGGATCCAAATTCCACAAATAGCCCTGGTTCTTCACCTAAGTGGTGCTCCTCCCGCTAGACATCCAGTGCCATGCATTTTCTCTTGCAGGTCTTTCCTTGCATCATTCCTCCAACCCCAGCAGATATCCTGGCTGAGCTTGTCTTCTCTGTGAGGGGCTAAACTGCACACTGGGGTGCTTGAGAAGGGTTTGATGGGCCGGGCACGGTGGCTCACGCCTGTAATCCCAGAACTTTGGCAGGCCAAGTCGGGTGGATCACCTGAGGTCAGGCATTCAAGATTAGCCTGGCCAATATGGTGAAATGCCGTCTCTACTAAAAATACAGACAAATTAGCTGGGCATGGTGGTATGTGCCTGTAATCCCACCTACTTGGGAGGCTGAGGCAGGAGAATCGCTTGAACCCGGGAGGCAGAGGTTACAGTGAGCCAAGATGGCACCATTGCACTCCAGCCTGGGGAACAGAGAGAGACTCCAATTCAAAAAAAGGAAAAGAGAAAAAAAAAATAAAATAAAGAAACGGGCTTGCTGCAGGGAGAGTCAGCACAGGGAGGGGCCTCCTTTGCACTCCCACTGCCCCCGCACATCTCCTGGGTAGAGCCCTGCTTCAGAGAGCAAACTGTTTCCTTATCTGTGCGCCATTCCACTACAAGCCCCACGAGGGCCTGCATAAATCCATCTCCAGGCCCTGCACCCACAAACTGGCAAAGGAAGTTTCAGGAAAAGTCTTTTGAAGAGGAGTCTTTGGGCTGCCTCTGGGTCATTTCCTTAGGAATTATCCTCCCCCCCCTTCTTGACACAAAAAGGCCTGAAGTGTTCCAGATCTCGACAGGAGCTCCCAGGGGCTCCTGGCAGGAGGATGTTCTGCCTCTCTGGAGGAATGCAAGAGCCAAGGAGCCCCTCCTGTTTTAGTTGCACCCCCATCCCCTTTCTCCACCCCGCACCATTCCCTTACCCTCTGTGTGAGGCAAAGCCTGAAGTCCCTCCTTCCCACCCTTCCTCCTGCCTGAAGTGCCTCCTTCCTGTCCCTTCTCCTGCCTGAAGTCCTTCCTTCCTGCCCTTTCTCCTGCCTACTCATGGATTACACTCCCTACTGCAGTTACACTACGATGCCTCTGCCATGCTGACAACTAGTGTCACACAGGAGTGTAATCAGAAGCACCTGGCACCCAACCCCGGTACTGATGGCCCCCACCTTTTCATTTCAGGCTTCTTCCTCCAGAGTGCTTGAGGCTCCCTGGCCTCCTGGCCTCTCCCAGGTCCAAGGCGCTGACTCCAGCTCTTGGCTCCAACATTTACAGGAACGCTGGGGCTAAGAAAATCAATTGTGTTAATCAGCAAAGCCCTCCACCAGAGATGCTATCCTAAAAGCAAACCATATGTAAAACACTTAAAGTGGGGAGCTCTGTGGTATGTTTCTTTTGTTATACGACCATCACACATTTGTCCGGAGTTTGGGGCTTTCAAACCACATAAGGTTTTATGTGATTGTTATAAAATCCTTTCATTTCCCAAAGGTAGGGTAGTAAGGATTAAGGTTGACTACTGAAGACAGCTTTGTTGTAAATGGTCTCTAATGTCACAAAAGTAGCTTGGGAAGACAGGCTTATTAAACAAATTTCTTGGGTTGCAAATCATTAGAAGCAATCGCATGTCGTGTTCATTTGCTTAACCCAAAAGGTATCTATTTGGACGTTTAAAGAAACTATGCAAATTAACATTGTTCCCAGTGCCCACAAGAAACCTGGCTGATCTTAAAGGAAATCCAGGGAGCTCCTTGAAGAAGTCGGAATGGAGTTGAGCATACCCTTTTGCGGTTTTCCCACCTCTTTTGTAAAAAGTTCTTCATAGGAATCTGTGTCTGGAGAAAAAGGGGTTGTGAAGCTGTTAATCTGAAGATGGGAGACCTCAAAGGAATCTCACCCAACTAGTCCTGTGCTGTCGTCCTATCAACAGAGAAGTCAGGGGTTGCTCAGGGAGGGGTAGGGCTGGCACCACATCTGAGCCTCCCTGTCCTGTGTTCCTTAATCTTCAGTGGACCCGGTGACCTCCTGGCTTTGGAGCCATCCTGTGTTCCTTTAACAGTAGGATGAACACGCAGGCGATGATGAGATTGTAATGGGACAAGGGGGAGAGGCATGGGGCTCTTGATGAAAACATGGGTTT
Source organism: Rhinopithecus bieti (assembly GCF_001698545.2). NCBI lineage: Eukaryota > Metazoa > Chordata > Mammalia > Primates > Cercopithecidae > Rhinopithecus > Rhinopithecus bieti. The sequence continues at coordinate 280,307 of NW_016819184.1, read as the reverse complement.
TTGAAATTACCATGATGGGCCGGGCGCAGTGGTTCAAGCCTGTAATCCCAGCACTTTGGGAGGCCGAGGCGGGCGGATCACAAGGTCAGGAGATCGAGACCATCCTGGCTAACATGGTGAAACCCCGTCTCTACTAAAAAATACAAAAAAAAAAAAAAAAAGAAATTACCATGATGAAGGGAGGAGCTTGCACCAGCAAGTGTAGGGAGTATGGGTTTGAGTTCTGCTCATCGGACAGCGTAAGCGGTCACATCCTTGAATCCTGGTCTTTTGCAGGCCAGTCATTGGTCAGGTGGTGGCCTTTTTCCTCTTGCCCCTCTACGCTGAGACCCACATTCGGCTCCTGATCTTGGAGACCCTGACACAGTCCTTACCACTGAAGTAGCTGTGGCCCTTCACATAGTCCTTCCCACCACACCAGCAAGGGGACTGAGTCCTGTCACTGGAGCCAGGGCCAGGTCCACAAGTCTCCCCAGGAAGCCAGCACTCTCTCGTGGACCACCTCCCCATTCCCACAGGGCCCTCCTAAAGGGCCTTTGGATGACCACATTGGCCTTCTTTCCTAGGGTGGGGAATCAGAGATGCTAAGACTGGCCAGTCTCTTTTTCTTAAGAGTTTAGGGATTCGTCTGAAAATATTATTCAGATAAATGTATGAGTCCTGTGTTAACTGCAAAACTACTTAACAGCACACTTGCTAGAATAGTGGTCGGCACTCTGATTCCATTTCGGCATTGTTTTTCCTTTGGTTCTATTAGGATCCCGGTTCTAACTGGGTCCTGGCAGTAACAGGCTGTAAGCGGCCCGGTGTACAGCATTATTTCTTAGTAGTATGGTGCGGTGCTGGTGGTTTATTTTCCCTATGCACACATGCCCTAATATGGAAGGATAGTTTGTATACACGCACGGTACATTATCATAAGACTCCTTTACAGAGTATGAAACTGAGGATTAGAGAAGTCAGATGAGTTTCCCAAAGTCTTACAGAAGGCTAATAGAAAAAACCAGAGCCAAGGCCAAACATGTTTCATCTCTCCTTCCACATTAGTTTAAATGTGAATGGCTGCTTGGAACACAGTGTTGAGAAGGATTCCGAGGCCGTGTCCAGGCTCAGTGGGGAAAAAGTGCCTTGTTTTGACCATTATACCATGCACTCAGGGTCTAGTTTATTTTCCACAAGCAGCTATTTAAAACATGTCTCATCCAAGGCACGGTCCAGGATGGGGAACCTCAGAGGATAAATGATGCAGCCTGTATTGTCACCGGGGCTCATCCCAAAGCAAATCCTGCTGAAGTTCTCCTCTGAACAACTCTTACCACTCATGCTAATATGTTGGATCCTGCAAGTCACAAATATGAAGGTATAAGCATTGGCCAAATCCCAGCTGGGAAGCTACACTGGGAAGGCGAAGACCCCTTTCCATTAAGATAACAAACAGAACCTAGAAGGCCCATAGCATGGTGCCTTAGAGCATGTGGGCATTGGATGGGATCCTTGAAACTGCCAAGGGGTGTGTGACCTCTCCGCAGCCTCCAGGGATGATACTACCCCCTGGGGTGGTTATGCCAACCATATTAGAGACAATGGTTTCTGTACCCATTGCCTAAGGCTGCCATAATAAAGTGCCACACACGGAGTGGCTTAAAACAACAGAAACCTATTGTCTCACACTTCCGGGGGCCAGAAGTTTGAAACCAAGGTGTGTTAGGACCCTGCTCCCTCAGAAGGCTCCAGGGAAGAGTGTCCTCTGCTCCCTCCGAAGGCTCCAGGGAAGGGTCTGTCCTCTTCGGCTTCTGGTGGCTTGCAGGTGCAGCCCTCCAATCCTCCTCCCCAAGCGGCCTTCTGCCTATAAGGACACGAGCCCTACTGGATGAGGGGCCCACTAATTGATGGCTTCATTTTAACTTGTTACCTCTGTAAAGTCCCCATATCCAAATATGGTCACACTGTGAGGTACTGGGAGTTAAGACTCCAACATAGCTTTTCTGGTAGACACAATTCAGCTTCTAATAATGTCTACACAACCCCAAGCAGGGCCTGGCACCCTGTGCGCTTTCTGCAGAGCAGCTGAGTCAGGCCCTGGCCGTGTCTAGGCCATCGGTGACTGCAGCGCCTGGACGGGACCGCCCACCACAGGCCCCGGAGGCTGCCCCCAGAGCCCCGTGACAGGGTCTCTGCTGGTCTGAGGGTCCCTGACCGGGGAAGCGGCCTCAGGAGGGGAGAGACTCGCGCTCCGGGCTCAGTGCAGCCGCCCCAAGCAGGACTGGGATTCTCACTAAGCGGGCGCCGTCCTACGACCCCCGCGCGCCTTCAGGACCACTCGGGCACGTGGCAGGTTGCCTGCACGCCCGCGGACTATCCCTGTGACAGGAAAAGGTATGGGCTATTTGGCAAACTAAGGCACAGAACCTGAGGCGGAAGCTGGGAAGGCGCTGCCTGGCTTGTAGCGGCGCTGCCTGACTTGTAGCGGCCGAAGGGCCAGCGGGTTCAGGCGCACAGAGCAGCTACCGATGCGGCAGCACCCGGGTCGGCGCGTCGGCCTCCAGCGAGCCTGCGCAGAGTGGCTCGGGTCCGGCGCCGCCGCACTGGGCATGCGCCGACCCGGTCGGGCGGGAACACCCCGCCCCGCCCCGGCCCCGCCCGCGCGCCCTCATGGGCTCAACGCTTTTCTCAGGTCCTCGGCTCCGCCCGCTCTAGACCCTCGCCCCACGCCGCCAGCCCCGCGCCCCTCGGCCCCGCCCCCGCGCCCCGGATATGCTGGGACTGCCCGCGCCGCTAGAACGCTTTGCGTGCCAGCGCCCGCAGGTCCTCGCAGTCCGCACCGTTTGCGACTTGGTGAGTGTCTGGGTCGCCTCGCTCCCGGCAGAGTTGCTGGGCTCCCCCTCGGGACGGCGGCAGTCTCGAGTGGCCCTGCAGGCGCCCTCACTCGGGTCTGGGGCCGCCCTGACCGCCACCCACCCCGGGCGAACTCCAGGTGCGTCCCAAGTGCCTCCAAGGTGTTGCCCAGCCTTCCCCGGGCCTGGGGTTCCTAGACAGGCTGCGCTGCAGTGACTGTGGCCTGGCGTGTGGCGGGGGTCGTGGCAGCCCCTGCCTTACCTCCAGGTGCTGGCTCCAGGCCCGGGTCCCGGTTCTTCCTGCCTCTCCATGTTGTCAGCTTTCCCTCCGCCAGCTGCTCCGGGAAGCTTCCAGAAGCCCCTGCGCGGGCCTTGGCTTGCAGCAAGCCTTTAGCATACTTGGGCAGAGTCCCGTATTTCCTTCCTGCTGGAGGCCAAGTTCTAGGGGCCTCCTCCTAACCATGGCTGGTGTTTGTGTACCTCACACCCTAATAGTATTCATCAGTACCTAGAGTAAGCAAGGCTTGCTGGAGGGCCACACACACTGGGCACCGTAATTCCCACGTTGGTAATAACACCGCAGAGGAGTTCTGAACTATGTATTTCGCACTCCTGGGTTCATCATCTCCTGAAATCTCAGGGTGGTGGTTGCTCTCAGTTGCCTCAGCCGGGTAGCTGGCTTTCTGTCCTGGAAAGCAGACTTTGTACATGTGTGTGCAACCTTTGCCTTCTGGGACCATCATCAGACTGAGGGAAGCGGCTTGGTCCAGAGAGGGGTCACCACAGCTGTTCTCAGTAGAATGTTAAGCAGAGAGAGTTAAGCACAGAGAGCTGAGGATTAGACTGGTTATTTACATAGACATCCAAATATAAACCTATAGAGTATCGCTGAGGTCAGACTCTCCTGTCATCTGCCCCATCCCTGGGCAGGTGACTAGGAGATGGTTTTGTTATTTTCAGGGCCCACTCAGTGGCTAAAACACTCTGAGAGATGAACAAGATTAAAAAAAGAAAAAAGGCTTAGCACACTTGGTGGGTGGGGCTGTGAAAAGTTTGAAGGAAACGGGTCAAGAGCCTGGCTGATTGTTAACAACACATTAACTCAGAGGGCCAGGATACTTGCTGGGACCCGGAGCCTGCCTGCAAGTAGCAGAGGAGAGCTGGCCTTACTCTGCCGCGTGTCGTGTCTTCTGGGCCCTCCCTCTCCTGTTGGAATTTGAGTAGTGGAGTGGTGTCTGCCACAGTCAGGGGCCTGGATGAAGTAGGCCTCCAGTACAAAGCTATACTCAGGTACTTTTCAATGTATATATTTTAATAATAATAAAAAATATCTGGGCCAGGCACGGTGGCTCACGCCTGTAATCCCATCACTTTGGGAGGCCGTGGTGGGTGGATCACCCGAGGTCGGGAGTTTGAGACCAGCCTGGCCAACATGGTGAAACCCCGTTTCTAAAAATACAAAAATTATCCAGGCGTGGTGGTGCATGCCTGTAATCCCAGCTACTTGGGAGGCTGAGGCTGAAGAATTGCTTGAACCTGAGAGGTGGAGGTTGCAATGAGCCGAGATTGCGCCATTGCACTCCAGCCTGGGCAACGAGAGTGAAACTCTGTCCCAAAGGAAAAAAAAATCTGTATCACAATAACAATTTAACTAATAGTATTAGGCACTACTTTAAAAAGGCTTTGCTGTTAGTAAGGTTGAAAGAAATAGAGCCCTAGGTACACATTGGGTAGCACTTGGTTCAGCTGCTCAGATTCTTGAAACTTGTTGAGGTCTTACATTGATATCACCTGGGGCTTACCTTTCATTGGTTCGGTTTCCTCCCCAGGTGTCTCAATCAGGGCCTCCTCTCTTCTTTTGCAGGGAAGAAGGGGGCAGGCAGGCCTGAAAAAGAACTTGCCTTCCCCATTGCCCCCTCAGAGTTTGTTCCTCTTCAGTCTTCTTCCCCCCCTTTCTTAGGACACCAAAGCCCTGACTCTTCCAGTATTTTATAATAAAATCGACTTACTAAATTGTCCTGTTTTGCAGAGGACATACGTTTAGGAGCCAGTGATTCAAACCTTCCAGTTTTTTTTTTTTTGGTGTTAATACCCTTTTCAGTTTATAGTATATTCTGTTTGATAGAAAGAAAATGGAGGCAAAACTGAATTTTCTGCATTATCTTTTCCTTTAGCATTATTCTTTGTTTTTGCGCTTCATTCTGACCCCCTTCCCCAGCATAAAATTCCTTGTTCAGATCCACTTGCCCTGAGGTTTTTGACTTCCCTTTGGGACTCTAGTTCCTCCAGGGGACACATTGAGCCTCCCAGACCCTGAAGGGCCCTGTGCTCATTTGGCTCTTGGGCTGCTGCTATGGTCCTTCCTGACTCTCCGTTTCCTGGGACAGATAGCTTTTGATCCAGCTACTTTCTGGGCTCGGTCTCACCACAGAATATTATTTTATTACTTTTAGAGACAAGGGCTCGCTCTGTCACCCAGGCTGGAGTGCATAGCTCACTGCAGCCTCAAACTCCAGGGCTCAAGCAAACCTCCTGCTTTGACCTTCCGAGTAGCAGGGACTACAGGTGTGTGCCACCATGCCTGGCTAATATATATATATTTTTTAGAGGCAGGGTCTCCCTATGTTGCCTAGGGTGGTCTCGAACTCCTGGACTCAAGTGATCTTCCCTCCTAGACCTCCCAAAGTGCTGGGATTACAGGCATGAGCCACCATGCCTGGCCCTGCAGGGTATTATTTAAACCAGACCTGAAGGATTTAAAATCAGAGACACATAAACCATAACCTGATCGTGGGGTGAGAGTGGTCTTTATATAGACGCTCATGATGTACAGTCCAGCCCTACGCCCCACTCTTGGTTTGAAGTGAAAGGGTTTATCTGGGATGGAGGAGGTTTGAGCTGTCCAGGAGGGCCGTTGGTTGGCATGAGGAGTTTGTGAACCTATGCTGTTAGCTCTGCAGGCCTGTCTTGGGCAGAGCTATGTAGAAGTTGGAGACCTTGTGTTGTGGACCAAATGTTGCAAGATGTATGTTCTGTGGCTTTTCATTAACTGCTGCATGTCTGCTGGTTGGTGGAAATAGTTTGGTTTTTTCTTTTTTGACTTAAAAAAATTGACAGTACAGCTTATATAGGAGGGCTGCGTAGTTTGGGGAAAACTAATTAATGAATATAGTATGGAATGTAATGAATGACTTCCTCCTTCATAGAGCTATTAAAGTGATTTACGAAAAGGAAGAAATCATTTTTGTGATTTTGTTGATCTTTGAAGTATTAGAGTGGCTTTGGCTGGTGTGGATCACCTGTAAAGGGATCAAACACTGAGACCTGCCAAGGTGCTGGGTCCCGGCAGCAAAGCCGAAGCTCCTCCAGCTAAGTAACTGACTAGGCCGCCCTGGGGGCTGCCCATGCAGATGCTCTGAAGGGTGAAACTTGGTTTTGACCCCACAAGTTGTTTTCAGTTAAATCAGTGGCTTAACAGCAGAGCCGGGTTCTCCAAGGAGGCCTCATGTCCCCTTCACCTCCCCGCCGGAGGTAGCTGTTCTAAAACCAGTAAAAAATTCTACAAAAACATTTTCTTATGGTTGTTAAATTGGTCATGGTGTGTGTAACCACGAAAGGAATGGTGAGAGCGCGATAAATGGCTGGTGTGTTCACTCTCCTGCTCCTAAAAGTTTCTTGGTAGAGTAATTCTCTACCCGTGATGCTTGTGAAGTGAGCAGAGTCTCCCAGCCAGCCCTGTCGCCCATTCCCAGAAGCCTAGGCTGGGGGACACCCAATGGATAGTCCACCAGCGGCGTGGCGTGTAGAAGCAGGCACTTGTTAAATCTATTTGTTTTTATTATAGACATCGTTCTGCCAGTCACAGTAATGTGTTTATGGAGAATTTTCTGCAAGCACAGCGCGGGTGGCAGTTTTTACCAACAAATTGAGTCATATGCATAGAGGCTGAGAAAACTTTTACCTTATTGACAGATCAGGCAATTCTGGCACAGGATGTTCAGAGATATTTAGGTGGGTGAAGAGAGTGAATGAATCTCAGGGCAGAGAAGGAGACGGGGCATTATATGTTGAAATGTAATAATTGCTAGTTATTTATCATTTGTTTTTAAACTTTTAGCTACATTTTACTCCTCAACCAAAAGGACTCAGGTGGGCAGCCAGGGATGTCATGTTCAGGTGTCTCTCCTGCTTGTGTGGGGTAAGAGCCACCACTGGAATGCGGTTCCAGCAAGGCCTGACGAGTCACAGCCCCTTAAACCTGTTGCTCTCTGTAAAGTGGGGTCTTCACAAGCAACAGCGGCAGAGCGTTTCTCTGAGGGTGGCCTGGGCCCTCTGCATCAGAATTACTGTGGGTGCTGGCTAGAGAGGTCTCTTGATTATAAGGCCCCATGGCAGACCTACAGGATCAGAACCTAGGGATGCCAGGGATTCGGGCAGACCCTAGTGCTTGAGCACCTCTAGGGAAGTCCTTAGGATCCTCTGGGAAGTAGCACTGTCCGGCCCAGGCAAGCTCCGAGTCCCCGTTCCAGAAGGATCCATTGGCAGTTGGCATTGCTGCACGTTGTCTGTGCATATGGGTCTGAGTACGGTTTTGTAACTCCTGAGAGATGTGTGAATCTCTTCAAATTGCAAACCCAACATGTTATAGCATTCGAATTTTCCGTTTTGTGGTTATGACCAGATGCAGATGTTACCAAAACTTTGGCGTTCATTTTACAAACAAATGTGAAGCATGGACAGCCATTTATTTCACCCCCCCTTTCCGTTTGAGAGCGTTGTCTTGTTTTTATCCCCTGCTGGGTCAAAGCATTTTCCTGGTCTCAGGTGAGGGTTAACTTTCAGAGGCACAGCTGAATACATTTTGGGGCACAGCGTTGAGCTTTTCTACAGGAAGTGCCAGAGCCGTGTGTCGGAGTGATGCTGTGTCCCAGCTGGGTCACCCTGGGAAACTCTTGGCCCTCCAGGCACCTCCTCATCTATTGGGTGGGGACGATCATGCCTATTATGTCTACCTGGGTAAGTATAAGCACACGAGACAGTAAGTCCTTATTTTTTTAAGTCCATGAGCTGAGTCTCATGGAAGGATGAAATGAGAAGACAGTGAAGAACCATTTTGAACCCTTGTGTTCCCCAAGTCCAGTCCAAATCTTTATTTTGCAGATCTGCACACACCTAAGCCCTCACCGGGGACGTGTGCATGGTGGTCAGGAGTGCACCTTCTGGAAACAGACTGGCCTCTGTTTGGACCTGGCTTCACGAGTTACAATCCTGTGCCCTTGAGCAGAGTTACTTAACCTTCCAAGGCCAGGTTTCTCCAAAAGTAGGGCCAGGGCCAGTTCCCATCAGAAGGAGGCCTGGCCCTGGGGAGGCCTGAATGAAGGCAGTTGGTGTTTGTGGATACAGAGTGGCTCTGGTTTTGGTGGAGGCAGGACTAGAGGTTGGGGTCACTTGGCCACATTTGCCACCTCTGGTGTGTCTGAGGTTCCAGAAGGTCACAGAGCATTGTCTGTGTGCAGCATAAGGTAGTTCCCTATTCATTTGCTAGGTCTCTGAAATCCTTTTGTCTGTAAAGAGGCTACTGGCTCTGCCACCTGTTTCTGTCTTTTCACAGTAGACATTATCAAGGTGGCAGCATTCTGAAGGTTCAGGTGTGCCACATCAGCATAGAGTGGGCAGGTAGGCTTCATGTGTGCTCCTAGGGGCACTTGGCAGTTGCTGACAGCCCGAGACACTGTGTGGGAACCTTGACATTATTCGTCTGTTAAATTGAAAGAACTTCCCAAAGGACCAACACAGGATCCGACACGATGGCAGTGGCCAGGAACCAGCAGTGACACCAGCATGTGACAGTATTTTCCCATGTGTGACGGCCGTTTAGACCACAGCAGTGAGGGGTAACGCCGGTCGGCTGGGTAAGCTTGGTCAAAAATGGGAAGTCTGCAGCATTTCGTGTGTTTGTGGAAATGGGCCTGATTTTTATTTGGGGTGTCTCTTTAATCTCCTGTCATAGTTCAGCTCACCCTGGTGGTGGTTCTGGCCCTGCTGCGCTTGTTGCCTTGTACAGACCAGCTTAGGAAATGCTCACCATCACCCCATGAAGGAGAAGGCGCTGTGAGTGTCTTTGTTTTGCATATGAGGAACCCAGGACTCGGAGAGTTTGAGTGACTTGCACAGGCCTCTTGGGGTAGAGATAGAGTTTTGTTTTCAACCCAGATTTATTCGATAACCAGGCCCAGGCTCACAACCACTTGTGCCAGGCTGTCTTTGCAACGATGAACCTGAGAAACTGTTAGAAGTCTTTGAAGGGGCAAGACAGGGCATAAACAGACACATACCTGTTTATGTAGCTAAAGTTTTCTGAACATCAGTGTGACCCCAAGTGTTGCCTTTAGCATTGTGGGAAAAACAACGTGCCCAAATGTATTCCTACTTGAAGGTGTTGGGGACCCTGCCAAGGCAGACAACCGTAGGCGAGGCTGGGTGCAGTGAGGACTTAGGGATGGCAAAGCTGTCCCTGCGTGTGCCTTGTGCCTACCCCACACCCTACCAGAGAGTGGAATGACCAGGGCAGTGGGGCCAGAGGAAAGATGGGAGGATGCAGAGGGCCAGCCATGTCCCGGGACTGTGCACACGCCGCACTGTGTCCCTGCAGGCCAGGGACCCATGCCTGATTCCCTCTGAAACATTTGTGGGACTGCGGCTACTGGTCAGGTTTCTCCAGGTGGCCCAAGGGCTGGGCATTTTGAGCAGAATGGTGGGACTGTGGACGCGGATGCATCTGGGGACCTGGCCATAGTTCAGTTTGAGCAAGGTGTGGCAGGCATGTGGGGCTGGATAGGAAGGCAGAGCCAGTCGGTGGGGCCAGGGCCTAGGGAGCCCAAATGCTGCACTGGGTGAGGGGCTTTGGGAGCCTTGTGAGTGGGGACACCAGCCTGTCAGCGCTTCCCAGAGAAGATCATGGGGCTGGCAGGGGGCTGATTGGGGCAGAGGAGGCAGGATGGTGGCAGCAGGCCTGGCAGGGCGAGGACAGTTTCAGGAGGTATAGCTGGGGTCAGCCCTGGTGGCTTCTGGTGAGAGCTGAGCAGGTGGGAGTCGGAGAGTGTGGTTATGAGGGACTAAGTTTAGAATCGCTTTTCTTATTGAGAGAGAGGAAAGCCTTGGTGTGTGTGCTTTTTATGTGAGGGAAACCAGATAAAGGATCTGGCCTTGGAAGGGTAAACAGGCCCCCCTCTGCCCTGCCTGGCTTCTGGGTTCTGAGGCGGGAGATTGCCCGACTGCAACCACGTTCAGGCGAGGATGGCAGCAGTGGACCCAGGCTCATTGCCATTGCTCCCACCCCAGCCTGTCTCTGTTAGGGGCAACCTGTACGTCCTGCAGGAGTCGCGGAATTTTAAAAACCAAACTGTCAGGTGTTAAAGGTATAGTCACATCAGAATGCAAATTAGAACTAGTGTGTACTGGGGCCGAGTTTCCTTAAACACCATGACATGTTTTGTGGGCTGGTGTGGCTGAGCGTGCCTCTGGGCAGCAGAGATTGACAAGGATGGCTGGGCTTCCTCCGGGCCCTGGGCTCGCCTCGGCAGCCTTGTCTTTGAGGGGCTCCCCGTGTGGTGGGGAGACCTGCTTGTCGCACCCACACATTTTGTAGATACTGGTGAGGGCTGGCTAGACCGAATGAGGTGAAGAGCTTGGCCTTTGTTGGGGGGGCTTGGTAAGTGGTTGAAGATGTTGAAGAAGGCCCCTCCGAGGAGGTGGCTTTTGAGTGGAGATTTGAACAGTGAGAGGTGGGAAGGTCTGGGAAGGAGGCTCCCAGGTGAGGAGTGAGAGCTGCAGGTGCCTGGATGGCTGCAGATCAGTGTGTTGGAAGCATAGATGGGAAGTCCTAGAAGGAGGGTCACGGGGTGGGGGGGTGGGGTGCATTGAGGCCACTGTTGCAGGCCTGGATTCACTCTGGGAGTGTTAAAGCCAGGGTCTCAGCCTCCTGCACTTGTCATCTAGTTAAAGTTGTGCCAGCAGGGCAGGGCTGTGTGTCTGGCTGACAGGGGATCAGATGAGAAAGTGTGTGCCACCCTCAGCAAGGTGTGTGAGAGGCGTGGGGCACGGCGGATGCAGCGAGTCTTATTAGTAAGGCCTTTAACGCTCAAGTGGAAGGTCCTAGAATAATGGGCAAAGAAAAGGAATGATGTATTTCTAAAAGTGACTGAATTTAGCTAGCTATCCCAAGAAAAGCCCATGTGTGCTATTCCTTATTGTGCAGAAAAATTCGTTTCTGTCACCATTGTGTTATCAACAGATTAAGCCGTTGAGTCAGATGGATGCTGTGGTTGTGTGGGGTGCGGGCCACTCAGCACACTCCCAGTGCCTCTGCAGGCCATCAGTCTCCAGCCCACGCCAGCCTGAGAGGCAGGTGACGTGGGAAGGGAGGGGCTTCCCACCAGGACACAGGAGGTTGCTGAGGAGGCCGCTCCCATGGTGCCACTTCTGAAATAAGGAAGAACTGTTCCTTAGAAGGAATGCACAGGTTCTGAAGTTAATGTTCTTACAGAATGTTCTTACAGTTTAACGTTATCCACCCTCTTGGCCACAGTTGACCACCCTGTGGTCGTCCTTGGCTCAGCAAGAGGACAGGCTCTTGGAGAGCCACAGTCTGTGACCATATTCATAGGTGACCAACCATTTGCCAGGAGGCAGGACTTTCCGTGCTAAAACGGGGATGTCCCAGGCAAACTGGGGTGGGTGGTCCCTGCCTCCCTCTGCTCTCATTCCAGGGTCCTCCTGGGCATCACTGCTGTCACTTGGCAACTAGCTTGCGTCCACCTGGGCCTTGAGGCAAAAGCAGTCGTTTTCTTTTCTTTTTTTTTTTGTCCTCCGGAAGCATGGGCTTGTAAGCCTTCCTGTTGTATTTTGCCATGAGTGTGATTAGAACGTCTCCCAGCCTGGGTCATTTCCCGTTAGCTGGGTGTGGCCCCCGCTGTCCTTGTCGCATGTTTTGGAGTGTTTGTCACTCCACAAAGTCTTCGGGGTCATGGTTCTCACTTCCTCAGACATTTTTCTCTCCTGGGTGTGGGGATCTTTTGCTCATGAGACTTTCCTTCTTTGGGCCTGAGACGCTTCTGCCCCAGCTGTGAAGGTCGTGACAGTTGCAGCAGATAGCTTCTTGGAAAGGTGGAAGGCTCTGGTGTTGGCCAGGGAGAAGCAGCTCCATGGTCTCCAGGGGTGTCCTGGGTTCTCAGGAATCCCGCGGCTCCGGGGGGAACCGCTGTCTGGGGCAGTGCTGGTTCCATGGTCTGTTGGGGTTCCTGGGTGCTCACACTGCCCCAGTGTAGCCGGATGCTGGGACCCATCACCAGGCTGCTGGGAGTGGTCAGGTAGAGAGGTCAGCTCTGGGACCAAGACCACGCTGGGGCTGCAGGGCTCGGCTGGAGGGGGTGCTGCCCTGTGTGTCCTGCCGCAAGGGGTCGGGGACCCTCCCAACTCAGGGTGTCCTGCACACCCACACCGCCTCCCTCTTCTATCTTTGAGGCACCTGGGAAGCTTCTGGACATGTTGAACCCACACGAGACTGAGTGGTGGGGTCTGCCATAGGAGTGGCTTAGTGAGGACCAGAAACAGTTTTGAGCTGGGCACTGGCACAGACAGGGTGAGAGCCAGCTGCATAGTCCTCACAGCCTCCCCGCCTGTGGACCCCACTTGCAGACCAGGCAAGTCTGCGGCCTTGTGGGACCCCGGCAGTGCTGGCCTCCTGCATTTGGGCCTCTGCATCTGTGCTCTGCTCTGAGGTTGGGTGAGTGGGGGACCCGTGTCCCTCTCTTCCCAGAGCTGCCTCTGCTCTATCCTCAGGGAACCTCTTCTGACCTGATCCCCACCCAGATGTCCTCTGCTGCCCTCTCTCTGAATCCTCCCCACTCTCATTTCTTCCAGAAGCTACTTCAGCCCCCATGATCCCTCCCTCTCTGGGGCCCTTCACACATCACTGTTTTCTACTTGGCTTGTATTGTTTCCATCTCTTGATGGTGGGATGCTAGATTGGATGCTCTCCAAGGCCTGGTGTGTAGCTTCTACTTAATGGAAGGTCCAGCACAGCGTGCTGTGGACTGAAGCGTGTCCCCAAGATGCATAGGCTGAAGTCCTGACCTCCAGTTTGGCTGTATTTGGAGACAGGGCCTTTAGGAGGAAATTAAGGCTGACTGAGTCACAGGAGTGGGATCCTACTCCACTAGGATTGGTGGCCTTGGCGGAGAAAGAGAAGATCACTCCCTTCTGCACCGTGTGAGGACACAGCAAGGAGAAGGCTGTCTGCAAGCCAGGAAAGGAGCCCTCACCAGAAATGGAATCAGCCAGGACCAGCAGCTCTCACTTGCCAGCCTCCAGAACCATGAGAAAATAAATGTCTGTTTGTTAAGCCCCCAGTCTGGCATTTTGTTATGGCAGCGCAGGCAAACCAATATATAGGTGAATTACAGACTAAAGTTGTTTCAAAGGCACAAAACTCATCAAGGGATTGTGTATGAAGTTGGAATTTGGAGCTGAGGATAACTTTGTCATCAGACAGTGCTCCAAAAAGTCACTGTTGTCAGGTTTAGCTCTTGGCATCCCAAAAGATGTGAGTGTATCGTGGTAAAAGGCAAATAACAAACAGAAACCCAGATTTCATGACCAGAAACATCAGTGGTGGTGGGAACAGGATACAGCAGGCAAAACAGGAGACCCCAGAGGCCAGCAGGCCATGGAAAGGCCTGGTGCTGTCCTGGCCCTGGGTGGGCATGCTCTGGTAAGCAGTAGGGGAACCTGCACCCTGATGGGAAGGAGAGACCAGCTCAAATGCTGCAAGACTGAGTTTTTTAAACTAGTCTCTACAGGTTTATTGGGATTCTTTTTGTTGGTTTATTGATTTTTTTTTTTTTCCCTCCAGATTGGTCAGTATACACACTCTAATCTGGCCTGGTTCAAAGGACAGCATGTGGTCGTCTGGTTGGACACCAGCTACGTCTCTCAGAACCATACTCTTTGCTGCTTTTCAGGCTAAGATAGCTCTCGGAGACTGTTTGGAGGTCTCTGTTGATTTAGGGACCAGCTTTCTTGCTGAAAGCCCCCTGGCCCACACCTCACCAAACTGGCTTATGTGGCTGCTGATGGGGCGACAGAGGAAAGGTAGATAGAAAAGGTTAAATTTACTTTTGTCTAACTCACCAATTCATGTCGTGGATTGTAGATCTGCAAAATATACAAAGTTCACAGGGATTTTATGATTGTTGCAAAGGAAACCTAAATTGTCAGCCTTTTACTGAAGGATGTTGCCGTTCCGAAGCTCTGGCCATGCCCCCATTCTGGCTGGCCGTGTCCCTTGCAGCACAGGCTGGCATTGTGCCCTTGGCGTTGGGCTTTGGGGGCCCAGCTGTGCAGGGAGTGGATGCAGGGTGAAGCCAGAGTCCTGGCTTAGGGCATGCGCTCTGCTTCCTGTAGTGCTCTTACCATTTGAAGTGTGGATTTGAATTCTTCGTTATCCTTTATTTATTTATTTATTTATTTATTTATTTATTTATTTGCACAGCTATGTTTGTCATTCAATTCCATAGTGAGAGTCTCTAAGAATATGATTAACCTTGAGGGTCATCTTATAATGTAATTATTAATGATTGATTCTGTTTATCCTTGAAATCAATAAGAGAGGCATAATGGTTTGGTCTGTAGTCGGGCGTGATTTCTTACATTTCGTAAACACGGTTCTGTGACAGCAGTTGTATCGGTTTATTACCCAGAACATGTTTGATGAATCTGAAGTGTATGATTAGTTTTATGTAATTATTGTGATACGTAGTGTTCCTTACATGACTTATGTTAATATGGCAAATAGTGTTAACATCTCCTGCCACTAATAGTTAGGGTGGGGACGTATAATAATTGATCTTCCTGGGAGTGCTATAATGTAAAAACAATTCAGGCTGTTGGAAGTATATTTTACAAGTGTGCATTGGGCCTTGGGGATGTTATATTGAAAAACCCAATTGTACAGTTACCATGGGAACCCAATTAGAATACATTGGTTGATTTTTTTTTTTTTTGTCTTTCATCTTGACCAAAAATCTAATGTATTTTAAATGTTTTCATATGGAACTGTAGTCATATACTGACTTGCTATGCCAAACTATTCTGCTCGTTTTTTCCAACTTTAAGCTAAAATAGTGAAAAGTTCTCGAGTGGATCCTTATGAGAATGTCTCCCAGAGAGAATTAGTCACGTTTTGGTGGAAAGGTTTGTGTGAGTGATGGTGGTAGAGTGAGGTTGTGGACAGCTTTTATGAAAAAAGGGAGAATGAGCATTTTCCTCTGAGGGCAGGCAAGGACCCTCGCGTTCCTCCTTTGGTGGAGGACATGAGTGTGTTTCTCCATTCTCAGGTTTGTAGACGGTGAGATTAGGTCCCTAAATGGCCCTATCGGTGTTGTAAAGGGGTAGGGCTGGGGTTGGGGTGGGCTAGAGTGCTGGGGTGGGATCTGTGTTTGCCCTCCTTGCTGGGGTCCTCACTTTCTTTGCTCTCAGAGCCTTTTGCACACTTAAAACTTATGAGGGATCCCAAAGAGATTATATGAGTTTTATATTAATACCCCATTAGAAATTAGCAGCGAGAAATTTTAAAATATATTCATTTAGAGAATAAGCCTATTAGCTTTTCACATAAATAACATTTTAAAATAAAAGTAGCTATATTTTCCATAAAAACCTATTAGGGAGGAATGTTATCAGTTTCCATTTTTTAAAACTTCATAATGCCTGGATGAATAGAAGACAGCCAGCTTCTGCTGCTTCGTTCAGTCTGTTGTGACGTTGTTTGGGTTGAAGCACATCAAGAGAATCTGGCCTCCCTCAGATAAGTAATTAAAAGGGGATAGTGTTTTCACAACTTTCTCAGGTAACTGAGGGTATTTTCCTTGGACGCTACGTCAGGGCTTGGCAAGTGGTCATTTCCTGAGGGTTTGTAGCCGTTTGCGATCTGAGACCCCTCTGTGAACTTTTTGTTCTCTGTGATGTTAGAATCCACTGCTATGCCTTGCACTTTGAGTGATTTTATAGTGTCTGTCATCGGCCCTGTGGAAAACGTTGCTTCATTGAGTTATACAGATCTTCCAAATGTTGACGTTTCCTAATACAGTCCTAAAAATAATATTTGTTAGTATCACCACCTTTCTCCTTAGAAAAGGCATTTAGTATTGGGAAGCCATGGTGGTGGGTACCAGTATTGTAACATTTTAATCATCACTTGAAGTTTCTGGCTGGGCACACTGGCTCATGACTGTAATTCCAGCACTTTGGGAGGCTGAGGTGGGAGGATCACTTGAGGCCAGGAGTTGGAGACCAGCCTAGGCAATATAGCAAGATCCCCATCTCTACAAAAACATTTTTTAAAAACGAAAGTTCCCCTTTTATCATCAGCAGCAGGTACTGTCAGTTGTGTTCATTACAGGTACAGACTGTCCAATTTTGAGAAAACGTCCGCCAGATACGCAAGTCTGAATAACTGTTGTTTGTGAGTCATTCACACTAGTAAAGCTTTTGTTCTAAAATGAAGTTGGTAAGTTCAGCAGCAGTCTCTGCCACTTGTGGAGCCCTCCTGGTGGCAGCGTCATTCTGGTTTGTGGCAGAAGTGCTTTGCTGCGCTTCCCATTAGGTCACAGAATGTTTGAAAGGGTCAAGATTTAGGAAAGTTTGAATGCTTCGTCAGGACATTCTGAAGTGAACCTGCCTGTTGCCCTGACCATGTCTTCTTGCTAGAGTTTGGTGTCAATATCTTGGCTCTTGAGGAGGCATTCACAGTTTTCCCCACCATGGCTTCTCTGTTGTCTTGCACCGTGCAGTGTGTGGTCAGCTGTAGTTTGTGCAGGTGCCCTTCAGCAAGTGGGGGATGTTTTACTCTTTTCTGCAATGAATATGGTGGATACTTTTCATTGGTTTCCATGTCTTCAACCAGTTTTGTGTTCCTAGACAAGTGCCCACCTGGACTTGGTGAATTACTATTTTCATAGATTGCTGGATTTAACGTGCTGGTGCTGATGTGTTTGAGGATTTGTGTGTCTGTTCCTGAGAGGTGTTGGCCAGCAGCATTCCTGGATCGTCTGTCTGCCTTGTTAGGAGGGCATTCCTGCACTCATAAAATGAGGCCTCTTCTGTATTTTGGATTAGTTTGTGTACCATTGGCATTGTCTCTTCTTTAAATGCTTCATAGGATTTACCAGTGAAGCCATTTGTGTTTGAAGTTTTCTTTGTGAAAATAACATTAACTATGAATTCAGTTGTTGTTTTTTGTTTTTTGTTTTTTGTTTTTTTTTCAGTGGCTATAGGACCATTCAGGTCATTTCTTTCTTCTTGAGTGACTTTTTGGGATTTCATGTTTGTCAAAGAATTTGACCATCTAATCTAAGTTTGTTGAATTTATTGGCCTAAAGTTATTTTTATATTCCTTTATTATCCTTTCAATGTCTGTGGGATTTTGAGTCGTGTTCTTATTTTTATTCCTGATGTTGGTAATTTGCACATTGTCCCCTTTTTTGCTAACTGGTCTGGCTAGAGGTTTATCTGTTTCTTTTCAGAGAACCAACTTTCGTTACTTGATTGTTCTCTTTTTTCCTGTCTTACTGATTTCTGCTGTTTATTATTTCTTTCTTGTGCTTACTTTTAGTTTAGTTTGCTTTCTTTTTTGTAGTTCTTAGGGTAGAGGCTGAGATCATTAGGTTTTCCTTTCTCTTCTCATATAAACATTTAATGCTAAAAATCCTCTCTAAGCACTACTTGAGGTGTGCTCACAGGTGGACATGCGCTGTTCTTGTTTTGATTCAGAGCAGCATATTTCCCAATTTCCCTTGTGGTTTCTTCTTTAATGCATGGGTTATGTATTAGTACATCATTTAATTTCCAAGAATTTGGGGATTTAAAAAATATTTGGGTACTTTCCCAGTGTCTTTCTGTTATTGATCTATAGGTTAGTTGTTACCTTGTAGTCAGAGGACATACCTTTTATGATTTTAATCCTCCTAGGTTTGTTGAGGGTTGTTTTACGGCCTGGAATATGGTCTACCTTGGTGAATGTTTGGAAAGTGTACACTCTGTGGTTCTTGGGTGAAGTGCTCTTTACATGTCAGTTGGGTAAGTTTTGTTGATAATGCTGTTCAAGTCTTCTACATCCTTATTGAATTTTGTTTCCCTGTTCTAAAAATTATTAGGAGTATTGACATCTCCAGTTACAATTGGGGACTTGTTTATTAACCCTTTCAGTTGTATTGGTTCTTGGTTCATCTCTTCTAAGTGATTTCATTAGGTGCATACATGTTTAGAATTTTAACATCCTCATTGGGAGTTTAGAATTTTAACATCCTCATGGGGAATTAACCTTTACTCTTATGAAATGGCTTTCTCTAGTTTTGTTGTCATGTTCCTTTTTTTGAAATTATTTGATATTAGGATAGCCACTCCAGCTTTCTTTTAATTAGTGTTTCTGTGGTAACTGTTTTTCCATTCTTTTACGTTTAACCTGTTCTTGTCATTACATTTAATATGTGTTTCTTGTAGACGACACAGTTGGGTCTCTTGCTTTAAAAAATCTAATCTGACAGTGTCTTTGTAAAATTGAAGTATTTAGACCATTTACATTTAATGTAATTATTCATATGGTTGGGTTTAAGTATACCATCTGACTATTCATTTGTCGTTCACCAATTTGTTCTTTTTGCCCTTCCTCCATCTTCCATAGCTTCTTTTCAATTATTTGGATATGTTTTTGAATGACTCCAATTTAACATTCTGTCTACACTATTGGCTTATTAGCTATCTCTTTTCTTTTTTAGTGGTTGCTTTAGGATGTGTAATGTACATACTTAGTTTATGCTTATCATAGTCAGCATTCATGTAATATAATACAACTTCATGTGCAGAATAAGCGCCTTAGCAAAAGTATGCTTCAATTTCTCTCATCCCATTTTTTGTTATATTATTGCTACATGTGTAATACAGTCCAAAATATAGTGTTATTATTTTTATGTTGGGCAATCAGTTTTCTTTTAAAGATATTTTTAAAACCCAGAATTTACATTTATTTGCATATTTACTGTTTCTTGAAATCCTCACTCTTTTGTGCAGATCCTGGTTTCCGTTGGGTATCATTTTTTTTACACATGAAAAACTTGTACCATCATTTCTCAAGTGCAGATCTGCTGTATCTGAATTGTCATGTATTTGTTTTTGTTTTTTGAAAAAAGCCTTTGTCTCATCTGCATTCTTGAGAAAGTTTGAATTCAAGGTTGACCTGTTTTTTTCCCTTTTAATACTTTAAAGATGTTGTTCCATTGTGTTCTGCCTTGCATAGTTTCTGATGATCAGTTTGCTGTCATTCTTAAATTTGTTACTTTGTATGTAATCTGGCATTTTTGCCACCTCTGGCCACTTGAAGGTTTTCTCTGTGTCACTTGTTTTCAGCTGTTTGATTATTTGTTTTTATGTTTCTTCTGCTTGGATTTCTCTGAGCTTCTTGCATCTGTGAGAACAGGTTACATATCCCTTCTCTGAAATGGTTGGGACCAGAAGTGTTTCTGGTTTTGGATTTTTTTCAGATTTTGGAATATTTGCATGTATATACAATGAGATATCTTGGGGATGTGACCCAAGTTTAAACATGGAATTCATTTTTTTCCCCATATATACCTAATCCACATAGCCTGCAGGAAATTTTATGTAATATTTTAAATAATTTTCTGCTTGTTACAAAGTTTTGACTGTATTTCAACTGAGACCTGTCATGCGAGGTCAGGTGTGGAATTTTCCACTTGTGGCATCATGTTGGTGCACAGGTTTTGGGTTTTGGAGCATTTTGAGTTAGGGGTGCTCAACCTTGTTTTACCTCATATAGATTTTTCATCAGATTTGAGGAAATGTCACTGAATATTTCTTCTGATATTTTTCCTGCCTCCCCTTTTTCTGAGGCTCCAATTGCACATGTGCTGCTTAATACTGTCCTGCGTCTCCCTGAGCCCTGCTCATTTTCCTCAGTCTTTTTGTGTTTCTGTGCCTTGATAGTTTAAAAAATGTTATTTTCTCATTGTTGCTATGTTTTCCTTCTGCTGCATCTAATCTGTACATCATATCGATTGTATTTTTTACTTTAGATACTGCATTTTACATCTCTATATGCTCCATACGGGCCATTTCTCACATCATGTGCCAGTTTTCCTCTAGCTTCTTAAATATGGAGCATGTTTATAAGAACTGTTTTTATGTCCCAGTCCACTTGTTTTACTCATCTCTACTTTTCTGGGTATGGTTCTTTTGAATGATTTTTCTCCTGATAGTAGGTTATATTTCTCTGCTTCTTATGTGTGTGTGTGTTTTAAATGGGATTCTAGACATGGAGAGTTTTGTTGTTGAGTGCTAGATTATGTTGTCTTTTAAAAAACAGTTTTGGACATTGTTCTGGTGCAGGTTCAGTTTCTTGAAATCATTTACATCCTTTCAAGGCTTGCTTTTTAAAAAAATGTTTTGTTAGGGCAGGTGCAGACCAGGTTTTAGTCCAGGGGTAGTTTAGTCCTACTATTTATGCAGTGTCTTTATTTTATAAGGGTGTGTGTATGTGTGTATATGTATGCATGTATTATATATATATATATATGTATTATATATATATTAAATATATGTGTGTATTAAATATATGTATATTACATATGTGTGTGTGTATATATATATATACACACACATATATATATGAAATAAGGCAGCTCTGAGGTCTTTACCTGATGAATGTTGTATTAGGACATCTTTCCACACTGGCTGGTGAGAACATGAAATATTCCCAGCTCTGTCTGTGCTCAGGAATTATTTGGGCTGCTACTTCTGGGGATCTTTCTTTGACCTCAGGGGGTTCCTTCTCAAGCAGTGTCTCAGTGGTTAGGCAGAGGCCACAGTGGACTCTTCTGGAGATGTCTGGTGTGTTCTCTGAGTAGGCCCTTCCTCCCTGGTACTCCTCCCTGAAGATTCTAGGTGTTTTGTTCTTTTTGAATTCTGATCTCTTTCCCACTTTGGTGAGACCACCCACTAGTTTTGGCTCAGACCTTCCACCTCGACACAGCCTGGAAGCTGCATCCAGCCCTTCCCTGGCAACTGGCTCACTTCGCTTCCCTTTCCTTGGGAAGCATAACTCCTGGCTGCTGTTGTCCTTGTTCTGAAGACCATTGTTTTATATAAAAGTTGAGCACCCCTAATTCAAAATCTGAAATGCTAAAGCATCTGAAAATTTTTTATCATTGACATGATGCTCAAAGCTGATGCTCAAAGGAAATGCTTATTGGAGCATTTTGGATTTTTGGATTAGGGATGCTCAAACTGTAAGTATTTGCAAATATTCCCAAATCCAGAAAAATCTAAAACCTGAAGTACTTCTAGTTCCCAGAATTTCAGGCTACTCATCCCGTACTTTATTTCATTTTAGCTGTTACATGTGGTTCTTGCTACTCTGTAATGGCTAGAAGTGGAATCCCCACCAAGTTATTGGTGGACCCAAAAAAGACCTGCTGGGCTGCTGTGGTACTGAGATTGCTCAGATTACACAAAGCCCTCTGGCCCTGACCCCAGACCCTCTGGCCTTTTCACCCACTTCAAAGTGGGTGAAAAGCTTCACTGACTGCTTTCATAGGCATGTTTAAGCCTGTTTATTCTGGTCCTCACAGAATAAGAATTCAAAGAACAATAATTTTCAAGAAGACTTAATTTAAGTTCATCTTCCTTGTTAGACTTGATATATATAGGTAGATAGCCGTTTTTAATTTTTTTTTTCTCATGGAAACAAGAGTTGAAGAAAACTAATTTACTCTAAATTTAGGCCGATTTACCAAGTCAGGTGTGGTTGGTTCCCTTCCTTCCTTTCCTTCCTCCCTCCCTCCTTCCTTGTTTTTTTTTTTTTTTTTTTTTGAGACATAGTGTTGCTCTGTTGCCCAGGCTGGAGTGCAATGGTGCGATCTCAGCTCACTGCAACCTCTGCCTCCTGGGTTTAAGCATTTCTCCTGCCTTAGCCTCCCAAATAGCTGGGATTACAGGTGCCCACCACCACGCCTGGCTAATTTTTTGTATTTGTAGTAGAGATGGGATTTTGCCATGTTGGCCAGGCTGTTCTCGAACTCCTGACCTCAGGTGATCCACCCGGTTTGGCCTCCTGAAGTGCTGGGATTACAGGCGTGTGCCACCATGCCCGGCCAGTTATTGTATTTTCCGTATGCTTTCTGGTTGTTTAGCTCATACTCAGTCTTTCCCTGTATGTTTGAGAAATTCACAGGTGAATCCCAGATCACAGGTGCTTGGTGAAATTGGTATAAACCTTAATTGACTTTCTGTTAAGAAACATAAAACATTTTATTTGTATTTCTATTCCAAAGAAGGACTGTTCAAACTTTGTATGGAGGGGACACAAGATTGGGAAGGCAGAGGAAACAAAGGGCATCTTTGATTCAGATTATTTTTCTCCTGTCATCATCAGGCTTCAGTGTGTGTCATCACTAGAAATGTACTCTGCTGAGTTCTGTCATTTCAGCATTTTCATGTTGTCAAAAATGAGACCAGACAGAAGAAGAGTGTATTCTTTCCTGCCAGAACTCACACAACGCTGTAGTTAATGCCTCTGGCAGTCAGGGCTTTAATCAGTTAAATGTAATAGTGGTGATAACGTTAAACCCTTGTATGGCAGTGTACCTGGGCAGCCCAGAGAGCTCTGTGCAACTCTGCATTTGAAAAATCAATCAACTAGGACTGTCTTTTGTCCTGGGCTACTTGGATAGCTGGTATGAACCACCCAACGTTAGCCTCCTACTTGTTGGGATGACAGTTTTCTTGCAGCCATGCCCACTCTTGACAAAGAATAATTAGGTGCCCTGCAGGTGGCTTGGATGGTTTGCCCTGCTCTCATAAGTGTACAGAATTGAAGAAGTCATGATGGTTGCAGTGGTTCCTCAGAGGAACAGTTAGTTTTTCAAGTAGGACTCTGATTATCTGTAAAAGCCAAACTTTTTCCAGTGACATCACATCTCTGGGGTTGCTAGGAAGTAAAGGAGAAAATGGGTTCACTTGCAAAGTTTTGGATTACATGTAAGTTGTCAGTCGCTTGCAAAGTTTTGGATTACATGTAAGTTGTCACTTGCAAAGTTTTGGATTACATGTAAGTTGTAAAGGAGTGTGTGTGTGTGTGTGTGTGTAATATATACACTGTATCATCACCAGAAATGATGCTTGCCATAGACTTTTGGTAGAAAGGAAGTTTCTTTCTCTTCTGGTTGTCTGAATTTTGTTTTCCTTTTTTCTGGTTCCTTCCAGAAGGGAAACAAAAAATTGTGTATATGCATTATATATATACACATATATATGTACACACACTATGTATGAAATGCCTGTTCATATCCTTTCTGCCTGTATTTATGTTGAGATTTCTTTTTCTTATTGATTTACAGGATTATTCTGTACAGTCTGGATTCGAATCCTTTGTCAGGTGTATGGTCTGCAGTTGTCTTCTCCCAGTTTGTGGCCTGCGTTTTCATTTTCTTTATACCCTGCTAACCATATAGGTGTATGTATGTATATTTTCTCTCCTGATTGTGGGTTATATTTCTCTGCTTCTTATGTGTGTATTTTAAGTTGGATCCTAGACATTGAGAGAATACACACACACACACACACACACACACGTATATATAAACCTATATGGTTTGTACTGGGAAGTCAAGCTGTTTCTCAATGTCAGATGGTTAAGTTTTGAAATTTTCTCTCGTTCTACTCAAGGGTAGAATGATTGGAGTGTCAATATTCAATGCTACAGGACAATAACTTTTGTAAAAATGGTTAAAGCAGATAGACCCCAGTCAGTTAATCCACCTCCTTACCAAAACTTGGAGGTATCATGCTACTAACAGTTGCTAACCTACTGGGTAAAAAATCCTATCTCATCGTGATCTTAATTAGCACTTCCGATTGCGAGTGACCTTCATTTCATGTTGCCATTCGTCAGGCCTCTTTTGCGAAATGCCTGTTCATACCCTTTCTGCCTATATTTCTGTTGGATTTTCTTTTTGTTATTAACTTATAGGTTTATCTTATATAGTCTGGATTCTAATCCTTTGTCTGTTATATGTGCTGCAATTGTCTCCTCCCCGTTTGGCTGTGTTTTCATTTTCTTTATAGTGCCTTTTGATGGACAGGAGTTTCTAATTTTAATATAGTTGCATGTAATTGGATTTATGATTCTTTTCCTTTATAGTTTGCACATTTTGCGTCTTGTTTCAAAGCCCTTCCTTATCCCCAGTCAAAACAATTCCACTATTTTCCTATGAAAGTATCCGTTTTTTTTTCATATACAAGTCTGCAGCTCATTTGGAAGTTACCTTTGCTGTGGTATGGAGTAGAAGTTCAGTTCTTTTTTAATATGAATAATCAGTGGCTCCAGTCCCATGTATTGGGTAACCCCTCCTTTCTCCAGGACTCTACGGTGGCTTCACTGCACATATATGACAAACATGTGACATACAGATATAGGGCAAGAAAGGCAGTGCAGAGCCCTGGAGAAATGAGGAGATACACAGTAAGCGGTGCTGGAGCTGCTGACTATTC
Organism: Rhinopithecus bieti; assembly: GCF_001698545.2. NCBI lineage: Eukaryota > Metazoa > Chordata > Mammalia > Primates > Cercopithecidae > Rhinopithecus > Rhinopithecus bieti. The sequence continues at coordinate 255,852 of NW_016819184.1, read as the reverse complement.
CAAGTGGACGTATGCCTTTTTCTGGGCTCTCCTGTTTCTTCGATGTTTTTGTCTTTCTGTACTAATGCCACAATGCATTAATTACTATAGCTTTAGGTTAACTCTTAAAATTGATGAGTCGGCTGAGCATGGTGGCTCATGCCTGTAATCCCAGCACTTTGGGAGGCTGAGGTGGGCGGATCATGAGTTCAGGAGTTTGAGACCAGTCTGGCCAACATAGTGAAACCCAGTCTCTACTAAAAATACAAAAAATTAGCCTGGTGTCGTGGTGTGTGCCCCTGTAATCCCAACTACTTGGGAGGCCAAGGCAGGAGAATCACATGAACCCAGGAGGCGGAGGTTGCAGTGAACCAAGATAGCACCATGGCACTCCAGCCCAGCCTGGGCAACAGTGCAAGACTCTATCTCAGAAAAAAAAAAAGGAAAAATTGGTGAGTAAATCTTCATATATTGATTTTCCTCCTCAGGAGTTTCTTGATTCTTTTTGGGCCTTTGCTCATCCATTCGCATTTCAGAATAAGCTTGTCAAATTCTTAGACTAACCTGTTTGGTATTTTGATTGAGGTCCTTGGGTCTGCAGACTAAGGTGGGGAGAATGAGGTCTTTAGGATATGAATCTGCCTCTTCAGGAATATGCGTTCTTGCACTCTCTGTCTTTCTCTCTCAGTTTTCCTTAATGTCTCTCAAATTTTAATGTTTTCATAAAGAGCTTGTACACCTTTTGAAATACTCCCCCTATGTCCTTATTTTTTGTTGTTGTTGCCATTCATATTATAAATGATATCTTTTCTAGGATTGGATTTTCTTTATGACAGGTATGTGGAAATGCTATTAATTTTCATGTCTTCATCTTATATTTAATTTACTTTCTAATTTCTAAAAATGAATATACCACATATATATTCTTTGTTTTTTCTAAATAGACAGAGTTTTGCTTCTTTCCTTCTACTCTGTAAACCATTTCTTTCTTTTACTTGTCATATTGTACTAGGATCTTCAGTTCCATTTTAAGTACATGTGGGGATAATACACCCATCTTGTTACTTATTTTAAAGGGAAAACTGCTAACTCTTCATTACCAAAAATGACACTTGCTTTAGACTTGCGGTAGAAAGGAAGTTTCCTTCCCTTCTGGTTTTCTGAATTTTGTTTTCTTTATTTTTTGCTTCCCTCCAGGAGGGAAACAAACAATTATCAGAAACTATTTCAGAGCTGAAGAAAACTTCTTAATCTCCTTCTCCTCTACTGTTCCTTGAAAACTTTAAAAGAATTGTAGACAGTCTTCAAATTTTATTAAGTGATTTTTCTGCATCTATTTAACTGTTTATGTGATTCCCAACCCCATATCTGTTAGTGTGGATCATGAGTTTAGGGAATTATTGATGTTAAACCATCTTTGCATTCCTGGGATGAACATTACTTGGCCACTAAGAATCATCCTTTAAACACCTCCTTGACCAGGCTTATTAATTTATTGCTTTTAACTTTGGCCAAACTAGTGGTTTAATTGATTTTAAGGTTATTTATTCTTCATTGTTATTGTTATAAGATTATTCTTTTTAAAAAACTGGTTAGGTTAAGGATATGAAGCTATATTTATTTTGCGCAATCTTTTCCACCCTTTAACTTGCAGCCTTTGTTCTTATATTTAAAATGTGTGTGAAGTAATATAGTTTTAAAATATCCAGTTTGGTAGTCTTTATTTTTTAATTGAATTGTTTAGTCCAGTCACATTAAAATAATTATAGTTGAACTTACTTTTACCATTTTGCTATCTGTCTTCTATTTGTCCCATCTTTGTTCCTTTATTTCTAACTTATTTTGCTTTCTTTTGATTAAAAAAGTACTTTTTAAGTCCATTTTTCTCCTCTTTCTGGTTATACAGATTTGTATGTTTCATTTCGTGATTAGCCTGGAGATTATAGTATACACCCTGGACTTATTATAGTTCACCTAAATTGCTACTTTGCCACTTCCTGAACAGTAAAATACTTTACAAAACGTTAGTCATTTCCCTTTCTCCCAGCTTGGATGCTGTTATATTTTAATTATATATACATTTAAAATGCAGTAGTCACTTTTGTCATTGTTTAAACATTTGGTGTTTGTGTCACCGTGCCCCATGCTTGCTCTCCAGTGCTCTCCATTGCTTCTCCATTATCATGCCTCCGTCTGGGCTGACTTCTGCTTGAAGGACTTGTATGTTTACTTCGTTTTTTTTAATGCTAGTCAACTGGCAGTGAATTGGCTCCATTTTTAAACACTAATAGTTATTGATTGTTGAGTTAGCAGTTACTTACCTCGTAAAATATTCCATCGTCTTCTGGTTTCTGAAGTTTGCTGAAAAGTCAGCTGTCCGTCTTACTGTTGCACTTTTGAAGGTAATGCAAATGTTTTTACGCTGGCTGCTTTTAAGATTTTTTCTTTGGTTTGAAGCTAATTGTGTTATGGTTTGTTGAAGTTTTCTTCATATTTATTCTGCTTACGGTTTGCTGAACTTCTTGAATTTCTGGATTGCTCTCTGTCATCTATTGGCAAATTCTTGACCCTGGTCCCTTCAAATATTGCTCTGCCTCATCCAATCTGTCCTTTCCTGTGGGAGTTGAATTATGGGTAGGTTAGTCCTTTTGACTGTCCTTTGGCTCTCTGTTGTTCTTGTTTCCTTTGCATTCCTTTCCCCTTTCTCGACCACAGTTTGGATATTTTCTGCTGAGCTCTCTGGCAGATGATGGACCTTATTTTCTGATGTGTCCAGTCTGTTACTAAACCCATTCAATGAATCCTGAATTACAAATTTTGTATTTTTCAGTTCTAGAATGTCTGTTTTGTGCTTTAATATGTATTTTAATTCTATATTTAAAATTCTTCACTTTCCCACTTCTGTTGCCTGTCTTTTCCTGTTACTATTAAGCGTATCCATCATAATTATTTTACAGTTCTTATCTGCTAACACCAGTATTGTGGACATCTATTCCTCTGCTTGTATTTTCTTCTTTTTTCCCTTCTCTTTATTATTAATTATTAAATACATATTTTTGCTTTTTGCATGCTTTTAAAATTGTGTTTGTTGGACTTGTGCATAAAGGACTGTAAAACCTCTGGATTGTCATGCTTTTCATCAAAGCAAAAGCTGTCTTTGCCCTTAGTTAGGCATATGGAGTGAGGGGTGAAGGACCTTAGTTTCATGAGGGATTAATCTGGGTCAGGGCTGGCCTGTTATTTTACTAAAACTCAGTCCCTAGTTGGACCTTCCCTTTGAGCATGGTCTTTTGATGGGAAGCCCATGGTCTCTTTCTCCTCAGCCTGTAAATACTTCGGGAGATCCCTTGGTTCTCCCCTTAGAAGGTTTTGAGCTGAGCTCTTTAGCTTCCCACTTCCCCTGTTTCAAAGTCTCCTAAAGTCCTGATGGGAAATGTGACTATGTTTGAAGCAGGCCCTTCTCTCTCTGTCTTTCCGCCCACCTTTCCTCCCACCCATCTCATAAGTGCCATTAGATTAAGGGAGAATATGCTTTTCCTTTTAGGAGCCCTCGCTTGACTCAACTCCCTAGGCTCATGCATGTAGCCCCATAGGATAGCAAATTGATTGCGCTTTTGGGGTTCTTCTGATTCGGATCTTTCACACCATCCCCAACAGACCACCCAGAGCTTCCCTGGTTCCCCTTCCCAGGTGGAGTGGCTTTGCATGGACTGCCATGGTGCTCCCCATCTACACCCAGAATCAGTGAGTGTTTCTGGGCAGCAAAGGGCAGTCTCCACTGTACAGTCCCAGTCCCCCTAGTCCTGGTTGCTTCCACAGCTCTATAACATTTTAAAAGACGAGTTTTGTAATTTTTCTGACTTTTTCCAATTCCTTCGGGAGTATTGGGCTGCCTCCATTAGTTCGTTTTGCTTGGAAATGAAAGTCCATTCTGAAAACTTGATTGAAATCTTGATTGAAATCTTAGATTTCTGCTTTCTCCTTGCTCATGCTTTCTCCTGTCCTCTATCTTCCTTTGCCCACACATTTCATAAATGCTCATTGCATATTCTAGGCAAGTTGCTTTAAATATCTGCAATCCTGTGGGTCGAGTGTGAGCTTTGTGGTTTTCATCTTTCTGTGATTTCTTGTAACTCTCATGATGACACGGGACCTTGTTTGATGACTTGGTTGAGTATTAATTTATATGGGCTGAGCCTGATCTGTTTGACTCCTGAGTGCCTACATTAGGGATGCTTTTCTCTCCTTTTCTCTAAGGGTGGGTGTTTGGGTTTCTTTTGCCTGGAACCAGGGGATCTCAGGGCAGCACCACTCAGATCTAGGTCTTTCTAAGGCTTCTCACTCAATTAGGGACCTTGGGTTGTCAGAGAGGCCCCAGTGGAGCGTCTGGAGATCACAGGGGTGTGCGCCTTCTCTGCTAATGCTGCCCACCTTCCCGCTGCTTCCTCCAGCCCTGGCTTCCTCTCCTTTTCCTGAGTGCCCCGATTCTCTTTGGATTGCGCCTGCTTGCTAGAGAGGCCATCCAGGAAACTTTGAAACATTGCTATTTATTCAATATCTAGTGTATCATAGTCCCTTAATCCAGTTTTCTCAAAACAACTGGGTTGATAATGTTTTTGCATAAATCTACCAGAAAATAAATATAGATAAAAATCTTGAAGATTTAGAAAAAGTAATATTAAAATAGATCCTTAGATAGGTTCTTATCAATATTTGCAAGTGTGCATCCCGATATGGATTCCATCAGTTAGAGGGATTTAAGAGGGGTCACTGTGCGCCAGGCCCAGTGTGGGATCTGGGGCTCACTAATATTTATATTTCTGCCTTCAATCTGGGAAGCAGCCCTTTTCAGAAAGGTTTGCTGCAATACTCTCTAAGGGACAAAGCTGAGTGAAACTCGAGAGGCTTGTCTCATACGCACAGACATCACGTGCACACTTACACCCCAGTCATTTGCGCATGTGGGATCATCACAGTTGTATGTTTGCCTTTTTCACCTGACTTTGTCAGTGCTTAACCATATATTGAACTCTTTAATATCATTTTTGGAGAATGGCAAAGTGTCCTACTGTAAAGATATAACCTTCTTCCATTGTTAGAAATTTAGGGCAATTTCATATGAGACTCTGTCTTAAAGAAATAATTAAAATTTTGTTCACAAAGATGTTTAATATAGTGTTTAGAGAACTCAGCACACAGGGAAGACTTCTTGTGTCTTACATTGAGAAATTCTTTTTTTTTTTTTTTTTTTTTTTGAGACAGAGTCTTGCTCTGTTGCCCAGGCTGGAGTGCAGTGGTGCGATCTCGGCTCACTGCAACCTCCTTCTCCGAGGTTCACGCCATTCTCCTGCCTCAGCCTCCCGAGTAGCTGGGACTACAGGCGACCACCACCATACCCGGCTAATTTTTTGTATTTTTAGTAGAGACGGGGTTTCACCATGTCAGCCAGGATGGTCTCGATCTCCTAACCTCATGATCCGCCCGCCTCATCCTCCCAAAGTGCTGGGATTACAGGTGTGAGCCACCGCGCCCAGCCATTAAGAAATTCTTAACCAGCCTCTTAGCTTCCTGAGTTCAGGACTGTGTTGTATAATTTTGAAGCCACAATAGTGATATGGTCATTTTTTTGCATCTCTTCATTCAAAAACCTCAGTCACCTGGGGAGTGGGTGGGGTGTGTGCTGGACCCTGACCTTGAACTGTCCAGACAAGTTCCTGACCACGTGGAGCTCAAGCTTCCCTGAGGCTTACCTGGATGACCTGCTCGGTGGCCAGCCATGTGCTGCGTGTCAGCCGATGAACTCTGGGTTCCTGGCTTATCAGAGACTTCAAGTCCTCATTACCTTCTGGGTCTCAGTTTCCCTAATATGTGCAATGACAGGATTGGCCAGGGCTTTCCAACAGAAGTTTTTGCAATGATGGAAATGTTCTGTGTCTCTGCTGCCCAATATGGTAGCCACTAGTCACATTGGCTGCTGGGCACTTGAAATTGACTCCTGTGGTTTAGAAACTGAATTTTAAATTTTATTACATTCCAATTAATTTAAATAAGTAGCCACATGTGGCTGACAGCTGCCTATGGACACTAACAGTCTAGATGGATATAATGCTTGTTTAATGGTCTTAAGTGGTCTTTAGAGTCTATTCTAATCCTGACATCCGGTTTTCTCTGCTTGTTTGTATTTATTTGTTTATTTGTTCCTTTATTTTTACCACGACTGCTCTGAGTACCAGGAGCTCCTTTTTGGGATGTCACAGATCACAAACTTCCTTCTCTGTACTGTGTCAATAGGGACGTCACCCTGTGGGGAAAGGAATTTGCCTGAACAAGACACTAAAAAGATAAAATAGGCTGAAGCAGAGAAGAATAAAAGATTGTGCTGGCATGAGCTAGTTTTGCAAAACCCATTTAAATAAACTCAGGATATTACCGACCCCACACAGACATTCTTTCCTTGACTCTGAAATGTTCCTTTAAACCAGGTTGTGAATTTTTGTCAGGATTAACAATTTACATTTATGATTCTGTTTTCTTTTATAAGTAACTGCTGTTGGTAAATGAGACTAATTATTTGAATTCATGGTACAAATAACGTAATTTAGAGTTACAGAACTCTTGATCCTCTGGGTCTAAGCAAAATAAATGTAGTACCTAATGCTGGAATAGAGCAGGAGTTTTCTTTGAATCTCAAAATATCTGCTTTGTGAAACTGGGTTAAGTTATTTTAGAAACTATAAATAGTCACTTGGTAATTAGGTGTTTGGTTTTATTTGTTCTAATGGAGTGCTTATTACAGTCAGTGCATTTTTACCCCACGGATCAGAAGCTTTTATAGGCCAAGTGATGAGAGACCATCTACATTTCATTTGCTGATTGTGACTCATCACTGATGATCGATGGACTGCTGAACTTTTAAATTCCTGTTTGCTGGTAGAGAAAGAAAATCCTCATCTCTTTTGATAGGTCCTACTCCAAAATTCTGCAGCCATTTTATATAATCATAACCTTACACGATATCGCACAAAGGCAGAGAAATGATTGCATGGACATGCCTTCCTGTCAAACGTGTATGGAATCTGGCCCGTCGTAGGCTTATCTCTTTCCACCAGGATTCTTCTTCCCTTTTTTCTCGGCAGAGCTTCTTCACGTAGTTCAAATGACATCAGAACTTCATCAGGATGTAAGTTCCTGCAGAAATAGGCCTGTGTCTGGTCAGTAAACACAGAATGTAATGACATTCCCAGAGCATTCACAGGCCAGAGTCTGGTGTCCTCCCCAGCGTCCAGCAGGCTGTGGATGGATGGCATGCAGCTGACAAGATTGATACTGCATTAGACATTCCTGGAGGTCCCTGCGGCCAGGGACTGGCACTCGCAGGCCTCTCCCTGCACACGGCTGTCTTTGGAGAGCACAGAGCAATGGGAGGTGGTTTTGTTTTAGTATTTGGCATTTGGAGTCTCGCTTTTAATTTATCCTCACCCTTTAAGAAATAATTGGTAATTTATTTCTTAGAGATCAAATGTTGCTACAAGCTGAAAACTGTTTTATAAATATTTCGGGAAACCTGAATGCCTGGAATTTTCATTGTCATGCTTAAGTCTTCCTCCGTTCCACCCCGCTCCAGAAGCTGGTCCGATTCTTGCCTTGGTGCTGTATGCTATTTGCCTTTTCCATAGGCTCCAATAACAATAAGGACATCTTAAAATGGATGAAACTTTAATGAGTGGCTAGCAAGCGGAGAGACTACTTTTATAACAAGATTAATACCTTGGCTCAGGGGACATAACATTTTAGTAAAATCAAAATTTGTATGGTTACCCTAGCAGTGCTTGCAACCTCTGGCTTCCTTATAAAAATGTCTAAATAAAATACTGGCAGCCATCACTAGCCATTATTTCCATCTGCTCTAGGTGGCCTGACCCGGAACCCACTCAGGGCGGTGCGGTCTGGGCCGGGGTCTCCGGGGTTTCTGTCGCATCAGCTTGTGCAGCCGTGGAATGGGGATGGGGCACCGAGGCTAGCTGTCCGTGCTCTAGAGATTCCTGGGAAAAAATACAGAAATAACCCACAAGGGAGCCAGCATTTGGTGGTATTTTACATAAATTCATTCATCATCTATACCTTCTCCCCTTTTAATTACTAGACTTTAAAAGGAATCTTGGTATATATTTATTTTTATTTTGTTAATTCTTTCCTTTTTTTAAAAAATTGTAGAGATGGGGTCTCTCTACATTGCACAGGCCGGCGTTGAACTCCTGGCCTCAAGTGATCCTCCCACCTTGGCCTCCCGAAGTGCTGGGAATACAGGCATGACCCACTGTGCCTGGCCAATGTTTTTTTCCCCGTTTTGGCAAGGGAAGCCTATTGGGGTAGAAGTTCTGAAGCAAATACTCTGAATGGTTTCTAATTTTAATAGGGGGAGCAACATTTCCTGATCTCATTTATAATATGATATAAAGCTGCTGGCCAGCTGGCACTAATCTTAATTTATGATCTGTTTAACCTTTGTGTTTCCTAGCCATAGCTCGTACCACTCCCTGGTCTCTACACCAGCATGTTTCAGAGGCAGACATGCAGTGTCAGTTCTGGATTCTAGAGGCAAGGGGAGGGTTTTTATGGAGGGGTGGTGCACAGCTCTGTGCCTCCCCGGTCAGCTGGTACAGCACAGCAGTCAGCAGCGAGGGCGTGGTGAGGGCCCTGCAGATCCCCGGTCAGCTGGTACGGCACAGCAGTCAGCAGCGAGGGCGCGGTGAGGGCCCTGCAGATTCTTCACGCTGTCCTGGGCCTCTCTCCTCTTTCTGAATTGCAGGACTTTGGGGTCAGATTAGACCCTGCATGTACACAGATGACAATGGAATGGCTTTTTTGGGGGACTTTTTATTTTGAGATAAATTTTAGACTTGCTGAAGAGTTGCACAGAGTTTCTGTAGGCAGCCACCATCTGGTTTCTGCAAGCAGTAACACCTCACACTTACCACAACCAGGGTGTTAACACGGGTGCACTACTGTAAACCTTGCCATCTCTCCTTTGTCTCCTCTAGTGCAATGGTCTGAATTTACGTTTCCTCCAGAGTCCTGTGTTGAAACTCTACCCCCATGGTGATGGCATTTGGAGGTGGGGCCTTTGGGCAATGCCTAGGTCAGGGCGGAGCCCTCAGAATGGGATTAGTGTGCCTATAAAAGAGGACTGAGGGAGCTCACTCTCCTCTTCCACCACGTGAGGATGCAGCAAGAAGGTGCTCTCTGTGAACCAGGAAGAGGGCCCTGACAGCCCCTTGATCTTGGACTTCACAGCCTCCAGAATGTGCGAGATGAATTTCTGTTGTTTACAGAGCACCCAGTCTAAGGTATTTTATTCCAGCAACCAGAAGGAACTAAGACGTCTAACTTGTGTCAGTTCCTCTTGCCTTGTTTTTTGTGACCTAGACCCTTTCGAAGCATGCTGATCAGGTATTTTGTAGGATGCCTCTCGTTTGGGTTTGCTGATGTTGTCTCATGGAGAGACAGAGGTTTCGTGTTTTTGGTAAGAAGGCACTGAAGTGATGTGCCCCCTGGAGGCATCCTGTCCTGGGGACGTATGTCTGTCAGTTACTGTGATGTTAGCTTGGTCACTGGGTGTGGTGACTCTTGTGCATTTCCTCTTGGTAATTTAAGTTTTCCCATTGGTAATTAATTCTTGGGGGGAGACATTTTGAGACCATCTTGGTTCTGCTCAGGCTTTCACCCACTCATCTTAGTGACCATGGGCGTGTCTTGCCTGTGGCAGTTATTACTGTACTGTTTCCCTAATGCTTGTATTTCCCTCCTTCCCTTTTCATTTACCAGTGGGAACTGTTCTGTAAGGAAGAACTGTCTTTTCTTTCCCTTTTATTTATTAGTTTTTCAATTATTCACATCAGCATAGACTCATGGATATTTATTTTAATTTCTGGGGTGTAGACCAGTGCTGTCTTAATTTTGTTGCTCAGCCCTGAATTTGGCTTTTGGGAAACTGTTGAGTTTGGCTCCTATGTCTTTTGGACCTGCCTGTCGTTTTTCTAGTGCTTTCCTACTTTCTGGGACCACAGTATGATCCAGTTGTATCTTGTGTTTTCCCTGCCCCAGCCCTGGATTCAGTCACTTCTCCAAGGAGCCTCTGTTCCTTTTAGCTGGAGAATGATGTTTAGCAGCCAAGATCTGGGTGCTGAGTGTGCTTGCTGCTGCTGAGGTGCTGCTCTTCCTGCCCTTCTCAGTGGGAGGACCTGGGGCAGTATGTGTGTCTACTGACCCATGCATCTGTATTTATTTCTGTGTTTTCTGTCTGCATGCGTGTTAAAAATTACAAGTTCATCTGATGCCTCTAACTTGAATTCAGCACAGCGGGTTTTATTCTAATCTCTGCCTTTCCTCTTTGTAGCTCCCTTCTCCAACATTGAGAAACTTGGCGCTCTTTAGCTGCAATATGTTTGCTTGTATGGTGGCTTCTTTTAAAAAGAATCTGGTAAAACCTGTGTCATTGTGTTTCAGCCACTAGATGCAGATGAGGCTTAGTAGGAAAAGTCCTACTTATGAAGAACAGTATTTCCTATGCTTGCTTGGTGAAAAAAGTTCAATCTACAGAATTCTTCTGTAAACATGGTTAGGAATATAGGGTTGACATTTGGACTCAAATAGTCAGAAAATGAAATCCTTTTGTTTCATTACTTATTTTGTTACTCAGCTTTCACTTTGGCTCTTGGGAAACTGATGGCATGTTTCCAAATGGATATGCCAGCAAATTAACTTATTTCTCAAATATCCAATTGTTGCATGTGGAAAACAAAATGAAATAAAGCAAGGAAGACCCTCTACTGTTGTTATGTGAATAATAACAATTACCTTTAATAGCATTTTCTGCTAATTTAGAGATTTTTTCTTTTCTTTGACTCATTCTATTTTCTAACTCCTATTTTTGTGGAATTCGTATCTTATACCTATATCTGATTCATTATGATTCTTAATTCTCTTTGTTGTAAACAGAAGTATTGAAAATTCATTTGATGAACCTAAAACCCTTTAAAAGACCTGGTTACATTTTAACGTTAAGGGCGATACAGTATTCATGCTATAGAACACAGACAGTCAGAAGTCTTAGGAAGTGTTGGAGACTTTAATGGATACTGTGCTATCTAGAATCTGATCACTAGATTCCTGCTTTATCACATTGTTACTCGAATTGGGTGTCCTGGTGACCAAAGACTATGAAATAGCTGAGGGAAATACACCCTTATTGTCAGTTTTCACCAGATGATTGCAGATTGTTGGATATATGCATGAAATGGTTAGATCTTATTTTTGGAAGGGAGAGAATATAACCAATTGAAAAATGATTTGGAGTTAATTGTCCTGAAAATTCACCTGTTGTGTATTAATAGGTTAGGTGTTTCCTAATTCTTTCTTTCTTAAGCATATCTTCCTTTTCTTACACTCTTTTGACACAAATTTTGATTGTGGACTCACACTATAAATCTTGGGATTGGAAAGGCCATAAAGGTTGGATTTTTACAACTTCTCCAACAATGTGGAGGAATACCAGTGTCACTTTTGTTCAGAAAGTCCTCATTGGTGCTGATTTGGGCACTGCCTGGTTTCCTACCGTAGAGGCGTGTGCTCTGGTGGGGTAAACTGGGCGGGGGATTCACACCCGCCTGGGCCCTGGGCCGTTGGGGGGCTGCCTCTGCCTCGCAGGGCTGCTTCAGCCAACAGGAGGGTGCAGTGGTGAAGAGGCAGGGCTCTGGGGATTGGAATCTCCACGCTTGACTTTAGGCTTCTACAGCTCACTTGAAATGGGACCTGAGGCAAATTCTTCACCTGCAGTGTGCTGGGTTCCTCACCTGTGATACATGAATTATAATATCACCTCTCTCCACGAGTTATTGTAAGATTGATTTTATTAATATTTCAAATGTTAACTTTATTATTTATTTATTTTGAGACAGGGTCTGACTCTGTTGCCCAGGCTGTAGTGCAGTGGTGCGATCTCAGCTCACTGTAACCACCTCCTGAGCAATCCTCGCACCTCAGCGTCCTGAGTGTCTGGGATTACAGGTACCCACCACCACGCCTTCCTGATTTTTGTATGTTTTTGTAGAGACAGTGCTTCACCATGTTGTCCAGACTGGTCTTAAACTTCTGAGCTTAAATGATCCACCCGCCTCAGCCTCCCACAGTGCTGGGATTACAGACATGAGCCCCTGCACCCAGCCCAAATGTTAAGTGTATGACATAAAATTCGGGGTTACTTTGCCTAAACAGTTCAGTGTCTCTGATTAATGTGATATCTGTTTCACTGAGAGCTTTCATGTAAATTTAAAAGTAGATAGAATTATAGAGCTTCAGAGTTGTACAGGCTTGTAGAGGTAAAGGAAAGCCAAAACATTGAGCTCAGTGATGGGGTCAGTCACTTCCTGGTGTCAGAGTCCACCGACAGGCTCTGGCAACTCTTGATCAAAACCCTTGGCACACAGGTCCTTTCTTGCTCTTAGCCGATGGCAGTTGTCCTAGGCAGAGTTCCCTCAGTGAATCTGGAACAGCAGTGACTGGAGGTGAGGGGCGTCCATGTACTCACTCGCTCAAAGTTGCCCCCTCTTCCCTCTCTGGGCTTGGGCCCTGGTACCTCTCAGAGCTACCCTGCCTCCTGCGGGGGTGGGGGAGGATGGCTTTATTTTCTCTAGGCCAAAGGTTGGACCTCCACATATGTCCATGATGAGGGACAGCAGTCATCACTTTCAAGACCGAGAAAGTATTTATCTCCCTGGAAAATGGAGGGTTTATTTTGCAGTGGTTTGGAAGATGTGCTGAGGGTGGCTGTAGAGTTAACTCAATAGAATGTTTCCATGTCACAGAGATTTGTAATTGGTGGGCTTGGTTTGTTTTTATAGTTATTACTCCTTTTTATCTGCCTTGTGGATTTATGCATTTATTGATAAGTCAGTCAGTCATTTACCTCCCCATTCTTTGGTTTTCATGTTTCTGTTTATCATCAAGATAAGCAGCTGTGGGTTTTCTTCCATCGAAGCACCTGCCACAGGTGATGATTTTAATGGTATGACTGCCATGGTCACCACGACCATTCTGAGGACTCTAAACATGTTTCTTGTCCAACAGTGCTTTAATTTGAAAGGAAGCCTGAATTGAGCAGCATTCGTGTCTGTGGTAGACCAGGGAGGCAGGGCTCACCTCTGTTTTCAGGTCCGCTTTGCTGGATGTGCAGCAGGACTGCCCGTTCCACTCCCTCAAGGGTGGCTTGGTCGTGGACTTGGTTTGGCTAATGAGCGTGGGCTGGAGTGGCATGTGGTACTTCTTGGTGGATGTGTGTGCACACCAGCTCGTGGTTCTCTTCCCCATGTGGTACTGGGACAACTCTGGGACAGGATGGGCGCAGCCTGTGGCGCCAAGCTTGCACGAACCAAGACCGCTGCTGGGGCTAGCCCAGACCCGTAGTGGGTTTGGCGGTGTTTGTTACTCCAGAGCGTCACAGCCATCCTGACTAGTACAGCGCGGAGTGTGTCTCTATGTCCTGGAGCTTGGGGAGAGTCCTGGCTGAAGTCCAGGCTTTGAAGAATGTTGACTTAATCTTGAATACCCACCTGCCCCTCGAGTGCTGTGTCCTTAGGCGAGTTCCGTAACCTCCCTGTCTGCTGCTTCATCGACACACCATTTGATCTTCCTTAGGTTTGCTGTGAGGAGTAAATGAGATAATGCATGTAAAGCACCTGGCCCAGTGCCAGGCATATGTAGCTAATACATTGTGTTCCTACCCAGCTAGACCTTTTGATAGTCTGTTGGCATAAGGTCATCTACAAAAAGGTCCAGAAGCCATCTTTCTCTGGGGTATTTGCTTTTTGATAAAAAAGGAAATAAATGATCACATAATTGTTTTGTTTTGCCTTAAACAATCAGTGAAGAAATGTGGCTCACGTATACCAGAGGTGTGATATGAGTCGTTTCTCCCTAAGGAAGGCTGCAGCTGAGGTTGGGGGTGAATTTTTTCCCCTGCGTGAAGAGGGGTGACTGGGGATGGGGCTGCCTCCCTTCCTAAATTTCTGTGCTCCCTGTCGGTGCAATTAACTTAGGCCAAACCACACGTGGGGATTCAGGGGCTTCTCCCTTTATTCTTTTCCTTAAAATCAAGTTACATTTTTTTTTAAGCAATAAACTTTAGAACAAAATGAGGAATAGAGAACAAGATGTCGAGACAAGCCTTAGAGAGGCAGCTGTTAAAAGCAGCCGGACCCAAACAGAACGTAAAAATGCATATAGTCCAGAGATGCCCTTTTTCTTTTTACGGCTCTGCCCCATATTTCATTTATATTTAAAACTGAGTTGACGAATATGAATACAGATATTTAGAGTTATTGTAAAGTCATATTTGTTTATGTGCGCGGTCCGGTTTCCAGGCCATATCTTACAGTTTAAAAGGGAGACCAGTTAATGGTTTCGCCCACAGTGCTTGGATTTTTTTTTTTTTTTTTTTTTTTTTTTTTTTATCCTCCAGCTCCTATTCTTCAGGTGTGCAGCTATTTTAGTATTATGAAGAATGATGGATGATGCAGGAAAGTTTCTTTGGAAGCACTTCTGATATTGTGCAATGCACTTGGGGGTCAGCTACACTTGACTGATGCATGATTTATCCGATGTCCCTGCCACTTCCTGAGATAAAGCTGCTGCTTTATCAAAAATGCCAGCAACTGTGATTTAGAATTTATAAACCTCCGTTTTCAAATAATTGTTCTGATTACTTTCTGCCTTGGCAATAAAATGATAAAGGTAATTGCACACAAATGTGAGATAGCACCAAAATACAATAAAATTAACCTGAATTAGCTTGACTTGTCGATGAGAAGTATTTATGAAATGTGGTGTTGCAATAAGGGAGGGAGAGTGATATTATGGCTGGAAGGTGAGTTATTGCCTTAATGTAATACTCTTTGAAATTTAAAAAAGAGACTGTTTCTGTTGAGGGTGATTGTGCTTTTGAAATTAAGTTGAAGTGATTCTTATAATTGGCAACAATAATGCATTTTGAAGGTAATATCTTTTATTGTGTTATGCCCACTTGCATTACCTTTTATTTAGCTGTTTCTGGCTTCAGCTTTTCTAATACTCAGGTAGAAGCAGACTTGGAATTCTGTCGGATCCAGGGGCTGAAATGTTTTATTCTCTTTGTAGCAATGCCCCTGGTCTGAATGTTACAGACTTTTTCCTCCTACATTTGATTAAATTGTTTAGATATCAAAGGTTAAATATTATAGCTAGTTAATTTTTTTTTTTTTTTAGTTTAAGGGAGGTTTTAGAAATATGTTTTGTTTCCCCGTCTTTGTGTGGACTGGGAACATCTCATTGTAGCCTGATGGTTTCAACAGGATCAGATTGGAGCTCCCTGTCCGATACCCATAGTTTATAATCTGCCTTTACTTTCCTGAAATGAAATTCCTGGATGATATGCATCTACATGTACTATTTAAATGAAAAGCTTTAGGAGCAGTCATTTATAGTAAGATAATATGCCTTCAGAACAGGAATGGCTGGGCAGGACTCTGCTAGCAGACATAATGCGGCAAGCAGGTGTATGTACCTGGAACGCAGCAGCTGCAAATGGAGACGGAGACGGTTTTGTTTATTGGACATTCATCATGTGGTCAGCGTTGACACTGGTGATATAATTTTTCCAAAATGGTGGACAGTTTTTGTAAAGTTTCAAAGAAAATGAAGTTCACCTTTCCATTGAGTTATAGGATAGTTGCGTTCTTAGAAAACTTTGTGCAGAGAAAAACTGCAGAAAATTTTGTGTTTGCATGTAAATGGAACTATAGTTTAGGGTCTCATGAATTTTAGACTTGAACGTGTTGCAGGACATTTCAAAGTGACACAGGTTGCAGGACGACACTGGTGTTTATGATGGGAGAACATTCTGCATTCTTGATTCCCCCCCTTTAAATGTCGATACCTCCCACAGCCATTGTGACAACTGAAAAGCGCCTTCAAATTCTGAATACTCCCCTTTGAGAAGGACCAGAGAGGATGCTCTTCAGAACGTCCTCCCCTGGCCAGATTGTGATTAGATCAGGAGCTTCCCAGCACCCTCCTGCTCAGAGAGCCTGCGCCGCCTCAGACACCACCATGGGAAGCCTGAGGTTTTGGTTCCCCCTGTTGCCTGGGAATCCATTTCCAAATGGGTGGGGAGAGAAATGTCATCAAAGCTGAGAGTCCTTGAGTCCTTGGTAATTGATTGTACCGTAGTGCCCTCCACCACCTTTGGAACCTGATTTTGTCTAGCCTAGGTTTGTGTGAATGTGGTAGGGTTTTTTTTTTTTTCTGACTTGATAATAAAGTTTTAGTATTAGTGACTTGTAGGATATCTAACAAAGATGAAGTTTTGGAAACTAAGGCCAGCTTTGGAAAGTGTTATAGACTTAAAATTGCAATGTGTGTGTTTCCCCCTGTTGCCTTTGGGAGTACAGCACTGGTCTGCTGTTTTTCCAAGGAGAATGAAGTATTGGGAAAGAATTGCCCAGGAAAAATATAACTAGTGGGATTTTTTCCAGAAATAATAAGTGGAATTGAGAAAATTGAAGTGAAACAAGATTGTGTGGTAGATAAATATCTCTTTTAGTCCCCCAACCCCACTTTTATTTTCTAGTCTATTGATAAACTGTATATTATTATCATAGCCTACTTTGACTCTTGGTTTGTAAAAATGCAAGTATAATACAGGCTTTATGATTAGCCTAGTGTGAAGTTACATGTTGAAATAGAGGACTGACAACATATCAAATAATCTGTGTATTTTAATATGTGATAAATATATAAAGTAAAAACTGAGATTCCATTTCTTCCAACATTTTGACTTCAGGCTGCATTTTAGGGGTCATAAAATTATGGAGCTCAGCTACATGGGGGTGCTTTGTGAGCAAGCTTGACTTTTCCTTCTTTAAAAATGGTTGAGTTACTTTCTGTCTGCATCTGATACATCCAGTATCTCAAGTGTTTGCTTGTGTATTGGACATTCGTCATCTGGTCAGCATGGATATTGGTGACATAATTTTCCCAAGATGGTAGACAGCTTTTGTAAAGTTTCAAAGGAAATTAAAGTTCAAGAACAAGTTAAGAAAGAAAGTTTTTTGGCTTGTTCTTGCTCATGGTGTCTTACTTCCATGTTTGCCTGGTTCTTTGATTATACTGGGCATCCTATTTGAGAGATTGCTCATTTTTCATGAGAGCAGTGTGAAGCCTGAGGGGATTGTGCTTGTCTCTGGTATAGTTTGATCCCTTCGGTCAGGTGCTGAGCACACCAACAGGCTTCGTGAATTGCTCAGATGGCCACGAGCTGAGACCTGCAGAGTGGTCTCTCATTTGCAGTTGCTATTTTTTTTTTTTTTTTTGCAGCATTTCCTCACTAGGCCAGTGGTTCTCAACTGGGGGCAGTTTTGTCCCCCAGGGGAGCTGTCATGGTAGACATTTGTGGTTGTTGCAACTGAGGGAGTGCTGCCGGCATCCAGTGGGTGGAGACCAGGGATGCCAGTGAACATCCCACAACACATGGGCTAGCCCCGCAACAAGGAGGAATTCTCCTTCCTGCAGGGTTGGTGCTGTCGTGGTTGAGACAGTTCACTGGTCTCTGTAGAACTTGTTTAAAGCTCAGCTGGTCCCTGGCCTCACTCCAGATTTCCCTGCCTACACTTGGTTCATCCGTCTCATCCCATCCTCTTTGTCAGGATTCTCTTGGTGCCATCTCGGACCCCTTCTTCTCTTGTGTCTTTCCCATCACCCCACAGCAAAAGAGTTTTCCATTTCTGTGGGGTTTCCAGGCGCCCCACGCCTCCCCTTGCAGCCACATACTTAGGGCTGGTGAAATAGCCGTTCAGTCATCTCACTGGCTCCAGGTTGTTCTCCGGGCATCCAGTGGGCATTGATGCTCATGCCCAGCACTGGTGGCTGCCTCGCTGCTGTTGTAGATGTCCAAGTCCTGAGCCCTCGGACTGCTTTCAAAGCCCCAGCCACCCTACCCTGGTCCTCCTATCTTACCTTCCTATAATCTGCTCTATCCAAAAGAGTCCACTTGCCTTTTGTACAACTACATCACGTTTTTCTTTTCTCTGCCTTTGCACACTCGGATTTTTCGATGTACAAATACCTTCTTAATCTACCCCCTTTGAACTCCTAACCATTGTTCTGAGCTTCTCCTCCTGTGAAGCTTTTCTTAGTCCTTGGATTTGGATGTCGTCTTCAGGGCATCTTCTCTGGGTTTCTTTGAGATCAACACAATACAGTCAAGGCTGTGGGCCCTGAACCCGTACTGGATAGGATCCCAGTCTTCATTCTGCGACTTAGGGGCCGTGTGTCCACGACCAGGTTACTCAAGATCCCCAAACCTCAGTTTCCCTGTCTCTAAAGTGGGGGTTCCAGTGCTGTGTTATGATCCTTTGCCAGGCTACAGTGGAGAGCTAGATGAAGCTGTTCCCGTGAGGACCAGGTGAGACAGGGCTGGTGTAGTGTTGAAGGGTGTCTGTGAGCCGTCAGGCAGGTGACCCTGGAGCCAGCCTCTCCAGGGTGGCGTGCATGGTGCTGCAGCCTCTGCACTTATCCCACATCCTTGGGTTTGGCTTCCAGACGGATGTGAAGCTCCCCTCTGGAGCATGTAGATGGAGGACGAGGCCTCTGGGGCAGGGGTGGCCTGGAGACATGGCAGCGGTCTTGTCCGATGGCACACAGACATTTCCCAGCTTGGTGCGGGCTGCCTGGTGCACAGCCGTCCTGCAGCATCAGAGCAGGCTGCGGAGCCAGGGCCAGGGTCCCCTGGGGAGCAATGGCCCCGCTGGGGGAGATCGGGTTTTCAGTCCCTGTCCACAGAGGACACGGGTGCCCAGACGTGAGCTCTGCAGTATATAGGAAGTCCTAGTTCCGACACTGGGGGAGGAGCGTCCTGAGAGTGGGCCTGAGATGGGGATTTATGGGCTGAGCTGTGGGAAGCCGGCTTGCAGGGCCTCTGGCGAGTGGGTGAAAAGGACAAATGGATTCTGTGCAGCTTTTTATTGTCCAGCCTCACGCTGTATTTCCTCGCGCGCTGCTGTGTTTGCCAGGGCTTTGATTGTATTAGTTACTTGTGAGACGGAGAAACCTTTCAGTCCCCAAAATAAATATGGATCTGCTTTCAATATGTTTTAGCTGTTAAACTTCAGCAGCTGGCAAACAAGCCGAAAGCTTTTGTTCTCATTCTAGCATAGGTTTGCAGAGTTTGAATCCCAGATGAAACATGGACCAAGCCACTAAATTCTGGGTGGGATACTAGGTCCTTTGCAGGGAGGTGATGCCCTTTGTTCTGTGACGTTTTTGTTTTTGAGGAATCTCCCATTTCCTGCTCTCACCAAGTTAGTTTTCTCTCTTGGGCGGGGCTGCCTTGTTCTTAGGGACCGCTGGTGCAGCCCAGTAGCAGTTCTCAGCCTATGGATCCTAGCCCATAGGTAGACAGGTGCAGTGGGGCAGGGCCAGCCCTGTTGCAGAGTAAAAAGCCCTCTTGCAGGTGGTTCTGATGGCCACACCCCTTCAGCCCTCCTGGAAGCCGCCATGGAGATAGCTTTCACATACCTGGCGACATGTGGCAGGTCCTAGAAGGTGTGGATGAAGGTGGTGTGTACCGGGGGTTGGTAGGGGAAGGAGGAAGAGAAGAGTCGTAGGGGCTGGAAAAAGAGAAAGAAGTTGATCTTCACCTAAAACAGTGTGTTTGTCAGTTGGGAAAACTGGTTTTACACTTAGAAGTTGAAGGTGGAGTACATCAAGGTAAGTGGGTGCTGACCTCTCTGTTATACAACAGATTTAATTTTTCTTTTTCTTTTTCATTTTTTTGAGACGGCGTTTTGCTCTTGTTGCCCAGGCTGGAGTGCAGTGGTGCGATCTCGGCCCACTGCAACCTCTGCCTCCTGGGTTCAAGTGATTCTCCTGCTTCAGCCTCCCAAGTGGCTGAGATTATAGGTGCCCGCCACACGCCCGGCTGATTTTTTGTATTTTTAGTAGAGACATGGTTTCACCATGTTGGCCAGGCTGGTCTTGAGCTCCTGATCTCAGGTGATCTGCCCACCTCGGCCTCCGAAAGTACTGGGATTACAGGCATGAGCCACCAGGCCTGGCCAGGTTTAGCTAATTTGGAAAACCCTGTTAAATAAACAGCTCAGGTCAGGTTGCTTACTTGATTGAAAAAAAAAAAAAGCAAAGGTAATATTTTCTGTCATGAAGGTTTGTGGATATTGCTAATTACTTATTTGAAAGAAATAAATGAAATTCAATAAGATCAAATAACTTGGCAGTTATTTGAAGGAAGCAGCTCTTTTCTGCTGGGCTGTGACTTTCAGGAGCAGTTGCGTCATTTCCAGGTGAAGCCAAGAGCCCTTGCTATCACCTGGCTCCACTAGGGTTCTCTGTGTGTTTTCCTTTTGGGTTGAAATTTTCCCTTTTAGCTGCATGAGATGTTTATTATTGCTACTCAGAAGTGCCTGGAATCTATATTGCTGTAAGGTGTGGGATGAAGTTTCCTTTCATGATGGTTTTATTTTTATTGCGTTTGCATAGAGCACTGCCACCATTCACAGGATGCCCACAATAGTCCCGCCCCTTGAGACCACATGCAGGATTGCACCTTCCACGCCCAACACACACCAGGCCCTGCACATATAATTCCCTGTGCGCGTTAGTGTGGGCTGATTGTACCTTCCACGCCCAGCACACGCCAGGCCCTGCACATGTACACATGATTTCCTGTGTGCATTAGTGTGGGCTGATTGCACCTTCCACACCCAGCACACGTCAGGCCCTGCACATACACACGGTTCCTTTGCACGTTAGTGTGGGCTGATTGCACCTTCCACGCCCAGCACACACCAGGCCCTGCACACACGACTTCCAGTGTGCATTAGTGTGGGCCGATTGCACCTTCCACGCCCAGCACACGCCAGGCCCTGCACATGGTTCCTCTGTGCGTTAGTGTGATTGGGCTCCTTCTCTGTGTGTGAGCCTGGCACATTCGGATTTCCTTGTGTCCTTGTGCCCTTTCTATAGAAAAAGGTGGTTTTTTTCAAGTAGAAAATAGTTTGCAGTAATGGTAATTATTTTGTAGTTCCAAGTTGTTTAGGATTGATAGAATTCCTAAATCTTGAGTTAAAATTCTAGTGTAGGATGACTAAGAAAGACGTGCTGTGTTTACGTGTATTTTCCAGTTTAACCAGAGGTGACTTTAGACAAGTAATTCTGTTCTGCCAATTTATTTCTCTAAGTATTGTCAAATTAGCTTTTTCATGGGATTCTGGGATATGGAGTTGCTTGGTCCATTTAAATCTATATATATAATTTTTTTTTAAACTAAATCTAACTTCTGGGTTTTAAAAAGCGTCTCCTGTCCACCAGCTTTTGAGAAAAGTCCCATGAATTGGATGACACCAAGTGGCTCTGTGTCCGGAATTGGTGGGTTCTTGGTCTCACTGACTTCAAGAATGAAGCCGCGGACCCTCGCGGTGAGTGTTAAGTTCTTAAAGATGGTGTGTACGGAGTTTGTTCCTTCAGACATTCAGATGTGTCTGGAGCTTCTTCCTTCTGGTGGGTTCATGGTCTCGCTGTCAGGATCAGTGGAGCTGCAGACGTTCATGGTGAGTGTGACAGCTCTTAAAGGCAGTGCGTCTGGAGTTGTTCATTCTTCCCGGTGGGTTTTTGGTCTCACTGGCTTCAGGAGTGAAACTGCAGACCTTTGTGGTGAGTGTTACAGCTCATAAAGGCAGCGTGGACCCAGAGAGTGAGCAGCAGCAAGATTTACTGCAAAGAGTGAAAGAACAAAGCTTCCACAGTGTGGAAGGGGATCCTAGCGGGTTGCCACTGCTGGCTCCAGCAGCCTGCTTTTATTCCCTTATCTGGCCCCACCCACATCCTGCTCATTGGTCCATTTTACAGAGAGCTGATTGGTCCACTTTACAGAGAGCTGATTGGTTCTTTTATAATCCTTGCGCTAGACACAGAGTCAGAGAGTGCTAGTTAGCTAGATACAGTGTACCAATTGGTGCCTTTATAAACCTTGAGGTAGACACAGAGTACTGACTGGTGTATTTACAAACCTTGAGCTAGACACAGAGTGCTGATTGGTGCATTTACAATCCTTGAGCTAGACACAGAGTCACAGAGTGCTAGTCCTCCAAGTCTGCAGTAGGTTAGCTAGGTACAGAGTACCAGTTGGTGTATTCACAAACCCTGAGCTAGACACAGTGCTGATTGGTGTGCCTATGATCCTCCAGATAGATATAAAAGTTCTCCAAGTCCCCATCCAGTTCAGGAGCCCTGCTGGCTTCACCCAGTAGATCCTGCACCAGGGCTGCAGGCGGAGCTGCCTGCCAGTCCTGAGCCAGGCCTGCACTCGGCTGTGGATGGGACTGGGTGCCACGGAGCAGGGGGTGGCACCTGTCGGGGAGGCTCAGGCTGTGCGAAAGCCCACCGAAGGGGCAGGAGCTCAGACATGGCAGGCTGCAGGTCCCGAGCCCTGCCCCGCGGGGAAGCAGCTAAGGCCCAGAGAGAATTGAGTGTGGCGCGGGTGGGCCAGCACTGCTGGGGGACCCGGCGCAGCCTCCGCAGCTGCTGGCCCAGGTGCTAAGCCCCTCACTGCCCTGGGCCGGCAGTGCCCGCCGGCCGCTGTGTGTGCGGGGCCTGTCGAAACTCACCGGCCAGCGAGCGCAGCAGCCCCGGTTCCCGCCCGCACCTCTCCCTCCACGCCTCCCTAAAAGCAGAGGAAGGAGGCCCCAGCCTCAGCCAGCCCAGAGAGGGGCTCCCACGGTGCTGTGGTGGGCTGAAGGGCTCCTTAAGCGCCGCCAGAGTGGATGTTGAGGCAGAGGAGGCGCTGAGAGTGAGGGCTGCTAGCACATTGTCATCTCTCAGCTCCAGCACCAGAATGAAAGGAAGAGCAGCAGAGGCTTGGGGCACCCACCTGGGGGCTGTTTCCCAGTGCTGGGCAGAATACTGGGGTCAGGGTTGGAGGACCCTAAGGCCAGATTGGAGGTGGGAGCATGGTCAGGATGCACAGTGTCCAGCTGGGGTCCTGGAGCAGCCTGGGTTCTTTCTGCAGGGTGCTGTCCTCTGCCTGATGAGTCCTGTTCCCTGTCTCCTCGGGAGAACACCAGTACCAGGACACCAGGAGTTGCCAGGTGGGGGCATCTAAGGAAAGGAAATGTTCATGAGATGCGCCACAGAGATGACCCTTTGGAGAATGTGATTGGGTATTTTAACATGGTTGTGAGAAATATGTGGTTTAGTAGGAAATCACATACCTTGGGGAAAACGCTGGAATTGACACGTGAGAATGGGTGAAATGCTGGAAGATGTGGAACAGCTGGGAGGACTGAATCGCTATAGAGCCACACCTGGTGGTGGGAGCGCGTTGAGGGCCTGCAGGTGCCCTTGAGGAAGGGTTTTGGTGGATGAGAAATATGATAGGAACCACGTGTCTTGGGGAAAACGCTGGAATTGATGAGAATGGATACTATATTGGCTCTATTGGAAATTATGGCTGACAGATCTAAAGCTCTATCATGCATCAGGGGCTTGCTGGTTATTTCAGTTAGTTTAGTAATTTTATTGATCTGTAACAGATATGTGTCAAAGAATTTTAGGAAGTTAATAGAAGTGTACATATTCATGAAAATAACAATTCATAAGAAATAGATGATGGGTTTAGATACAGAATAAGGACAGGAAGATAAATGAAACCAGTATACCAGATGCAGGCACATGCTTCCCATGATGGGAACCTCATATACCAGACGCAGCCAGATACAGCCATGTGCTTCCTGTGATGGGAACCTGGTATACTAGATGCAGGCATTAGACGCAGGCACGTGCTTCATGCAGTAGGAACCCCGTATACCAGATGCAGCCGCGTGCTTCTTATAATGGGAAACATCTTGGAATACTCCAGGAATTAAGCAGTGAGCTTCTTAGTGGTCAGAGCACTGATGGGACACTAAGTAGCTGCTTTAAGCCAGCATCAAGGTTCTGGGTTGTGTGTTTTGTTTAACACAGCCGTATTCACCTGGCCATCAGTTTTTTATAGTGAGGAGACCTTCCCAGGGCTATTTGGGGATCAGATGAGGGGCCTAGTGTATACTAAGGGCAGAGCTCTGAATAGGTTAACAGGAGCCCTAGATCCCACTAGAGCTGGGACTAGTTTTATCTGTGCAGGCCTAGAGCCACCCTATTCAAAGTGGTGTTTGGGCTGGCAGCATCACCTGGGCCTACCCACTCCTGCTGTATCGGAATCCGCTTTGCACAAGCTCCCTGCACTGGTCGCCGTGGAGGGAATGCCGCTATCTCGCGGTGCCTTCTCCCCAAGGCTGGCTGCTGCTCTTCCTTGGGTCTGAGTCTGGCTGTCCTCTTTTCAGGTCGAGGATTTAAAGCCTCCTGGCTCAGGGCTCAGTCCTGGGTGTGTGGCAGGTCAAGAAAGGGCAGTGAATTCAATTTGCTAAGTGTCTGCCCTGCAGATGCAGGGTGCTGGAGATGGGGGACACAGAAAGAAACAGGCCCTGATGCTGTCCTCGCACGTGGTGGAGTAGGGACAGCGAGGTGTTGGCAGCCATCCCTGCTTTACTTGACCTGAGCTGTCATTCCCTCAGCACCTGTTTGCGGATTGTCTGTAGCATTGCTTGCTTCTTGTTTTCTTTATATCAACTTATTTTTAAACAGCTGCTTCAACTTTTTCCTAAGGAATTGCAGGGAGAACAAGTGTTTGCTATGCTCATTTTATTTATTCTGTTACATGTTAATTTAAATCTATAGTTAATAAACTAGTATCTCAACTAATCTCACCACCAGAGGTGCGTTCAACACCCTAGAGTCAGACCATCTCTTCCCTGTGACTTCCCTACCCCAGGGCTCTGGAAGGGTCGTTCTCATGCCTTTGAGCTTCGGGTCTCTCATCATCAGAGAAATGGATTCTGTCTCATTTGCAGGGAGGGCTCTTGTAAGGATTAGAGAAGAGGAAAGTGAGTGCCTGGCATGAAGGAAATACCATCAATGTCAGTAAACAGCTCTTACTATTAATTGTTTCTGAGTTGAGTTGTGGCTCAGCGAAGTGTGAAACAGTTGTTGAATTCTAGTCTGTGCCGTTCAGTGCCTTGAATATACATACATTTGGTAACGTTTATGGTAAGCGTTGGTGAGGACGTGGAGAAATTGGAACCCTGTGCGTTGCTGGTGGGAATGTGAAATGGAGCAGCTACTGTGGGACACTTCTGGAGGTTCCTGAAAACGTGAAGCACAGAATTCCCGTGTGGCCCAGCAATTCTACCCCTAAGGACATACCCCCCAAAATTGAAAGCAGGATCTTGAATAGATATTTGTACACCAGTGTTCCTAGCAGCATTATTCACAGTGGCCGAAAGGAGAACATACGCAAACGTCTATCTGTGAGTGAGCGGATACATTAAACATGTCCTATCTATGCCATGGAATATTATTCAGCCTTAGAAAGGATGGGAATTCTGGCACGTGCTGCAACATGGACGAAGTTTAAAGACATTATGCTGAGTGATATAAGCCAGTTACAAAAGGACAAGTACTGTATGGGTCCACGGACATGAGGCACCCAGAACAGGCAGATTCAGAGATCAAGTAGAATAGTGGGTGCTGGGGGGTGGGGATAGCTATTGTTAAACGGGAACAGAGCTTTTGCTGAGGTTAATGAGAAAATTTTGGATATAGATAGAGGTGATGGTTACACAGCTTTGTGAATGTATTTAATGCCACTGAATTACACACTTACAAGATAGTTAACCTAAATACTGTGCATATTTTGCCACAATAAAAATATATTTCCTAACATTTAAACAAAAGGAGTGTCTGGGACGTTACCTCCGACACACCTGGTCATTTGGCATCACCGGCGACCCCTGGCTGCTGGCAGGTGTCTGGGGCAGCAGCTCTGAGCAGGAGGCCCAGAATCTGCAGTGCCAGGCCTGGGAGTGCAGGGGTGCAGCAGGAAACGTGACCTGGAGGCTCTTCAGAGCCTCGGGGACCACCAAGGCAGTTCTTGACGCTTTATTCTGGCCTTGGTGTTCGGCAACGGAAAACAAGGAGAACTAGAATGTCTTGACTTTCTAAAGGATGTTGTAAAACAAGGGAAGGCGATGATGCAGTGAGTTTTATCACACTCTTGCTATGACCTTCATGAGGATGTTTGAGCATCTTTTCTTCATTGAGGACGTAGGCTTCCAAACTCCGTGGCCGAGCCCTAGTTACAGTCAGTGCACAGTAAGTCCTGCGGGTAGTCATAGAAATGGAGAAAATGGCAGTATCTTTTCTCTAAGAAAAAGTTTAAAAACAGATACTTAATGTGAGTTTTCTTGCTAATAGGTTAGGTTTTAGAGTTTGAAGAGGTAGTTAATTATGAAAGCTTTTCATTCTTGACAACCATGTTTTTTCCTCTAATTCAAGTTACCTTTGAAATGAACACTGCAGATCTGTGAGATTTTCATCTGTGAATGTTGTTTGAAGAATTCATTCTGCTGTAATTTAGATAAAATGTACCTGCTGAATTTTGTAATAACATTCAGAAAGTTTTATATTTTTGTTCGTGTTTGAAATATACAACAGAAGTTTTCCTTGTGGTAGTGAGAATATATCAATATGAGAGAGATACAATTATATCAATTATTTGAACAAAGATTGGGTATTATTTACATATAATTTTGTAATAATTCCTATTTCCAAGGAAGAACAATGCACAATACTTTGTCATTGTGTCATTTATTTTTATTGTGGTCTTTGTTTTTATTGAAACATAGATTCCATGTATAAATGTGGATTTTATGTATATCTTTCCCCATGTATATTATAAGTATTTCAAATCAAATAACTTGGCCAAAATGATTTTTCTGTATTAAACATTATATTTTCATTTAAACCACTAAAATTTCTGCTAGTTCAGTCTGATTCCTTCTTGCTTTTTTTGCGTACAGTGAGTGCTGTGGGCTGAATGTTTGTGCTCCCACAAAATTCATATTGAAACCTCACCCCTAAGTTGTTGGTGTTAAGAGTTGGGGCCTTTGGGAGAGATTAGGTTTGTGCCCCTATGAAAGAGACTGCAAAGAGAGCCCTCCACGATTGAGGATGCAGCAGGAAGGCGCCATCTGCGAGAAAGTGGGGCCTCACCAGGCACTGAATCTGCTGGCGCCTTGGTCTTAGACTTCCTGGCCCCCACAACTGTGAGAAATAAATGTCTTGTTTATAAGCCACCCAGTCTATAGGATTTTGTCATGGCAGCTCAGATGGACTAACACAGTGAGCATGTTCCAGCGAGAGATGGCCTAGCCCCTCTTGCTGTCCATCAGGACTGATAGAAGCTGGGCCCATGCAGAATTTCCAGAAGCTGTGTCAGGTACTGGGGGTCATCAGACTCTAACCAGTACCCAGCAGACAGATAGGACCTGAGAGAAGGGGTTGGGGTCTGCCCCTTCTCCGCCCCTCAGCTTCCTACAGCGGCCGAGGGCAGAGAGGAGGGCACAGTTGAGGGGATTGAGAGACGTGTGCTGACTGTCCAGCAGCAGGTCCACCTGCAGGCACAGTGTGGCCTGGCGTCTGCTCTGAGAGGATACATGTGCAGGGCAGGCGGGGCCCACGGCTGCTGCTTCCCCACTCACCAGGGTCCCGTCAGGAGCAGCAGCTGCAGCCCTGGGAGCCCACAGTCCAGCCAGGAGACGGAGAGCACAGGGCGGAGTGTGGGGTTGGGGATTCCACTTGTGGTGTTCCCAGATTCGGGGGATTTCCACGAGGCCCTGTTGACCGGCAGTGCTCCTTAGATACGGTGCAGAGGCCTTGGGGTGGGGGTCCTGTCTCATTACTTGATAGCACGTTTCAGCTGGCTCCTTAATGGGAAAGTTGGTGCTTTAGTGAAAGCTCCAATCCCCTAGCTACAGAGTGTATCGCAGATATTTATCCCTTCCTGGCTGAGCACGGGGCAGTTTCTGCCTGCAGATTCAGGCTCTGGCTCTGGGTTGTGGACCTTTGAATGTGGCCATACCAGAGTTTGTGACCTTGACATCTCGAGGCATCCTGTAAGTGATATGACCTCAAGGGAGGAAAGCTAGCATGGCCTGCATATGGGTGAGCCCGTAGACTGTAAAAGCAGGTGTACTTAGCAGGAGTAGTTACCCATGTTGATGAGAGCCTCTGACAGTCAGAGGTACAGTCTTCAAATTCACATTTTAACGTCTCTGCCTACTACTATGAAATCTACAGCAAGGGAAAAGGGCAAAACAGTCTTTCTGTGAAGGATCTGTTTTATTTTTTATTTTATTTTAGTTAATGAGACGCTGATCATCCAGGGAACAGGAGCTAAACGCAGTCTTTGAACTTGAACTCTGTATGTGGTGTCTGCCGGTTTGGGTGTGAGCAGCCTCACTCCATGCTGGTTCCCAGCTTAAACGTCCAAGGAAGAGCTCATGACAGTTTTTATATTAGTTCTTTAAATATTTTATTGTAAGTTCGTCTCTTCCCAGCCCCTCTTGCTATTTTTATTGCTCCATTGGAAGTTCCAGCCAGTAGCCCAGGCCCTTTCTGTCTTTGATGTCTGTATGGTGGGCAAGATCTCATCACGACCCACATCAGCTTTGCCGTTAGAAACGTGTTGCCACAGAGGAGTACATTCATAATTGAAATTACCAAATAGGGAGTTCTTTCTAGAGGCTGTGGCTGCCTCAGTGAAACGTGCATGGCTGAGCAGAGCAAGGAAGAGTTAGTGGGGTGGAGGGCGTGCTGATGTCACAGTGGCATGGGGTGCGGTGAAGTGATACAGGTGTGTACGTCGTCTTACCCCGCATGGTGCTTCCAGAAAGCAGATGGGAGAGCTGTGTGATGAACAGGTGCGACACTGGCTGGACCCAGGTGAGCTACTGTAGAAGCGGAATCAAAATCACATAGCACGTTGCCCTCTCTTTCCCAATACTGTAAAGAATTCCTCTTAAATGGAAATCTGCTACGTCAAACTTTTATCAGTTTAATTTTAATAAAAACCTGAATCAATACAAAGTAGCTTGGGAAAACAGCTTCCCCCGCCCCCCGCACCCACCAATAACATTTTACAGATTCAAGCCCAGTATGTCTTGCTTCTAATGAGATGGAAGGAGCGGTGTTCTTGGCACCTGCTCATCTCTTTCCCCTTGGAAACTCAGCCGGGTTTTTACTGTTAGCTTATGGGTCGCTAATGTTATGTCCACTCATAGCAGAAATGGAAATCCGCCATCAAAGTGGAGACCTTTGAGAATTTGTGCAGCATCGAAATGCAAATACCAGCTCTTATAGAATATTGGGGTTAGCAGTGTCGACAGTTCTACCCTGAGTGTGGTTGGTGGTGGGGCTCCAGTGGAAACAAACTGGTGTCCAGCGGTCAGCTGTCCACACATCCATCCCTCCCACTCCAGCTTCTCCAGGTAAGACTGGCTGTGTGAGCGCAGAGAGTAGAAGTCCTTAGGGACACCTTAGGATGGGAGGCGAGCTTGTAGCTGGAGCTCAGCTTGGGGGTTTCCGGTGCTCCGCCCATGGCTCCTGGACAGCGAGGGACAGTCTTCTGAATGGACCTCACAGGTCCTATGGTCAGCTTTGGCCAGAGGGCATGGGCCCCCTTAGCTCATTTCTAGTAATGGGATGGGTGGGTGTTATGAGGAAACACACAGCCCAGCACAGGCTCCCCAGAGCATGTCATGAATCTTTTTCTGTCCCCTCCCTGCCCTGCCTCACCTCTGTTCTGTGGTCTCCCTGCACTGTCCCCCTCCTGTGTCCTCAGTTGCCACATGACTGACACGTGCATGGGTCTCGTTTGATGGCTCTGGCAACTTCTCTACCTCAGTATACCTTTTGGCTGCCCAGTGCTGGATCGCCAGTCTGCTTTACTGTTCACGGGAGGATGGTATCACTGCCTCACACGTGGGCATGGCACCCGTGCTGGGGCTCCCCCGTCTCGTGAGGCCGTGTGTCACACAATGCTTCCTGAGGGTGGGGTGGCCGTGAACAAGGGCACTCGCCTCCGTCCCGTTCCTGTTGCAGAGGAGGAAGAAGTCTGGGGCCCTGTTTGCTCAGGATGGACTGAGGCCCAGACCAGCTTCCTGTCTCCACACCCTGACTCCAAACCCGCACTGTGACCTCATGGGGAAGCATATTCCCGAACGTAACTGCGGCACCACAGCCTGAGACTGCTAATGGAATGAATGAGTATTTTCCTTTGGGTTTCCCGCAGAAGTTTTCCCTCAGTTCCCTACCATGGTGGGTTGTGTCTTTGTCACCCGCAGTGAGAATACATGAATGCTTTAGCAGATGTTGTGTGGCTTGGGCCTGCCTGCCTTATTCGGAGATATTTTGCACCTCTGTGGGCTCGCAGTGGCGGGCATCTCTGGGGAGGGAGTGCTGTCTCCGTTGTCCCGTGGGAGGGCATGGGGTGGTCGCCCTGGGGATCACCTTGGCGTGGGCTCCACATCAGGAAGCGTATCGCAGTGTGTCCGGCATTGGTGTCCTGGCCGGATGCTCTGTTTATAATGATAGAAAACAAAATTTTCTACTCTGTGAAATTTGCCACCTTCCTTCGGCAGCATTTCACTTGGTTTACTTCCTTAATTGATGAAATATGTGAAAAATTTTATAAATCTTAAACATGAGAAAATTCTAAATGATGTGTGTACACATACATACATACACACACAGTTGGCCCTTGGACAAGACAGGTCTGAACTGTGTGGATCCACTTACACTTAGATGTTTTTCTACCTGAGCCACTGCAGAGACAGCAAGACCATCCCTCCCGCTGCTCCCCTACCCCTTTCTCCTCCCCTCCCCCTTCTCCTCCCCTTCTCTTCCCCTCCCCATTT
>NW_016819184.1:170143-224671 GCF_001698545.2 Rhinopithecus bieti | reverse complement strand
TCCCCTCCCCCACTTCTCCTCCCCTCCCCCCCTGCAGCCTACTCTCATGGAGGTGATGAAGACCTTCATGATGATCCACTTCCACGTAATGAATAGTAAATAGATTTTCACTTCCTTAGTGTTGTCTTACTAACTTTTTCTAGCTTATTTTATTGTAAGAATACAGTGTATAATATACGTAACATACGCAATATGTGTTAGTTGAATGTTTATGTTATCATTAAGACTTCGATTCAACAGTAGGCTATTAGCAGTTAAGTTTTTGG
This sequence comes from Rhinopithecus bieti, assembly GCF_001698545.2. Lineage (NCBI taxonomy): Eukaryota > Metazoa > Chordata > Mammalia > Primates > Cercopithecidae > Rhinopithecus > Rhinopithecus bieti. Next base: position 224,405 of record NW_016819184.1, on the reverse strand, counting down.
GGGAGTCAAAAGTTTATGTGGATTTTTGACTGTGTGCGGCATCGACAGCCCAACCCCTGCACTGTCAGAGTGTCAGCTGTATACATATATATCTTGCCCTTTGTATTATAGTAGCTCTGTGTGTGGGGCGTGTCTCCGCAGGAAGGGGGACTGCCCCGACTCTTTTGGGCCTGGTGGTGATTGTCTGGGGCACTCCTCCCAGAGCTCTGACTACTGACAGGTCATTTCAAGAATCAAAGAACCTCGACTATGATGTCATTTTTCTGTAAGCCCTGGACTACTATAAATTATGTTTTAACTGTCATAGTTAAGACTTGGAGACTCCTAAGCTGTCTTTGAGGGGAAAGGCCTGTCCCTTTCTCCAGAGAAATAATTAATTGTTAGAGTATATGGTTTTTGAAGAATTTACTGTAAGATAAAAGACTGGTATTTTATTCTTGCATTTATTAGTATTTAATCAAATGGAAAGTGCACTTTCAGCCTGGAAATCTTGGCTTCAGCTGCAGGATTAGACTGAATTATTGTTTAAAGAGTAAAAGATATAGAATTATATGTTCGAGTTATCAAGCCACTGATAGGTTTTGGGTATAATGTAACTAATTTAGAACATAAAATTTCCTGCCTTGTGGACTAGAGCTTCAGGTTAATCATTTGGAAGCAGGGCGCACTTCCTCCGCTGCGTAGCCTTACTGTGAGATGGAGCCTGTCCCTCCAGGAGCACCAGACCTTTATGGAGCCCGGTGCCATCAAGGCCCACTTGTCCACCGCCGCCGGAGCGTGTCTGGAACGCCAGGCCCTTCCATTCGGGATACTGAGTCGTAAATCATCCCACGTGTCTCACCCAAGAATTCTTTCCTACAGAAATTTCGTGAAACTTAGTCTTTGCTAAGGGTAAGGAGGACTTACTTCTCTTGTTTCTCAGTGGTGCGCAGGCTTAATGCTTGTGGGTGTTGACTGGTGGCTGGTGGCGTTTTTGCATTAGGGGATAGCCGGTCCCTCTGTACCACAGCCAGGCACAGTGGCTCACACCTGTAGTCTCAGTGCTACAGGAGGTTTGTGTGAGGCCAGAAGTTTGAACTCAGCCTGGGCAACGTAGCAAGACCCTGTCTCTACCAAAAAGGAAAAAGAATAAAGAAAATTCCAGAAAACGTTTGCGGCAGCATCACTGTTGAAGTTGTAGTGCCACAGACGGTGCGGCAAGTGTCTGGTTTATCTGCGTGAGCTCATGACCTGTTGATCAGTGGGCAGAAAAAGATGGGATCAGACAAAACAGATGCTCTCAGGATCCTTCACATCAAGATGGCAAATGTGTCCTGAAATGGGCCAGGTCGGAAATATTTTTGGCTCTGTGGTGTACAGCCACTATCACACTACCTGACCCTGCTGTCAGAGCTGCTGCAGACAGGACTCAGGACGAGCGGGGCTGCTACCCATGACACTCGACCGAGGTTGCCGAAACCGGAGTGTCCCACTGTGTGCATGTGTCCTAAAGCATCTCCTTCCATCTCCTTGTCTACTCCTACGGTGCACGTCCAGAGCCCCTACGTGCATGTACAAAGCCCCAACGGTGCGGGTGTGGAGCCCTTGCTGTGTGGATACAGAACCCCTACGGTAAGGGTGCAGAGCCCGTATGGTGCGCGTACAGAGCCCCTGCGGTGCGGGTACAGAACCCCTACAGTGCGCGTACGGAGCCCATACGATGCAAGTACAGAACCCCTATGGTGCGCGTACAGAGCCCCTGTGGTGTGGGTGCAGAACCCCTAAGGTGCGCGTACAGAGCCCCTGTGGTACACGTACAGAGCCCTTATGGCGCGCAGGCTTGCCCTGCCACCTGCTGTCCCCGGATTCCTGTCAGATGCCCAGGTGCCCAGCCTGACTGGGCATGGCCCTCCTGGAAGCAGTTTCAGGGCCAGTTCTGATCTCGGGTGGGGATGGAGAGCTGGTGTCTGGGCCACTCAGAGCTCAGGCCGCACACATCATCAGAGGGACCTCGCCAGCTCCAAGTGCCCCTTTTCCCTCAGTTTCCTTTTTGGGGAAGTGAGGAGGTCACCCCAGGCCGGACACAGGGGATTTCAGTCCGTGTGTCTCCTGTTGCCCGGGATGACTGCATGCAGGGTGAGTTCAGGGAAGCTCTGGATGCAGTGAGCGAGGCCCCTGCCCAGCCTCTTGGTGGGAGTCACTGGCCTCAAGCTCACTGCAATTCAGAGACCTGCAGTGTGAAGATTCTTCCTGATTACTGGATGGAAGGGACTTCAGTGACCTCATGTAAGAAAGGAAGTCACCCACGGGTAGCCTCAGAGAGGGAGCCTCCGGCAGTCTGGCTCACAGCTGGGGCCAGATTCAATCTGTATCCGAGAGCAGCTGCTGAGAGACCCGCTTTGGTCCTGCAGGAGTCCAGGCTCTCCTCCGGACCCCCAGGGAGGGTGTTTCCGCCTGGTACCCTGGGGAGATGTGGCCAGAGCTGCTGCAGGGACCCTCTAGCTGCTGAGGTCAGGGGGTCTACGTCCACCCACGGTGTTGGCTCAACCATCGTGTGCTGCCCACCCCAGGCCCAGGGCAGGTCCCACAAGGCCAAGGCTGCACCTTGCTGTCCAGGGGGCTGCAGCTGAGGCCTGTGCAGCCTCCCCAGTGCTAGTGCCAGCACGGTGCAGGAGTCGCAGCTCCAGGAGGACATGCAGGCTGCCTGCCATGAGAACATCCCTCTGCCGTTTGCAGACCAAGGCCCATGTGTGCAGAGGGAGGCATGCCGGTGCAGCACACGCAGGGTCGGTGGGAGATGGACTGACCAGTGGTTTGCACCAAGCAGGCAGCAAAGGGTCCTGTGTGCTGAACTGAGCTGCTGGGACTTAATGTGCACAGAACCATGGAATGTAATGGAGAAGAATTCCTTGCTTTGGGAAGCCTGGGAAAGGATGGATGGGAGATAAGCCATCAGAATGCTGCTGAGTCTGGCGGGGGTTGGAGGTCACCAGAAGTAGCTCCCCCCTAGTTTTACTCAGATCCTGGCAGGGTGCATCTTACCATTTGTAGAATGCACCAAGGAATGCCTGGGATGGGCATGGGGCCCTGCAGGGGTCACAGGCTGGGAGAGGAGGGGCTTACTGCCTTGGGCCCCTGGACACAGGTAATGCCTTTGCCTCAGGTGGCCGGAAGTGCCTGTAGACTTTGCAGAAAGCTGCTATTCCCTTCCTGCGTGGGTGTGTGACTCCTGGACGGTTCCCGGAGATTGCCCTGAGGCTGGGGTGGGTGCCTGTCCTGGAGCCCCCATCCCACAGTGCTCTTTGTCCATAGATCTGTGTGCACAAGGGTTTGGTTGTTGAACCTGGAGACACGTGTTACGGTGAATCCCGGTGTTGACTGATTATATCATTAAGTGGGTAACATGACACAAAAACCACACATTCTGAATGTACAAATTCCATCCCAACACAGGTGGAAAATTTTATTAACTGTGGCTTTCTTCCCATGGCTTCGTTGCAAACAAGCACTTGGTACTGTGCTAGTACAAGGTCCTTCCTTGGCGGGGAGGGGTATAATCCCATGTCGATGTCTGGACGAGGAGAAAGAGGAGCTTCCCCTCAGCCCCTGGATGGGACTGTCCAGGCTGCTCCTCAGTGGCCACAGAGCCCCGGCACCTGCTCAGGGCAGGAGTCAGTGGCTTTGGCTGCCGTGCTTCATTGAGAAAGTTGATGTTTCCATCAGATCTTCTTGTGTTCGCACATGTTACTTATTCTCTAAGAAGTCAGTGAAAACTTCACCCAACTTTAGAGGCTATAGAGAATGAGGTTATTTTCTGCCATGACATATTTAAGCTGAAGCTTCCCAAGCCGTAACAGTTTTAAGAAGTGACATTTCATTTTGAACACCAGCCTGCCACCTCTTTACTCCTCATGACAGACTGTCACTGTGCAGCACAGCAGTTAGTTGCTTCCTGAAGTGCCAGAAAATTCTCAGGTTGTGAGGAGTGTGCTGCTGGCGGGGTGAGACGTGCAACCTGGTGGGGGCCTCAGCGGGCACAGGCGGGAGACCCGGGCCAGAGCCCTGTGGGGTGAGCGCCATCCTGGCCAGGTCACATGGCTGGGGCAGCTTCTGTCCCTTCTGCAAGGCAGTTGGCACTAGCACAGATGTTAGCATAGGAAGTTCTAGCAGGGGCTCGTTAACAATGAGGGAAAACGTGTTTTCTCATTGTCTTTTTCATAGTAAACTAAAGGAATCATGCTTGACGAAGGCTGAAGTGGGATGTGATTCAGTCGGGGACGAGACTGTGCTGAGGTCTTGGATGTCTTGGGCCTGGGGTCAGCTTGAAGAGATTCCTAGGCGGGTCTCGAAGCCCATGCTGCCGGGAGGGCCGGGCTACTGTTGTGGACGGGCACAGCTGCCCCGTTCACACAAGACTTGGGGTTCCCTCCACCGTGGAATCCGTCTTGCTTTCACAGGATTTGGGGACTGTCAGAGCTCTTCTCTTCTAATACGTTCCCGTTGTCTAGAGGCTGGGGAGCACCATTTGATTTTAAAGGAACAGCCACAGTCCTGCCAGCTTCATAGAGAGAGAGGAGGTGGCCTCATGTTCTGAGCAGAGGGTGCCATGGTATTTCTGACCAGGCAGGACCCTGGCTGGATTCACGAGATTGTGTGAGTCCAAAACGCGCTTGTCAGAAGCCAGGCGTCCTGGAGTTAGGGTCAGGTTCCCATGGTGGGTTTCATTACCCTCCTAGAGACTGGTGGGGTCCCAGCCTCTTGGAAGTGCCCACTCAGACACTGCCAGGTGCCTTGGAGGTAGTGGAAGCATCTCTTGATGTCCAAGTGTCCATTGTGACCAGTGTTGAGGACAAGGTCTGTGTGAGAAGGTACACTGGTACCTACTGTGTCTTAATGACCTGGGAGTGTCGTGAAGGCAGAATAGCCAGTGACCTTGTGAAACCAAAAGAGTGGCTGCCCACTCCACCTCCTGGCTCTGGCGCAGGGAAGTTCCAGGGTTTAAGGCCTAAGCTGGCTGCACTACCTGCTGTCCTCAAGGACGATTGGCATCTCTGGCGTGCTCAGGCCCCTGCAGCCTTGCCAAAAAAACCCACAAAAAACAAACAAACAAAAAACAGAAAAACACTTGTAATTTTTCATTTTATCTGTATTTTAGCATTAAAATGTTGTACTCAGCATTAAAATGAGTGTACTCAGGTTTGCACACCCCCTGACACTGGGACATTCATGTCATGGAAGCTCTTCATATAGATTTTTCTTTGATCTGCAGTGACATGGCAAGTAGGAAAGACTTTTATGAAACTTCTTAAAGAAACAGGTAATAGTTACTAAGAAGCTTCCAAAAAGACTTTTATAGGCTCATCTTGACAGTATTCCGGTATCACAAACCAGTTGTCAGTTAGAGCTAGAGTTGGGTTAGCTAAACTGTGGGAATGGATATGGGAGTGGCAGTTATCATCTGGAAACATTATTCCAAAGTGCTTGAAGTTCCAGGGAGTTTTTGAAGCAATTTGTTAAAACTGTACACATGTATGTTTGCTGCCCTTTTCTCTAGGTGTGATCTATTTCTTTCACACACACGCAGCAGTTTTGTTAACTGCTTGCTGACTGATTTCCTGCCTGATTGCACAGATTCAGAGCAGTGCATGAGCTTCAAAATAGCATTTATCTTCCTGCATTACTCATATTTAGTTCCATATATGTACCAAAAGGAAGAGTTCAGAAAAGAAAACCAGATTTTATGTTAAGTATGATTTTTAAACGTAGACAAGTGCCAGTTTATATCTCGAAATGGGTGATTTAAAGACCAGTAAACAGATTTCCTTAGATGTCCGTCTGCTTCTGGGATCTGATGTGTAGGCATCTTCACGCTGGTTTGATAACGTGCCACACGTCGTGTGTTATTTAGATGACTATGCCGAACCCTTTAATGAGACGCGCGTGCCTGGGGTGCTTCTGGAACCTAGCCGCCAGGGCTCCTCCTTCGACCATCCCTAATTCCCCAGGGCTCTTGTTGTTAGAGTATTTACAACCAAAGCATCATTAATCAAAAAGGTGCTCTGCCATGCGGGGCCGGCTCCGATGACAGTAATAAAAACCGGCACACCTCCTGTTCCAGGACCCAAACCCTGGAAGTCTGTGTGCAAGCCAAGACATGAGCAGTATTTTGGAATGTGGCTTCAGATAGAAACCTTCTTTTAATTTGCAGGCCTGGTTATGTAATTCTAATGCAGAATCACCCCCTCGGTTTCTGCGTGTGTGTAGCCAGGTTCACAGAAGTTTAGCCACAAACAAGGGTGTTTCCCTCTTTCCAGGGCTCCCGTTAGGACCCCACCAGGAGGCTTTGGGGTGGCATTTGGGAATGCCGTTTGGATCCCTTCTCAATTGGACATCCCAGGTGGCAGCTCCAGTTTTGTTTGGTGAAACCATTTCCATGTAACAGAACCCCTTTTGGTTGTGAGAGCAGAATGAACTGAGCCACACTTGACTGTCTTGTGTTGGATATGACCCAGCTGAATCCGCGGGGAGGCCCCTGGTTACAGCAGGGACCACGGGTGGGGTCTCTGAGCCGTGGGCCCTTTATACTTGGTGAGCGTCAGCCACACCACCTCCTTCTCCCACCCTCCCATGGCCAGGTTTATGATTAGGTGATAGGGATGAAGTATTTTCTCTCTTCTAGGGTTTTGACACATACTTTTTTTTTTTTTTTAATTACAATACTATGTGATGCCTGATTTTGAGGTGGGCTGAGCACGAGTCCTGAGGGTGAGAGGGGCTTCCCCAATGCCCCTTATTCCCTTTTCAGAAGGGAGATTGCAAAGCTAGTTTTCATCTTGCAATGTCTTTGTGGGAGGTTGTGAGGCAGTCAGGCACGGTCCTGTTCCTCCCTCAGGTCAGCCAATCTTCCACTTCACACAGACCCAAAGCCCAGGCCACAGGGGACCTGGGCTACCTTGTTTGTAAACTGCTTACAAGGAGGCAGGTGATTTCTCCCTTTTAGCCTCTTTGTTTTTATGTTTTTGAGGTGTGGTCTCACTATGTCGCCCAGGCTGGTCTGGAACTCCAGGACTCAGGCGATTCTTCCACCTCCGCCTCTGGATAGGTGGGACTGCAGGTGCACGTCACCACGCCCGGCTAGTCTGTTTCTGTGCGGTGGAGGTGGTTAGGAGGGAAAGAGAGCTGCGAAGACCATCCTGGAAGGATGGTTTTTAGACAGGTGCAGCAGGCCTGGAAAACAACTACCGGTAGGGGTGAAAGAAGACAGTTTCTGTCTCTGGGTCTCTTCCTTTTCATATGGCAGGAACTGGCCTCTGGCGCCAACTACTTAATTCAGAACATTGTTATTTAAACGCCATTCATGTTAAAAGGGAGATGAAATGAAATTCATTTCATTTTTCCAGAGGTCTCCAAATAGCCATGAAAAATCAGTTTTTTTCTGCCACCAATTACCGTCAGCCACTCATGTGGTTTAGGTGGATGCCATGGTGGTGCTGGGAGCACTGCCAGGCTGTGGGGCCATGGGCTTGTGCTTTGCGGGAGTGGGAAGGGGGGACATTAGGAAGCTCGACTGTTGAATTGCTTGGGTGTCCTAAATGTGGGCTGTGTTGTCGTCCCTGTGCAAGCCTGAGAGGCAGACACCACTGAGTCCACTGGACACCTGCCTGTCTGGTCGCCCCTTAGATTGTGGTCCTCTCAGCAACATGGCTGTCCCATTATGTACACATGCCGTGTTACGGGTTTTGGAGCCCCCTTAGGACCGACAGTTCCAATTCGGGAAGTCCTAAACATTTGGGTCTTCCACATCATTGTTCCGTTTTGCAGAATTGAAGCCGGCGTGTTTGAGTTAGACGGGACCCTGGGGCTGCCTGCTTTCCTTCGATGGGATGCCGAGGGCCTCTCTGCCCCAGTGTGTTCCCTGAGGTTCCAGTGGGCGGCTTCAGGGAAGAAGGGCCGGGAATTCCTTTTTCTAGGACAGACCCTGTTTTATGCAGCTGTGAACCTTGTGCTTGGGTGTAGTAGGTGGTTGGCTTTTTTTCTCTTCTTCTTTTCACAGCACACTTGTAGCCAGAGCAGATTCCGTGATTTGCCCGGAGAGAGCTTGCACACACATTGTCTCCCTGTCTCTGGTGGTTGTGCCTGCAGCCTTCCAGACACCTCTCCCTGTCCCTGCCCTTGACACGCCTGGAATCCGTGTTCTCCCTTGTTTCTCTGACTTGCGTCCCAGGACATGGCCCTCACTGCTCCAGGAGCTGCTGAGGCAGCCTCATCTCAAAGCCAGGTCCTCTCCCTCCTGGTGACCTGGCCACCACCTTCTGCTCCTTAACGCTCTGTGCTTCTTCCAGCGCCAGTGCCTTTGCCTATGCGCGCCTGCCTGCCTTAGTCTCTCCTCCTCTTCTCCACCCAGAAAACTACAACACTGTCCCTCTTCTCTTAGCACCTCCTCCAGGAAGCCTTCCTGGACTCCCCAGGACATCAAACCCCTTGATACAGGCTCTCATTAATCCTAGAGTTCTCTTTCTGAATTTCTATCTCGTTATCATTGCATGATTCATATAATTAGATCTTTTGTTCAACACATATTTGCTGAGAACTTGTGGGGGCCAGGCCCTGTTATTCTAGATGCTGGGGATACGGCAGTAGATCAGCTAAGACTACTCCGGGTTGAAGAAAAACAGGAATTCCTCAGAACATAGACTTGAAACAAGCCCAACTTTCCTGTTCCCACACAAGGGGAAGCCTAGCCAGCCGTGGAGTGCTGTGGTGTGTGGCCATGGAGAGCTGCGGTGGGGGGAGGCCGTGGAGAGCTGCGGTGTAGGAGGGGCGTGGAGAGCTTGTGGTGTGGGGGGGCTGGGAAGCTGCGGTGTGGGGGGCGTGGAAGCTGTGTGGGGGGAGTGGAGAGATGCAGTGTGGGGGGGGCCGTGGAGAGCTTGCGGTGTGGGGGGAAGTGGAGAGCTGCGGTGTTTGGGGGGACGATGGAGAGCTGAATGTGGGGGGGCATGGAGAGCTGGCGGTGTGGGGGGGGCATGGGAGAGCTATGGTGTGAGTCACTTACAGTGTTGGAGGGCCTGGTCTCTTAAGGATCTTGGCATTTTCCTCATGAACTAAGTGGTTGACACAGCTCATGAATACATCTGCTATGTCAAGGAGGAGGGTCAAGGGGAGTGCACTGAATTTAGAAAAGCATATGAAAACAAGAATCTGCAGGCTTATATCTCTCATTGGCTACGTTGTGAACATTTGATGCCTGTATTGGAGCTTTATTCTAGTGACAGGCGACAAATCAAGTAAGGAAATCATGAACCGTGATTCAAGGTCATGTACGAAAAATAAGGCAGAGAAGAAGGGGTGGAGGCTGGTGAATGTTTTAGAGCTTCTCTGAGAGGTGAAGTCTTGAGCGTGTTGTGAGTGAGGTGAAAGCGGCCTGTGCAGCTGGGACGGAGAAGAGCGGTAGTGGAGGAGAATGAAACAGAGGGAGGACTACAGTAGGTGCGGGCCAGCGGCCGGAGGGGGGGGTGGGTGGGTGGGATGGGGGTCATGGGGACTGACGCCAGGGAAGGAGGAGATGTGGCCCACCAAATTTGGGACCATTTGGGCTAGGGGTCCCCAGTTTTGTTGGCACCAGGGACCAGTTTCATGGAAGGATGAATTTTTCCACAGATGGGATCGGGAGGGTGGTTTTGGGATGAAACTGTTCCACCTCAGATCGTCAGACACTAGATTCTCCCAAGGAGCGTCCCACCCAGATCCCCCCCATGCACAGTTCACAGCAGGCATCACACGCCTATGAGAATTTAATGCTGCCGCTGACCTGACAGTGATGCTCGCTCACCGCTGCTCACCTCCTGCTGTGTGGCCCGTTTCCTAACAGGCCACGGACTGGACGCCCTGGTTTAAGCCATATCCGTAGGGAGTGTTTTCTCATCAAGATGGAAATGAAGGGGAGATGTGATCTGATTTACTTATGTGTGTTTTCATTTTATTCTAATCTTTATTTTTTTAACTCACGGAATTTTTTCGCACCTCAGTGTTTATTCAGAAAAGCATTAACCATCGTTTGTTTTATATAAGACATGGTGCGATCACAATAAGTGGAGAACGTTTGCCATTGTTTTTCTACTTGACATCAGCAGTGCAGCACATTAGCTTTTTTGTATATTATATTGACCCATGTATTCATAGTTTTGGGTACCCTTTATTTCTTTGTATAGCTCTTATTTTTCTTTTTCCTTTTTTACTTTCTTTTTTTTTTTAGTGGGGACAGGGTCTTGCTCTGTTACCCAGGCTGGAGTGCAGTGATACTATTGTGACTTACTGCAGCCTTGACCTCCTCGGCTCAAGCAATCCTCCTGCCTCAGCCTCCCAAGTGGCTGGAACTACAGGCGCATGCCACTGGCCTGGTTCATTTTTTTGTATTTTTTAGTAGAGCTGGGGTTTTGCCACATTGCCCAGACTGGTCTTGAACTCCTGGGCTGAAGTGATCCTCCTGCCTCGGCCTGCCAAAATTCTGGGATTACAGGTGTGAGCCACCGTGACTGGCCCAGATTGGATATTAATACAGTTTTTTTTCTCCTTGAAAAGTCAACTCGTACCAACTATAGAAAACTGAGAATATGCAGATATAAAAGGAGTAGTTTAAATCATCCTACCTTATTTGATTTTTTAAAAAATAAACTGATTTTAGAATAATCTTAGATTTATGGAAAAGTTGCAAGCACCGTTCGGTGTGATTTACGTTTTGTGGGTAATTTTTCTCCCCCCTGGGAGATCACGTTTGTCTCCTTCCAGTTTCCGGCATCTTCGTCCAGTGGCTCCTGCGTAGAGGGTGCCGAGGCATCGGTCCAACGACTCTTGTTCGTTAGTGGTTTGTTTCCCATTATTTGGTCTCCCTTCGGCTTCTCTCCTGGTCGGGTTTCTCGTCACTTCTCGGTGGGTTATTTCCACAGTCGACCTCGGTTCTGGTCCAGTCTTGACAGAGCTGCCAGAGGGAGTCTCGAAATGCAAACCAGCTGCATCTCCCCTTGTTGAAAACTCTGTGGCTTTTCAGGGAAAAGGCAGCCAGCAGGACGGGCCTGGCCACGGTGGCCTCAGGGCCCGAGCGTGGCTGTGTCCCCCACGCCTCTCCAGGCACGCCAGTCCTCATCCCCCAGCTCTCGTGGCGGGTGTCTTCACCCCGGCCTGTGTGGCTCCTCGCCTGGCGGCCCGTCCCTGTAGTTCAGTTCTCTGTGTAGATGTCAGTTTCTCCATAAGCTCCCAGCTGCCCACACTCTCCCCCGAAGTGTGGCCCCAGCCCTGCAGGGTGGTTCCTAACTGCCACTCTGCCCACCGCGTGCTAGCCTGGGTGTGTGGTTGCCTGCTGGCTCTGGGCTCAGGCTGGGGTGCTGCGAGGGTTGCAGGGGTGACAGTAAATCTTTGTCTTCAGTGGGCCAGTCCCCTTCCCAGCGTCCCTCCTGGGGCTGTGGATCTGGCCTCCCCTGTTGAATGGCCCTCTCTTGAGGTTGTTGGGCATTGGTGAAGATCCTGATGGGATCTCATCACTGAAGCCAGACGTCTTTCTTCCCGGGTCTGGGGCATGGCGGAATTGCTGTGCGGCGTGTTGGGAGAGGGTTCATTGTCTTTATGGCTGCTTGTGACCTGTCCAGGCCACTGCTGTGCCAGCCTTTGTGTGTCTGGTATCTTGGCTTCTAAGCTGAGCCTCCCGCCTGGCTGGGTTGCGATGGTTTCACTCCCATCACGTTTTCATGCTATTGAAACTCACTTTTCTCACTGCCTGATTTCTGGCTTTTGTAGGTCCCTCCTGGTGTCTGTGATGCCCCCATTTAGTCTGCAGGCATCCCCCCACCTCTCTGGTGGCCCGATCTGCACACCTGCTAGGTCAGCCCTGGGCATCTGGGCATCGCATCAGAGATGCTGCCATGCTCGGTGGCCTGGGGCTTCTGTCCTGTAGAGGCCTCAGCCATTGCATTTCAGGAATCGGCACTAAACTAACTTCTACTGTTGCCCACAGAAGAACTGTGCCAAATGCTCTGGTTGTCTACAGGAAAAAAGGTAGTATGCAGGTGTCAGCAGCGTATCCAATTCCATTTCTGCGGGCCTCTGTGGGAGGTTTGCTCTTGGTTGGGGGGGCGTGTTCCAGCTCATTGTCATGTTCAGGTGAAATGAGGCAGGCTTCACGTACCTCAATAATCAGCCGATTGGATATGGACAGGAGCTGGAATCTGTTGCTCATTTGGAAGTCAGATTCTGAACTCATTCCTTATTGCAGTTATAAACTGGTTGCCTTTTTTTGGTTCTTGGAATGATTTGGTTGGAGCCGACCTGGTCCCCGCAACTCCCTGCTTGTGATTGATTCAGTGTGTTCCTGTGGCTTCAGGCCACCCTTGCTGGCCAGGGGAGCTGGTTCCTAGCGCTTGAGGCCAGCCTGCCCTTTGGATGAGAGGCCCATGCCATGATGCTGGTCATGGCGATAGCACCGCAGGGCACAATCAGGAATGTGCCAGAGCTTTAGGGTCCCTTGGACCAGCAGCTGGGGTCCTTGGGCATTTCCTGGGTGGAGGTGCTCTCTGGGGTGCAGAGTTGGTCATTCCAGGGCAGGCAGTTCACTTGGCCACACCAGGTTTGGCTGGAAGGCTTCTCCACTGCATTCCCAGCCACTGGCCTCCCGAGTTTAGCTTCTTGTGGTCAGGACCCAGACCCTGATAACCTTGAGGACTCTTCTCCCCGGGAGGCTGTCGGGGCTGAGCTGCCTGTGGCCCTCCACCACCCTGCTCCTTCCTCCAGGTGGAGGACACCCCATCCCCCATGCCCCTCCTTCAGCTCGCTGGGATTCACCCCCAGTGGCCTTCCCAGGCTCCTGCCCTTCTCGCTGGCCCTGTCTGCACACTCCAATGTCTTCCCCTTTGGCTGATGCTGGATTGGGGGTGAACTCGAGGTGTGATCTGTGCAGAATGGCATGACAGCCCTTCCAGCCCTTCACGGTGTGCAGTACCTGAAGCCCGGGCCGTGGCCGTCTCAGGTTAGATCCTCAGAGTGGCACTGTCAGGTAGAGGAGTCAGGGGTCTTATTGATGAGAAAATAGAGGCTCGGGAGAGGAGTGAGCAGCTAGGGTCTGAGCAGTCCCCACATGGGGCACTCCCCAGTCAGAATGTGTGCAGTGCAGCTTCAGGCACTGACATGGGCAAACCCTTCCTCTCCCAGGCCGTCCCTTCCTGCAGCTGCTCGGACACTGGCACATGTTAGTGGGCATCAGCACCAGGGCTGGGCTCCTGCCTGGGACTCAAATCAGGAGCAAGTCCCACAGAGGCAGAGCAGCCGAGAATCAACGGTGGCCATAGCCACCACATCCTGTTTCCAGGGGCAACGGTGGCAACAGTGCCAGCTGCCATGCCTGCTGTGCCTGGTTGCCCCACAGATGTTTCCTGAAGCTTGATTTTGGCTGTGATTGGAGCGTGGCCAGTTCTGGTTCCTACTATTTTCTGAGCCTGCTCCTCCAGCCTTCCCAGAAGTTCTTTGAGTGGTGGAGTAGCCTTTCAGTAAATGGCATTTGTGCTTAAATTAGCCCGTGTTTGTTTCTGACACCTGCTGTTGAGAGTGCTGCCTGATGCAGGTGCTCGGGGCTGGCCACGCTCCCCACCTGAGTCCAGAGCTCAGCCCAGGCCTCCCGACTCTGACAGCCTGCAGCCTTGCCCGAACTGGGATGATAGAGCAGCAAATGTGGCTCCATGGAGAACCACATTTGAGAGAGCAAAACCTAAGCTGGCCTCTTTACAGCCAGTCTGCTGGAAGCTTTAACCCACCACCGTGCAGGGCAAGTTTCCAAGAAGCGGCGAGAGAGCATCCCAATTTCTCACGCTGCCTCTAGAGCCCTGTTGTCTGAGCAGTATCTTCTGTGAACACACTTTGGGAAATGCTGTCGTGGATGCTTGGCCTGGATGGTGGTCACACTGGTAATTCAGTTCCACAACTATTTTATGAGCCCCTTGTGTGTGTGATGCGTGCTGTTCTTCAGGGGGTCCCGAGCAGAGCCGCCAGCACCCTGCCTGAGAAGCAGTGGCCCCGGGTGGTGGGAGATGTCTGCAGGGGCAGGGCTGAGGCTGGGGACTGAGATTGTGGCTCTGAGAAATGATGGAGATGGGAGAAGGGGAGGCAATCACCTTGGAAGCAAGGGCAGGATGGCGATGCTTTGAATGAGACTCCGGGGAGAGGGGCAGCGTGCTCCAGGGGATGAGGTCGGAGGCGGAGGCAGCATGGTCCAGGGGATGAGGTCAGAGGCATTGAGTTAAAACGTTGATCGTGGTGGGAACACCTGTGATCCCCAAATCCTACAGAGCCTTTGGGAGGCCTGGTCTTTGCATGTGTTCCCTCTAAACTCGTGCCGACATTGTGATTTGGTGTGATTTACCCTACAGACAAAAACAGTTGAAGCACCAAGAGTGATCTTCTCACAGCAATGGGACAGTGGGCGGAAAGCCATGATTTACACCCCCTGCCTTTATCTGGCCTCTGCCACGTGGTAAGTGGAAGGCAGGTGGCTCCTTCCACAGGGCTCTCTTTGCCCTCCCGGGAAGCCTGGTTTTTACCCTTGAGGCAGCAGGGAGGCTGCAGGGTGAGATGTTGAAGTGTGATGTGGGCAGAGCCTCTCTGCTGGGACATGGTTTCTGGCACATACCGTGTCCATATCCTGGGGCGATCGATTGGGATCCGGTTCAAATCCCTGTCAATCTGCACAGAAAAGAGGAGGTTGTAGAGGCGGCTCTGGAGTGTGATGGTTTAGGATTGAATCTTGAGAGTAATGCTTCTAGAAAACGCTTGTGTAGTTTGGGGTCTGCTGCCCGACCTTGCTCCCTTTAAGGGACATAAATGCACCTCCCTCTCCTCATTCTTGGAAAGACAGATGAGAGAACCAAAGTGAGGCCTTAGAAGCATGTGGAAGACACAGAAAGGAAAGATCAGCTGGAGGGCTGGTGGAGGCTTTCACAGGAGAGGAGACCAGGCAGCAAGGTGCCCAGCAGACAGGCAGGGAGGGGGTCTTTAGTGAAGGCACAGAGATTTGAGATGCATGCGGGATTCAGACCCGCTTCAGTGTGGGCACAGAGTGGGAAGGTGCCAGTGAGCGGCCCTTCCAGTGAGCAGCCCTTCCAAGGGTCATCAGGCCTTATCTGTAGAGGGCCAGAGAGTCAGTGTTCTGGGCTTGCAGGGCCACACTGCCTCTGTCACAACTGCTCGCCTCTGCCACTGCAGCACAGAAGCAGCAGGAGACTGTGTGTAAATAAATGAACACAATTGTGTCTCAATAAAACTTTATTTACAAAGACAAGTGCAGTGAGTCAGATTTGCCCCACGGGCTCTAGTTTGTTGCCCCTGCTCCAGCCCCTTGATGTGGGGAGCCCTTGCTTTGTTGTTCTCAGTGAGCTTTGAGAGCTGGTGATTGGGTTGGAGTGGGAAGAACCCAGGTGTAATGGGATCCATGAGGACGGCCTTCCTTGAGTAGCCACGAACTGCTGTGGGTCTTCCTGTGGTGATGAGAGGACAGAGCTAAAATAGCAAGACCCAGTGCTTGAGGAGGCTGAAGAGGGAGGATCGCTAGAGCCCGTGGTTCAAGACTGCAGTGAGCTAGAATTACACCACTGCTCTCCAGCCTGAGCAGCAGAGCAAGACCCCGTCTCTAAAAAATAAGAGAGAAAGAAATGTACAAGTGTAAAGGTAGCCTATGGATGTGTTCCCCCGTATTCCTCAGGCTCTGCTCTTCAGCCTCCTGAGCAGCTGGAACTACAGGTGTGTGCTATCACACCCAGCTAATTTTGATTCTTTTTGGACAGGGTCTTGCTATGTTGCCCAGGCCGGTTTCAACTCCTGAGTTCAAGTGATCCTCCTGTCTCGGCCTTCCAAAGTGCTGGGATTACAGGCATGAGCCACTGCGCCCAGCCTTGTACATCTCTTTAAATGTAAATTAAATGTGCTCTCCAGAGCACATTTAATTTACCCCCGCATTACTCATCCTCTCGGGCTGGCTCCTAACACAGGTGTCGTGGCGTAGGTGCTGAGTTGAATCTTTCTGTAAGTCATTGCATACAAGCTTCATTCTAAAATGTACTTTATTCCAAATATTGAACAGTTTGTCTTTGGGATTTATTGTCTGTGGTAGTTGTTTTATTAATTGTTTTAGTAAAACAAAGTGAGCTTAGTTGTGGGTATTATTTAAAAGGAGCTCTTACCAGGTCAGCTTCCTTCAATGATGCATTGGTTTAAGATAAACAAGAAGAATCGGGATATAGTAATTTTAGGAAATAACAGGAGACTGTAGTATTGGTTGGCTGCTCTAGGTAATTGTGGTAATTTTCTGTCTTCTCGGTAACCATATTGTAAAAATGACGCGTCATATAATTCCAAAAATGAGGAAAAGCTTTGGAATATATTTTGTGTCATAAATAACCAGTACTTCTGTTGTGTTTTATATACGACCAGCCTCTTCCATATACACTTTGTCTTAAAAATTGTTTCTGTTTAGGTACTTGGAAAAATGGACAAGGCCTGTGAAATGAAACGCACCGTGCTGGACAGCCCTCTGGGGAAGCTGGAGCTGTCTGGGTGTGAGCAGGGTCTGCACGAAATAAAGCTCCTGGGCAAGGGGACGCCTAAAGCTGAGTAAGTATGAGCCCGCATGATCCTGTATACTGCGCATGCTGAAGCAGCCGAGGAGTATATGTGATAACTGCTTGTTTTCCATCGATCACAGGGTAACACATAGCCTTACCCCCGCAACCGCAGCCACGAGCCTGTCTCTCAAAACAGTGTGCTGCGATGGCTCCTGCATTTGCAGCTTCCCTGTGTGTTGCCCAGAAGCCCTCCGCCTCCGATGAACCCAGGGCCATGCCCTTCATACCCTTTCATTAGTAGCTCCAAGATGTTTGATTCATGTGTACGTTTACAGAGGAGTTGGTTGGTGATGAGCAGTGAACATTTTGGTTCTTCAGCATATGTCTCTAGAAATTTAGAGACAGGGAGATACAGGATTAATCTTGATTAAAAAAAAAAAAATCCAGACCAGGGTTCCCTGTTCCACCAGAGTCAGCCAGGTGAGTTTCACACTAGGACTGCTTGATGTTCTGGGATTCCTTAACCAGGAGGCCCATTTGCCCTCTGAAAGCCGTGGTCAGACCGTTGGCACGGGTGTGGCTGAGGACAGCCCTGCCAGGGGGAAGGACCCGAAAGCCCCTTTTCAGCATGACTTTAGGGTCTTGTCATTTCTAAGAGCGTATGTGTCTCTCTTTTTGTGAACAGCTCCCACTGTATTTCTCTAACTGCAAAAACAAAAAATGTAAAGCACTCCTTAATGTTTTGCTTTGAAATGTAACATTTAATTTCCTCTGTTCATTCTATTAAAATTGTAGGTCTTGTTATTTCTGACAAGAAGAAAAAAACACCCACTCCTATACTTGGTGTTTCTCTTAACTGGCTAATAAACACAATGCCAAGAACATTAGATAAAGAAAATACATAAGAAACATAAAAATTGATTTTAATGGACCCCTGTCAGAGGCAGCCGTAATGAGCACAAGTGCACTCATAAATATCAGCACTCGCCTCCGCTGTCGAGATTTTTCCTGTAGAGCTGCACGTTACAATCAATATAGTCTTTTGAGACCAAAATAAGCAAACCTTTGAACTATGTGAATACGCTCTTTTCAATTTCTATGAGAACCATCTGGCTGTAGTGTTCAGAAAATCACAGGCACCAAATAATTTGTAGGGGAAAATGTCATTTTGTCTTTTAGCATGTTCAGTTGCACAATAAATCATAGAAATTATGTGTTGGTTTTCTTTCTTTTGGGAAAAAGTAAAGGTACAAAGTGAATTTGGGGAAGAAAAAGGAAAACAAAACAAAAACAACAAACATTGTAAGATATGTTTAGTTAAATGCCCGTTGTGGATTATGCAAATAGGATGAAGAGGCTTAATTTTGAATTTCTACTTTATGAACTTTCTGAATCAAGTTAGGATCAGGTTCAGGTGTAACAACAGCCCTGCAATAATGCTGAATCCTGAATACGATCTGGCTGATTGCTCTCTTGAAGACACACCTGTAGACAAACCGTGGGCGCTGGGACTGTTGCCTTCATGGCTCCTAGGAAGTTGGGCTCCTCTGAGCTTTCCTCTTGGGGTCTCCAGATGGTGGTCCCTTCCCTGGTGCTTCGAGACGGCGCTGGGCCCGAGCCACAGGTAGGGGAGAAAGAAAGGAGGGCGTGTCATATATGGGCTAAAATTAGGTGTACTGTGAGTAAGGAAAGAGTGGGATTTAGGGGCAGCCAGCAGTGTTTGTGTGCACAGTTAGTTTTGGTGGGGGGAGCACTTAAAAGTTTGAGAATAGTATATAAAACTATATGAATATTCAATTAAGTTTAACATTGTATCATTTTTAAAATTTAGGTAAAAATTACATAGAAGAATTAAGATTTCAAGTGTACAATTCAGTGATTTTTGACAAAAGCGTACAACTATATAACCACCACTGAAGACAGAACATTCAAGATACAGAACATTCCAGAAAGTTCCCTCGTGCCCCCTTAAGTCAGTCGTCTTTGCGAATTTTTGTTTCCATTTCTCCTGAGTAAATTCCTGATTGTGGAATTGGTGGGCTGGATGGCAAATGTATGTTTAACTTGACAAGAAATTGCCAAAACTTTCTTCAGAGCAGTATCATCTTAAATTTCCACTAGCAGTGTGTGTTTCAGTTACTCCATGTTCTTGGCAGTACTTGGTGGTGTCAGTTTTTCAGATTTTAGCCATTTTGGCTGGTATGAAGTATTATCTCATTGTGGTTCTAATTTGCACTTTGCCGATGACTTATCCCGATGAAGTCTTGGCCATTCCTGTGTTTTCTTTGTGAAATAGCTACTCAAGTCCTTTGCCTATTTTTTATTTTTTATTGTTTTGAGATGGAGGCTTGCTCTGTCGCCTAGGCTGTAGTGCAGTGGTGCAATCTCAGCTCACTGCAACCTCCGCCTCCTGGGTTCAAGCAGTTCTCCTGCCTCAGCCTCCTAAGTAGCTGGAATTACAGGCGCCCGCCACCATGCCCGGCTAATTTTTGTATTTGTAGGAGAGACGGGGTTTCACCATGTTGGTCAGGCTGGTCTCTAACTCCTGATCTTGTGATCTGCCTGTCTTGGTCTCCCAAAGTGCTGGGATTATAGGCGTGAGCCCCTGCGCCTGGCCACCTTTTGCCCATTTTAAAATTAGAGCTTTCTTGTTTGTGTTTTTGTTGTTGTTACTGATTTGTGGTTCTGGATAGGAGACTTTTGTCAGATGTACGTATTGTGATGATTTTCTGACAGGTTGGAGGTCTGCTTTTTTGTTTTTCTAATAGTGTCTTTTGATGAGAAGAGGTTTTAAATTTTGAACAAATCGATATGTCTTTTTTTTCCCTTATGTTTAAGACTTTTTGTGTTCTCTATAAGAAATACTTGCCTACTGTAATTTCTGAAATTCATTCTCCTGTAATTTCTTTTAAAAGCCTTGTAGTTTTTTTTATGTTTAGATATGTGATCCATTTTGAATTACCTTTTTGTGAGGTACACAGTTTATTTTTTCCCTGTAGCTATTTAATTGTTCTAGCATCATTTGTTGGAAAATAAAAATTGTCTCCTTTCTTCATTGAATTACCATTATTTGACCAAGGGTGTGTGAGCCTGTGTCTAGTTTTGCTGTGTTTGGTTCAGCCTACCTTTGCCTGTTCTATGCCCGTTCCACGCTGGCCTGGTTAGGTAGCTTTGTGATATATCTTGATGCCAGGTAATGTGAGTCCATGAGTCCTCTAAATTTATTTATTTTTAAATCATTTGGCGTCTGCGTCTCTTAAGTTTGCGTAGTACTTTTAGAATTCAGGTGTAAATTTCTGCAGTGATTCTTTCCGGGATTTCGATTGGGAGTTCATTGAACCTGGGTGTCAATTTTGGAATGTTGACGTCTTGGTATTGAAGGGGTCAGTTCCTGGCTTTGACTGGCATCTGTGTGTGTTTACGTTCTTTCATTGTCCTCGGCAGCACTGGATGGTTTTTCCGCCTGGAGGCTTTGCTCATCTGGCAAACTCCATTTCTAAATACTTTGTTCTTGATGGTATTCTAAATTAGGTTGAAACTTTTTAACCTTTTAATTTATTGCTGCTTGTGTTTAACAGCTGACTTGTGTGTTGATCTTACATTCTGGAATCTTGACTAACAACTGACCTTGTGTGTCCGATCTTATACATTCGGAATCCTTGACTAACAACTGAATCTTGTGGGTGTCGATCTTACATTCTGGAGTCTTGACTAACAACTGACTTGTGTGTCGATCTACATTCTGAGAATCTTGACTAACAACTGACTTGTGTGTCGATCTTACATTCTGGAATCTTGACTAACAACTGACTTGTGTGTCGATCTCACATTCTGGAATCTTGACTCACTCACGTGTTTGTTCCAGGGTTGTTTTGAGATTGCTTAGGGTTCTGTATAAAAATTCATGATGTCTCTGAGTAAAGACAATATGCATCTTCCTTTCTGATCTTTATGCTTTTAATTCCTTCTATTGAGCTGTCCAGAACCCTCCCGGGTGACTTCAGTAAGTGTGTCGGCAACGGACGTCCTTCCCTGGCTCCTGGCTTGGGGAGCTTGCAGGATTTCACCCGTGAGGGCTTACTCCCCATTTTGGGTTTCAGAGGCTTCTTCCTCACTGGGGGGAATTTTGTCAAATGATTTTCATGTATGTGTTGACATAGTCATGTGATCTTTCTCCTTTATTCTTTAAATTTGGTAGAATACATTTTTAGAATTTTAAACCAGGTATATCCTTTTCTCTTTTTGTGGTAATACTTTTGTCTTGTTTTGGAATTAGGCTCATTCTGATGACAAATCAGTTTGGAAGCATTCCCTCTTCTATTTTGTGAAAGAGTAAGGGTTGGATTGGTATTACTTTATCCCCAAATTGTGAGATGAATGCACCTTGGACGCCATCTGGGTCTGGTGTCAGAAGTCTTCTGTGAAGCTTCCTGGTTTAGTAGAGTTGGGTGCTGCCTTCACTGACCTCGGGGTGCTCCCCCGGAGCCGTTGGTGCTCTGTGTGGCTGCTGTCCTCTGGTTGCTGAGTGACAGTGACTGCCAGGATTTGGGACAGCTTCCTGCTGGCTCTGGCCCCTGCCCTCACCCTTTTCCGAGTGCCTGTGAGTCCCAGGGTGGTCCTTGCTTCCTCGGAACGGGTGTTTCTTTCTTTAGTAGATAAATTACAGGTTGACCGTTGGGCCTTCTTCAGTGACATTGCATTTGTGCTTCTGTACAAAGTGTGTTTCCTGCTCCCCAGGTGACTCCATTGACCTGTGTGTGGCTTCGCACGGGGACCAACGACTTCCTTGCCTCGTTACCTTTCCCTCCCTAAAAACGTGTGTGAGAAGCACATCCGTTGGGAAAGTGGCATATTTTCCAAAACAGAAGCAACATAAGCTGCTTTTAAGTTAGTTTCATAACTGCCTGACAGTATCAGGTTTCTGTGAATGCCATCACATCCAGGAGCACTTGGCCTCTGCAAGAGCGGAGCAGCTCCCCCGCGCCATCTTCCCGCGGCTGCAGAGCTCTGACCTCGTCAGATTCCCTGCAGTGCCCACAGTCTAATGAGAGGGGCCAGGCGGTATGTGTTTATTTTTCTAATGTTATTTTGGGGCCTGTTTAGTTTTCCATAATGTTGATTGCCGTATTTGATTACTTGAAAAAATGGACCGTATCACCCTGGGTCATATTTAGATTCCAAAAATAGTAGCAGTAGGACTTCTAGAGCTTGGATGCTGGGGAGCCGAGGGGGTTCGTCTTTCACTTACCAAGGGCTTACCCTTGTTTTTCATTCTTTTGTTTTTTCCACATAAGCCTCTTTTCAGAAAAATATAGGAATGTAATACTGGAAAAGCTGATAGAGTCCAATCCAACTAAAGCACTGTAAACCTTTTTGTATTTGGGAAAATGCGAGGACTACACACAGACTGTCTTCTACTGCAGAGGCTCTTTTTCTGTCTTCATGGTAGGGATCCATTTACAGGGTTTGTGGGTCTGCTTTTGGCATCTGGCCCAGCCAGCCCTGGGGTTGAGGCTGGGTGGGGCATGCAGGTTGGGCCTGACCCTCTTCTGAGCACCTGGCTGGCTGGACAGATAAGGCCTCCAGTCACCAGCGAGGCTGGCCTGGCCCTAGACCCTCTGGAACGTGAGAACGTATCCTGCAGGGCCTCTGTGTTGAACCTGGGAGGGGAATTGTCTGATGACATTGGATGCCCTGTGAGGTTCTGCCCTCAAAACACGCCCCATGGAAAGCATGAAGATGCCTTTGAGCTTCCCGAAGGCAGCTGCAGCAGGAAGTGACCCGCGTTTTGCCTCTTTCCTGCTAATCTCTAAATATGTTCAGGAACTCAGTCGACCCTCAGCAGTGCATGGGGTCCCGGCTGGCTTGGTATGTGCACCTGCCGTGTCCGTGCTGCCGGTTATCCCCGCGGCCCCTCTGTGCAGGTCGGTCTGACCGGTGCCAGTTGGATGGTTCCTCAAGGCCACGAGAACCTTCCTGGGAACTTCATGAATTCGTTTTTTCTGACAGATTGGGAAATTAATACAGACACTTGCCGCATTCACGTTATTATAATTGATCTTTCAAGGAAGAGAAGAAACTGTTCTTAAGGACAAACGCTCGGAGAAGCACTCCCAGTAAAAATAGCATCCAAAAAAACGCGCTCTGTAGGACTTTTACCTGCGGCAAGTTCAGCTGTCTCATTGCTTTTCCTCAGTGCCGTGGAATAATGATTTGTGTTGTATGTGCTTAAAAAATGTAATTATTTTACTTTACAGAGTGTTCCTTAAGGAGGTCTCTTGAGTCAAATAAGCATGTTTCTGTGAGGAAAACTTGCCAGGCGCTCCTTGGCTTTATAGAAAACGTCTGTTTTTCAAAAACGAGTGGCTGAATGCCCTGGCGAGCCTGGAACCCCTTGTTCTCACCCATGGAATGGCTCTGCCATTCCGTGTCGGTGAGGCCTGTCCATACTGACGGATGTCACCTCCCGTTTCTGCCTGAGAGGGGTAAATGATCAGTGGTGGATAGGGAGTTCCTCTTGTGACTTATGTTATCAATAACACAAATTGTGCATATACTTCACCCCATGCTAAACATTTATAGTGCATTGTCCTTTAGAAGCCAGACAATGGCCTCGTCTTTCAGGTTGATGGCTAAAGAGACAAGACAGGAAGCCAAGGTGTTTCTTCTCCGCTCCACAGATCCTTGTGATGAATTCTCGTGGTCTGTGATGAGAGGGTGCGATGGGGGTCGACTGCTGGCCCCCAGACACACAGTGCTGCACGTGGGGCCTGCAGAGGTGTTAGTGCAGCCCGTGAAGTGGCAGCTCTTGGACCTTAGTAAAATAAAGGGAGGCAGCGTAATACGCTTTTAAGTGAGCGTATGGCGTGAAAACCCTGCCATTGCGTGATAGGAGACAGGCTCTGCACACTGAGCCTTCTGAGTTGTGAATGATAAAGTTTGCTGTGCTCCTCTGATTGGCAGCTGAAAGGGCAGGTCAGAGCTCCTCTCTACAGCACTGCCGAGAATCCCAGGCTGTGGAGCACCGGCCCGTCCACCCCAGGACAGTGCTGCCTGGCCATAGAAGAGCGAGGTTCCGTGATGCACTGTGCAATTGTTGTATGGTTTCTGATCTAGAAAATCAAACCTGAACAATGCACAACCTCACCAGCTTCTGTGCTCTTGACGTTTTTCTCCCTGCAGCTGGTTCTGTGCTGACCTGGGGGCAGAGTAGACAGTGGTGGCAGCCAGGTGGACAGTATTTAAACAAGTGTCACTGAGATTTAGGGTCCTTATGTTCTGGACTCATCTAAGGAAAAAAAAAAAAAGCAATGCAAAAGTTTTATTTCTGTCAATTTTGTAACTGTGTTACAAGGAGACAGAGATGGCGAATGTGTGTGCCTGTGTCCATGAGTCAGAAGCAAACTGGTTCATTTAATTTTAAGTCTGCCAGGAACCTCTTGGAAGGAAGAAAAGAATGGTTTAATAGCTACAAATATCTGAGTTCAGAATATGAGCCAAACTGTCAGAGCGAAAGATTTTTTAAGTCTCCAACATTTGGAATAAAAGAGCACTTTAGAGTAACAGGTAAATGGGTTAACTTCAAGCAGAGAGAGGTGGATGTTTCTGCCTCTCTGGCATGTTAAAACCCCTTAAATCCCCTGCTCTTAACAATAAGTTTCCATTTAAGAGTCCTTGGGCTTCACCTCTGTTCGGCTCTGTTTATGAAGGGAGGGCAGCTTTTCCAGAGAGATCATGCCCCTCTCTCCTTTATGTGGCCACAGAGAGCCTTTCTCTGTTTTCATGAGGAGGAAACATGGAACCTTGGCACAATCCAGTTCTCATCAAGAATTACATCGTATGACTTGCAGGCCAGGGGAGGAAATATCCCGGAAGTGGCAGCCACTGGATAGGCATGTTGCCGCCACAGGCAGCATCGGCGTCTGTTCAGGTTTCAGGAAGGCCACTTCTTGGCTCAAATCCCTGGTATTTCCAGGTTGTCTTCAGACTGTGGCTTTCACCCTCAGGAAGCCCCAGCATGGCCTTGGGCCCAGCTTAGAGGCTTGTGGGGTTTGGGTGTGGCCCCGTACACAAAATCCTGTCTAGGATTCGTAATCTTGCAACAGCCAACCCTGATGGGATTGGCCAAGATGGGGGTGCCCTTCTTGATGGCCCTGGCGCCCTGTGGAGTTGGGCCCTGGCCCTCACTGCCCTGCTGCATGGGTGGGCCACGCCCCTCCTGCTGATCAACATCTGTTGTGAAGAGTCTGGCCCTGCGGACCCCGGCCCCAGCCCCATGTCTGCGCTGGGCTTGCGTTGCCTGCCTTTCGGTCCCCTCACCTCATGGCGGTTTGCTGCTTCTAATCAGTTGTGGTCTTGAAAAGCTGGTGAATGGGCTTGTCCACATTGTATGGGAAATGAGGCTCAATGAACCCCTGTGAGAAACGCCAAGTGTGGCATTTCTGACAGTATCCCACAAAAACATCTCAGAGGCCATTTCCGTTTCCTCCTGGAGTCTCTGTTTCTCCCAGAAGAAGTGGCGTGGCCAGGGGTCAGGCAGATGCCAAGGAAGTGGGGACTTGGAGGGACTGGCACCTGTGGAACAGCCCCTGCTTCGTCTGTCTGGCCTGGTGGGAGGAGGTGTCCTTCCGTCACTGTACTTCATCCTCAGGACCCCTCTGTGAAGTTGTTGGCATCGATGTCCCTTTATCAATAAGAGAAATGCAGATGGGGTGAGGGATGGTGGGTTACAGAGGCCTGGGGAAGACTTGGGGGAAGAAGTGGGTATTCCCTCTACTTAGCTGAACTTGCACTAGAGACTGCCACTCTGGGGGTGACCATTGTTCTCCTGTGAAATCCTCTATGACTCTTGTGTGCAGTTGAGGGAGCCTCTGAGACCATCCTGGTTGGGACTTGGTCAGTGGGAACTCAAGTCAGTGCTGTCCTGGAGTCTTAGGGCCAGTGTCCTCCAAGTAATGTCAGATTGGGAAGTTCAGGCTCAGCACTGGGTTTGTCCTGGTGATACCACTCGCCTGCCGCACACATGGAGTCATTGTAAAGTTACGACCTGAGCTCGCATACGCGCTGGTCTTAGAGCTCGTTGGACGGTGATGTGCTGTTTTAGAGGAGAAAAAGCTGAGACGAAACAAGAATGGTGGTGGTAGTTACTCAGGGCCACGTCTGTGGACGCCATCCTCAGGATGCCGTTGCATCTCAGGCCAGCCTCCCTCTCCTATTACAAACTGCCGGCACACACCTCTCATACTCTGAAATTTGATTTCTGGAATGCTTTTCTCTTTTTCCTATGTCTTTAAGTAATATTTTCTGATACTTAAACTGTCTGCAACTAATGAATAGTTTTCAGTTTTTGTTTTAAAAGTGTTCATGTCATTTAAGCTCTAAACTCCCACAGTATACTTGGTTTGTTAAATGTAAAATTGTATCAGTAATTAGATCAGCTTCTTGATATTAATGTACAGGGTAGCTCTTACGTGCTGATCGGTTCAGAATTTAAATTGAGTTAAAGGTTAAATGAGTTTAATTTTTGAATTGAACTGAAGCATTGTCTTTTGGCAGATTCATCCAGAATTTTTATTTCCAGTTGCTCTACAAGTAACGGAAGTGGGTCTTTTTGCGATAAAAACATTGTGAATACGTTTAGGATTCAGTGAGCTTCTGTCATTTATGCACTCATTCTCTAAACTTACGAAGGCCCTGCTCTGTGTCAGACCGGATGGCAGGCCTTGCATGGGGTTGGGGAGGGGCCGGAATGTGCAGCCCCACCTGCAGCCCAAGCCCAGCTCAGGGGCAGGCAGGGGTAGGCAGGGGCAGACAGGGAAGTGGGCTGTTCCACACCTCGAGATTGGTGAATTCCTCAAGACAGCAGCTGGCAGGGGCCCGAGCCTAGGTGACCGGTCACAGAGCTGAATGGGGCTGACCAAGTTAGGGCATCGTTGGGTGGTGAACCAGCAGGCCCTGGCCACTGACAGGGTGTAGGGGCGTGGAGGGGTAGCAGAAGGAGGCAGTTAAGAGGCTGCAAGCCCCCTGTTGGGCATCTGACAGGGTGGTGCTTCCTCCCAGGACTAGGCGAGCAAAGAAGAACCTCAGGAAAAGAAATGAAGGACCTGGAGGAACAGTTTAACAGGTGGGTGGCCATGAAGAGCTACTAACGGAGACTGAGAAAAAAACGAAGAAGGACAGAGAGAGAATGGAGCCAGGAGGCTGGAAGGAGAGAGGTGGGTATTGCGCCCAGATTGCCCGGAGCTTCCCGGCGAGGAGCACCTCGCCTCTCTGTGGCAGAGCGCAGCGGGTGGAACACTGACATCAAGTCTTCTTCAGGCCCTGAGCATAAGAATTCCTTGGCACCTGGGCTGCTTTGAGACCGACATGCTATGTTTGATTAGTCTGACTTCGGAATGCCAGCTAAGTGCTGTTTGCTCAGCATATGTCTGAACTGGAAATGGTTCCGTCACAAAACAAAGTGAATCAAATAGAACATGGGGGTGGCTCACGGGGACACTGAGCCAGAGGTGAGTCTCCTTCACCCCAAACACCCCAAGTTCTAGATTTGTTCTTGGAGCTCTATGTCAGGGTTTGGGTGGACAGGAGGGAGAGAATGTCCTCTGCAGAAACAGTTTATCACACTGCAGTAGTGTTCTTCTGACAAGGACATTTCTTCAATTTCCCTCTAGACTGGGCCATGCTCTCTAAGTAGAACCGAAATCATAGTTACAACTCAAAGGCTGTCGAGAGGAGGTCTAGCTTTGTTCCGCAATGTCCTGTGTCTTGATTTCACTGTGTCTGTGCAGCCTGCTGGGGATGTTTACCCACCTCTTCTCTCATGGGGTCATCTCTGGTTTCACTGAGGACCTCTCTGAGAACCCCAGTCTCTCTGTCCATACACATCAGCAAGAGACTCACCTCCCCCGTTTCCTCTCCTACCCCATCTGATCCACATGCACAAAACATACACATGCAAATATTTGTAAGTAGAAAGGCTTGTGTACTGTATAACTTCAGTACACCTGCAGGTTCGTGGAGTGGTTCTGGAGAACATTGATCCTTCTGCCGACCTGGCAGTTGCTTTAATTTCCGGCGTCCGTTGGCAGAATACAAGCTCATCGTGTGTGCTGGGGGCTGGATGGGGCGGGGGATTACCGTTTTCTTGCAGTGATTGTTCTTGGTGGTATCCACACTACTGCTTTCAAAGCTGCTTTTCCTGTGCGTTCTTCCAGAAAGCTATCCTCCCGTCCTTGGTTGGCTGGGGCGGGTGAAGCATTTAGAAAATGCTCTCTGTCTGCATTCCCTTCGAGTAACACTGGGGAGTGTTCACGGCTTCTGGCAGAACAGCAATTTAAGCCTTCAGCTACTAAAGCAAGCCTTCTGCTTGTTCTAGAGGCATCTTCTAAACAAATTTGCACTGGTCAGGTGGGGCTGGAGAAGGACAGGGCTGAGAGCACAGCTATGGGAGGCAACACTTGTTCTTGTTCCCAAGAAGCTGATGCGTCGTCTGGTGAGGTCTCTTGCCAGCCAAAGGTTGGCACGTGGTCGCCAGGCAAGGGCTTTTTGTGTGTGGAGTATGCAGATTCCAACCACAGAGTTTTCTGCCAGGGTGTTTAGACAAGCTAAAAGTGTAGTATAAACAGTCCTAGAAGGATGCAATTATGAGGAGAAACATGTTTTTAAGACTTAACCCATTATAGTAGGAAAATACAAGGTTTGGGGTATGCTGACTCTTTCCCTTGTTCATCCCTCATAGAAAAATGCTGTGTATAAGTAGGTGTTTGTATATGTACATTTTAAGACATTCTGTCCTACTTTAATATTTCTGCCACTAAAAATATATGTTCCTGAAACTAGGGAAAAGAAATTATCATTCTTCTGAATTATCACAGATACCCCAAAAGTGACCTCCTCCAAATAGTGGTTTTCCTTTCTAAAATCACCTGGAAAATACTGAGCTTTCTGATCTTTATTTTATCCTGTTCAGTGGCTCTGTTTGGAAGAGTTATTGTACAACCCAGCACTGCTTTTATTAAAAAGAAAACTGGGCCACTTATTTCCTTCAAAGTTTTTGGTGTGTTTAAATCTTCTCTAGGTAAACAAAACTTTTATTGAAAATAATATTTTGAGACCGTGACACCATTCTCACAAGAAGCGGTGCTGAAAGCCTCCTTGTTGGCTGGTCCTGCAGGCAGCCTGGCGTCTGCTTTGCCTGTGGGCTGTGCAGGGTGCTGGGGGCAGTGGGGAGAGGCATCAGTCCCACTTGCAGCTTTCAGGAGGGGCTGAGGAGGTAGCTTTGACATGAACGCAAATAAATGCAAGGACCATGAGGGCAAAGAGACCCTGGAGACCAGGCTAGGAGAGGAGGCAGAGGACCTCCAGGTCCAGGCCCTGCGGGAGCCTGGGAGGCATGAAAATGGGCTGAAGGTGGGAGCACCGAGAATGGGTCGGGGCCTGGCCTCGGGTCTCTAGAAGTTGACCTGTTGTGGCATTTTCTATAATTGATGTCATAAATAGCTGGTTTCTTTGTTAAACTTCATTTACTTACTAAGTTTGGCAAATATGTTGAAGGAAAGAAATGTGAGTGTGTGGACAGATTTCAGCGTGTTGACATCAGTGAATGCCCTGTCTCCTTGGTGCCTGTTGGAAGCACTGTGTTGGAATAAGGACGAGGTTCCTCCCTCAGAATGGTTGATCCATTTCCTTCCATTCTTCAGTTTTGCAGCTTTTCTCCCCTAACTTTATCAGACCATCTCCTAGAATCTCGTATTAAAGGCATAATTAATCATGTGATATCCTCTCATTTTTTGCATCAGAGTTTTCAAGAGCCCTCCAGATTTTTATTGCCTGCAGATCCATATGCTTAGACATAATACCGTCAGCAGTAAATTGTCTTCTGGAGAAGAAATTGACAAACAACTTTATGGTTGCATTTTTAGCCTTAATATCTGAGGGTGAGAAGCATGTTCTGGATTTATGAAGTTCCTGAATTTAAAATATAAGCAATAAAATGTTCCCAATGTGGGGTCCCCATCTGCGTCTATTATTACAAACTCTTAAAGTCACTTTAGCCTAACATGTCAATAGGAGTTTTCTTCTTTTTCTCTTTTCTTTTTGACAAATTGTGTCCAAGGAAATTAGTTTGCTTGCATGAAGTGTCATCTGTGTTTGCAAGCTGGAACAGTTTTGCTGGTTAAGCAGTCTAGAGATGATAAATTTTTTTGTCTGAGTATGACTTTGGTGGTGTATTTAAAAGAATCATGGCCGCTGCTGGAAGCCCAGAGGAGAGGTCCATTTTAAAGGGCATCTACTGCACTCATCCCGAAGCGTTATGGGCATTGTTTGAATTGACAAAACGAAAATATGTATAATATTTTCTCTTTTTAAAATCCATGTACAGTTTATTTGGCTGATATGGAGGAGCAGAGGTATAAATTACAGAGAAATTGTCATCATATTCTCTGGATAATAAGTAGGGCCAGGCCTTCTGTTTATTTTGGTGGATGGTTCCCCACTCAGGACAGTAAAATCACCAACTTTTCACTAGGGAAGGAGAAATCCCTTCTGCCTGTAGAATAAATATTGTTTTGACCCAACTACACGGTTTCCTGTGATGAAAATATGTCACTTAAGGTTTCCCATGTCTGCTGTTAGTGAGTGCGCA
The DNA here is from genome assembly GCF_001698545.2 of Rhinopithecus bieti. NCBI lineage: Eukaryota > Metazoa > Chordata > Mammalia > Primates > Cercopithecidae > Rhinopithecus > Rhinopithecus bieti. Next base: position 194,189 of record NW_016819184.1, on the reverse strand, counting down.
GTTGAGCAATGTTGGTGCCGTTTTTGAGCACGCAGTTGAGTGATGTTAGTTGGTGCCGTTTGTGAGCGCACAGTTGAGCGCCGTTGGCGCCGTTTGTGAGCACGCAGTTGAGTGACGTTGGTGCCGTTTGTGAGTGCGCAGTTGAGCAACGGCGCCGTTTGTGAGCGCGCAGTTGAGCGACATTGGCGCCGTTTATGAGTGCGCAGTTGAGTGATGTTAGTTGGTTCCGTTTGTGAGCGCGCAGTTGAGTGATGTTGGTGCCATTTGTGAGCACGCAGTTGAGCGATGTTGGCGTCGTTTGTGAGCGCGCAGTTGAGTGCTGTTGGCGCCGTTTGTGAGCGCGCAGTTGAGTGATGTTAGTTGGTGCCGTTTGTGAGCGCGCAGTTGAGCGATGTTAGTTGGTGCCGTTTGTGAGCGCGCAGTTGAGTGACGGTGCTGTTTGTCAATGTGCAGTTGAGTGACGTTGGCGCCGTTTGTGAGCGCGCAGTTGAGCGATGTTGGCGCCATTTGTGAGCGCGCAGTTGAGTGATGTTGGTTGGTGCTGTTTGTGAGCACGCAGTTGAGCGACGTTGGTGCTGTTTGTGAGTGTGCAGTTGAACCATGTTGGTGCCATTTGTGAGTGCGCAGTTGAGTGATGTTAGTTGGTGTCGTTTGTGAGTGCGCAGTTGAGCAATGTTAGTGGGTTCACAGTGTTCTGCACCCATCATCACCACCCATCACCAGAATGTTTCTGTGTTTTGAGTCTTTTCTTTTTATTTTTTGAGACTTAGTCTCACTCTATCTCCTAGGCTGGAGTACTGTGACACGATCTCAGCTCACTGCAACCTCCGTCTCCTGGGTTCAAGTGATTCTCGTGCCTCAGCCTCCCAAGTAGCTGGGAGTACAGGTGTGTGCCACCATGCCCGGCTAATTTTTGTGTTTTTAGTAGAGGTGGGGTTTCACCATATTGCCAGGATGGTCTCTAACTCCTGACCTCAGGCGATCCACCTTCCTCGGCCTCCCAAAGTGCTGGGATTACAGGCATGAGCCACTGTGCCTGGCTTCATCTCCAGAATTTTCTGTCTTGCAAAACTGAAACCAGTACCCATTTAACACTGACTCCCCATTTCAGCCAGCCCATCCCCTGGCACCCACCCTACTCCTTTCTGTCTTGATGCCAACACACATTGTGTGGGTTCCTCCAAGCCAAGAGAAGGAGTGTCCGAAGATCCCTGAGGCCAGAACCCTCTGCCGACGTTGGTAGTGCTGTTTTGGCCTGGAGGGCAGGTGGGCCTCTGGGCGCTTCTGCGTCAGGACATGGAGCTATTTCAGGTAGGGCCCTGTGTCTCCCCTGTCCCAGTCTCATGCCCTATGAGAAATCCGAGGCCCAAAGGTTCAGGGCAGCTGCAGAACCAGGGCGGACAGATGTTGATGACAATGAGAAGGAATTCAAAGAAATAGAACATTTTGCACAAATGTGGGGAGGTATCATTAATAAAAACAGGACCCAAGTACATGCAAAATGCACTGTGAGGCAGAGAGATGCTCTGAAGAAAGGCACTGGTTTTACATTAATGAGCATTTAAAGGATGCTGGGTTAACCATTTGGCTTTTTGTACCTTGTCACTGTCTCCTTTATGGTGTGATTGGACTTTTGAGAGAAGGTGGAGGAAGGTTAATAGGTAGGTAGGAGAGTTGCGGCTAGGAAAGACAAAAGGTCCTGGGGGTGATAGGTGGGGCAGAGGGAGGGATGGAGAGGTGACTTCAGGAAGAGCATCAGCTGCCACAGACCAGAGCACCCTTGGGAAGCAGGCCCACTGTGCTTGCCACTGCCCCCAGGAGCCCTCATCCCCAGTTTGACAACTCGAGGTAGATCTGGGTTGCTCTTTATTTTTTGATTATTTTTGCATAGTTTCAAGGCTCCGTGTTTTCCACACTGACATTCTCTCTCTGTAAGTTTCTCGGAGATGTTTTCACCTGTACTGACATTGTACTCTTTCCTTACTGTCTATTTATTTATTTACCAGACCCCACCATTGGTTACAGTGATCAAAACCCAAATATCAAACCAGCATCAGAAACTCTTTAGCAGACCCATGGAACATGCCTTAGAGAAAGCTGGCGGGGTCAGGCATAGCCTGCTGTGCCAGGCCTGTGCTTGCCTGGGAAGTGCACCCCTTGCTGTCCAAGAGTGACCCCAGGCCACGAGAACCATGCTGAGTACCAAAGGCGAGTCCCCAGGGTATGGGCAGCCGCCTTGCTGCCATGTTCAGCCCAGGCTTGCTGGAAGTGGGGCTCAGGCTGTGCCTGTGGGATAATGATCAGAAGCTTGGTGGTCATGGGACCAGGATAAGATGAACCGAAGGACAGCTCTCCTCCCAGGGTTACGGGCCAAAAAATAGGTGATTGTTTTAACTGCAGAAACTGACCCACTAAGGGGGACCTGCTGAGAGGAAGACCAGTGGGGCCACAGACAGGAAGGGAGGCCACGGCTGCCTACCCCCTGATGGCCAAGCACTCCGTTCCCTGAACATGTTGGGGGGCAGGCTCCCCACATGGGTACCGCTGGGCCGTGACTGTGGTCCTCCAGCTGCTGGCGGTGCAGACCTGGCGGGGCCCTCTGTGGCTTGTGCTGTGTCACCATGATGCCGCTTGCCCGGGTGGTTGGCCAGTCTGGGAGGATAGCTCGGCACAGAACTGTGTGACCCCTGGGCCTGGGCCTCCCGCACCCCAGAGGTCAGTGAGAGTGGAAGTTGCCGCAGACGTGGGTTTGTGGCTTTCAAAGCCTTCAGTGTCACAGAAGTCTGAGTCTTCAGCTAAATTGCGCACATGTTCATGTGAGTGTGTGATGTCTCCGTGAGGACGGGGCCTCGTAGTTCGTCTCTGTACTGGCGTCAGTTCGTCACTTTGGTCTTGGTGGAGAATTCTGGGTCGCAGGCACATCGTCTGGTCAGCGGGGACGTGTTTGGCCGGCTGTGAAAGACGGCCTTGCCTGAGTTCCTGAGACTTTGGGGCCACTGATGGCGGGGAGAAGCTGGCCGAGGGCAGGCCACGCGGTCGCCTTCTGTTGATGTGCGTAAGGACTGGGCACAGCTGCCAGAGTCAAGGGCACAGAAGTGGAAGCAGTATGTCCTTTTCTGCAGGCTGCTCTTTTTGTTTTTCCCCACGTATGTCACCTTTTAATGTTTTTTCCTGGCTTTTCATTAATGTATGTAAAATATTAAAAGCCCTTGTATATTACATGAAAACTATGTCAGCTGCCCTGGTTTTTTCTATTTATTAAAACTTTTCAAGCAGTAAAAACATTTTACTTGTTAATGAGGGAAAGTGGGAAAATTAATGACATAGAGCTTGGATCCACCACGATGTCTCTCCTCTTAACCATGCGCAGCCGGCTTCCCACCGCATGGAGTTTAATTTCTGCGATAGGGTTCAGTAAGCAAATGCAAATAGATTTAATGATTTGCATCAGTAGATCATTTCTCAGTTTAATATCCTCTGATATTTTGGGTCAAGGACTCTTTCTTTGGGAGACTGGTATAATTTCTAGAGGTAGAATTATTAATATTAGTGATATTACATTACGTTGAAGTGAAGTGAGATAGATGTATCATTTTCACAAAGTCAGATTTCTGCGTGACTTTCATTCGTTGTGGTGCAAAGGAAACCCTGGCTGCCAAAGTAGACTTAGGAGCAGGCAGAATTCCTGGACGCAGGCACCTTGGAGCAAGGTGACCCTCTCTGGCCCCCAGCACCTTGTGAGCAGTGGTTTCGTGTCCGTTCACTGGCACACGTGAACCTGTGGGCCCGGGGGACACATGGTCCATTTTTGTTGAGTAAGTTCAACAAAGGAATGAATTAAAATGAGAACTCTTTTCAGCAAACGCTGATGGAGCTTTGTGTGTCTGGTCTGCGGCACCATGCTATCGGGATGACGAGAAACCACAACCTGGCCTCAAGGAGCTTTGTCTACTGAGGGATACAGATGGTGGCAGATCAGTCCTGGAGGCACAAGGAGAGAGTGGTGGAAATACACAAAAGGCACTGAAGACCAGTGGAGCATCAGGGACACTTTCACAGGGAGGCGGCTGGGGGTCTTGTCGCCTGCCTGCCCCAAAGGTGACCTCCATTCCTTCTCCCTGTCTCCCGCTGGAAAGGCTGAGTGCAGGTGCCAGCTCTCCCTGCCTCACTGAGAGGGTGTGTGTAAGAAGCGTAGGCCTACTGGTAGGCTCCTGGGGAAGACCTTTCTCCCCTGATACAAAGAGCAGCATGGGGAAGACTCTCCCGGCTCCCCAGTCTGTGGACCCAGTTGTGTGAACATGATTGCAGGAGCTGGGCAGCCGTTATGTGACCATGAGGGCATGGGACTGGTGCTGAAAGGCCGTGTGCTGCCAGTGAGAAAGATGGGGAGAGCTGGGTACCTGCTGGCCCTGTCGCCTGCCAGGCCGCCTCTGAACACCTGTTCTGTGACCTGACCTGCATCCTCATGACACGCTGCAGCTGTGAGCAGCACGCAGGTGATGATGGGTCATATGCCATCTGGGGACTTGATGCTCCTTTTAGCAAATACAGAAAATACAAAGGAAATAATAATCAGTTCCATGAATCCGTGATAGTCTTTTGGTGTAATTCCTTCTAGCTTTTCTTTTCCCCCCATCGGCATATTTAAAATCAATTTTGAATTCTACTTAACTTTATATCTTAAGCATTTTTCTTCTGACATCTTTTTAAGCATGATTTTTAAAAGTCTGTGCTTGGTTCTTTGTTAAGGCCTGTTGCATGGTTGTGCATGGTGGTATTTTAACTGTCTCTGTCCTGGGGAACCTTTATGTTTTTGTTTGTATTTGCTGGGCTGCACTAAACATTCTCCGTGAACACTCTGTGGCCCTGAGCGAGTGTTTCCCAAGCAAGCTTGCTTTTTGGCCTTTCTCCCTGTAGCTTTTCTGTCAGTAACACCCCTTTCTCTATTGCAGGGTGGCTTCTGAAATCAAATGTGGCCCTGAGTGACTCCTCACTATTTTTAAGATGAGAAAGCATTAGCTCTGTGTTTTCCCAGCCCCTCCGTTCTTGTGCTTTCACCCTTCACTCTGAACAACAGGTATGCCCGCCTGTTCTTCCTGTCATTTTTACCCAGTGGCCCATAGCTCAGAAGCGATATTGTGTGGGGTGAACGCTGTCTCTGGAGCGAGATTCCTAACTCCTGTACTTTACAACTATAAAGTGAACAAATCACTTAATTCCATGCCTCAGTTTCCCTGGGTATCACATGGGGACTATAATAGCATCTAACCATATAGATTGTTGGACAATTAAATGAGTTGACCAGCAGGAAACTCTTAGAACAACGCCACCCTATAGTAAACACTCGATAAATGGTAACTGCTGCTGTTGATGAAGATGTCGATGGTGCTATTTCTACCACTTCCTAAGGTCGCCCCTGTGTGCTCACCGGCCACCTCCTCCCCGCCCCACCCTGATGCCCACATATTTCATAGGCCTCCGTAGATGTCCCTGTCTTTGGGCCGGAAGCCCTCGTGCCCCCAGGCTTGCTTCGGATCCCTTGCCTGAGCTTCTCCAGCACTTTGAGCCTGCTCCACCCGAGCGCTGTTCTCCTTCCGTGCCGTGCTGTCTGCTCTGAGTCCTGGAGAACAGGGACCATGTCTATCTTGCTGGCCTTAGTACCCCTCACAGGACCTAACCCAGGGCCACTTAAGAAATTGTAAAGATCCATAGGCTGGGTGTGGTGGCTCACACCTGTAATCCCAGCACTTTGGGAGGCCAAGGCAAGAGAATCACTTGAGGCCAGGAGTTTGAGAACAGCCTGGGCAACATAGTGAGATCCTGTTTCTACAAAAGCTTGAAAAAAATTATCCAGGTCTGGTGGAAGGCATCTGCGGCACCAGCTACTCAGGAGGCTGAGGTGGGAGGATCGCTTGAGCCCAGGAGTTCAAAGCTTCAGCGAGCTGTGATTATGCCACTGCACTGCAGCCTGTGCAACAGAATGAGACCCTGTCTCTAAAAAAATAATAAAATAAAGAATAAAGATCCAATAAGTGAAGGGTTAGGAGAGTGGAATATATGTGCTCTTAACAAAGAATGGTGTGGTTATAGAGATGGGAGGTGAAAAGCAGCACGAATTCAAAGATTTATTTTAGGCAACTCCGTCAGAGTCCTGAACGTTCTTTACCCAGTTTCTCCCTCCCACTGGGACTCTGTAGGGCCAGCGGGAACCCTGCAGGCATTCGGGGAACGGAGTGCTGGCTGGACCTTCTCAAAACGGGGCACCCTCCAGGGAGCTGTCGAGGGGCTGTCCTGCATCCCCTGCCTGTTCAGGAACCATCGTCAGCTGTGAAATGTGGGCTTCCAAGTGGTTTTGTGTCTCCTCAGTTTACAGAGTCCATGTGTTTGGTGGCTCTTGCCTTGGACCCTGATGGCGCTGGGGGGAGGGTTTCATCACCATTTGACCCTCTGCATCTCATAGAGACCAGTGTTTTCGGGGTCAGCTCTGTTGGTCTCTGTGTAGCACGTATGTATGTATGTGTTGAAGTCCTCATCCTGAGAACCTCTGGATGCGACAGTATTTTGGAGACAGCATCTTTTAGAAAGGTGATTAGGGTAACTCAGGGTCATTAGAGGAGCCCCTCATCCAGTGTGACTGGTATCCCCATGAGACGGAGGTTACGGCACAGACACACACGGAGGGACGGCCATGCGAGGACCCTGGGAGAAGGCTGCCTTCTGCAAGCCAAGGAGAGAGCACCTTGGAGAAAACCAGCTCCGCCGACACCTTGGTTTGAGACTTGCAGCACCCAGGCTGCAGGGCTTCGTTAGGGCAGCCCTGGCAGAAGAATGCAGCCTTATCGGTGGGTTTGGTGATGCCGCGCAGTTCAGTTTTGCCATCTCGCTGCAGTGGGAACGTACTGCTGTAGAAGGAGCGCCACCATCCCAGGCAGTGTTCAGAAACACCGACGGCAAAGTCAGGACGGGCAGGAACGTTCTAGGCCAATGATTAAAATGGTATTTTACACATATTTGAAAAGAAAGGTTTGAGAAGGCATCCATTATTAAACTCAACAGATAATTTAAAAACTGGCTGTGGCGAGCAGTGTTGGTCCCGAATCACTTTTTCACAGCATGTTTCTGTTCTGTCGTAGGCTAGTGAGACCGGCTTTCCCTCGAGTTCTGGGGTGGGACATGGAACGTTTGTGAGGCTACCCTTCACTGGAGGGGGGCCCGTGATGTTGAGTCTTCACCGTCTTTGAGGACGTTTGTGCGGTGGCGTGTCCCTTCTGAAATCGCTGTGACCTGGGCTCCGTGCTCCACAGTCAGACTCGCCTCGCCCTCTTACTGGTCTTCATTAATTCCTGGCCCCTGGAGTGGAGCGGGCAGTACAGATATTCACCTCTCTCTCATTATCCAAATACAATAACAAATGACGAAGCATCTTATCCTACCAACCATTACCCTATCAGAAAGCGTGTGCTGATTTCCAGGAAGCGGGTGGAACTATATGTCAGATGTGCCGTGAGATGTGAAATGCACTCGTCCTGTATCTTGGTCTTCTCCTAGGAGTATCTTGTCTCACAGCCTCCTTGTTTAAACTTCTTGGGCTTTTTCTTTGACATCTTCCCACCTTTCCCTAAGGGTTTAACTGTCTTAGATCTCCTTGTGTGCTTTTGCCCAGGACTCTGGGTCCCTGTCAACTTGGGTAGAATTTTATTTGTATTTTTAGGCTCTTTAACATACTTTAATTATTGTGTTGCTGCATATATTTCTTCTAAGATAGCAGTAAATTGTAATTTTCCTCTGATAATAACCTAGGACCTTAAAATACACACAAATGTACACACTAATGAATTTTGTAAATATTACGTAACGTGGTTATTAGTGTTTCAAATTACTTAGATAACGCAGAAATCTCTGGATTTTTACGTCATTGTTTATAAAGCGTTTTAATGATAATTGGGAAAGTTGGTTGTGGGTTTTTAGCTAGAATAGGAACCCATTATAATTCTTCCCAATTTTAACAATGAGACATAAGCCTCCATAACCTGAAATTTTCCTCTGTGACATGTTTTCAAGAGTGGAATTATTAGATTTGACGAGTGTGGATGCCTAGGTTTGTTGCTGTCAACGTTTTGAACTGAGCTAATCTATGCATATTTGAGAAGAGCATATAATCCAAAATGTTGGTCTACAAATGTAAGATTGCTTTTGGTGATGAATTGGTGTCACGTTTCTTCTGTAGTAAATGAAGGGCCTCTTGCAGCGTGCTGTGCCTCATTTTAAGCCTTTAACTGGCAAGTGATCCTGATCTTCCCTCTGCACAGCTGCAGGAAGAGGCTTCCCAGTTTGCCTTAGCCCCCATAACGCTGCATCATCCCATGTGTGCGTGAAGAGCCCGCACAGGCTGCCCGTGCACCCGGGGTCAGGCCTGGATGGGGTCAGGGTATTTCCAGTCCTTGAGCTTTGGAGTCTTTTTAAAATGGAGAGCTCATCTATTGTTGATAAATGGCCAAATATAAATGTATAACACCTTGATTAATAGGCTGTGATGAAATTGAAGGCGGTCTTTTCTAGGAAATCCTCATTGAAATACTGCCCATTTTGAGTAAGTCTAATAGTACAATGAACCACACGCTTAGTGGAAATGTTATAGGATGCAAATAGGAAGATTTGTGGGTGTTTTTCCTTCATGAATTTGTTGTTATCTTTGCAGAAGTGAAGAATATCAATATTTTATGGCCCTTCTCTGGGATTCGTGTCTGTTACCAGTGATGCGAGCGTGGCCCTGGTCCTCAGTGCCTCTGCCTTCGTGGTGGCGGGGGCTGGCTTGCCCGGTGGGGAGGTGTGTGTGTTCTCACCAAGTTAGCGAATTTCCTGTTTTCTCTTTTAAAATGGAAGGATAGCTTCCTCTCCCGTTGGCTCTTTGTGGAGATTGAAAATGGTGTTACAGTCTTCGTTGTGTTACTGTGGAAATCTCCGGCGTCTCTCCTGATCTGGCCGCCCTGGACAGCCGGCAGCGGAGAGCACTCGCAGGCAGCCCCGCCCCACACTGCTTTTATCCTCTTCGTTTTCATTCTTTTGTGAAAATGTAGTTGATTTGGAGCCTTTCGAAAAGTGTGTCAGATCATTTTTGCCATTTCTCTTTTTCCTTTAACTTTCTGTTATTTTCCATTTCGATCTCAGATACCCTTCTTAGGAAGCCGCATCCCCGACGCCGGGCTGGCCCGTTCTGCTCTGGGGGCGGCGTGTGCTCTCATTTCACTCCCATAATCAGCTTTGGCATATGGGATTCAGAGAAGCAGCGCTTGGGCTTCGGAGATGTTTTGTGCAGCAGCGAGGTGATGTCCCAGTTCTCCCGGAATATTTGCATCGACCAGGATGCTGTTTCTGCATCAGAAAGTGGTGTCTTTGTTTACCCTTAGGCGTTATCTTGCTTGTTTACCTAAATCTTTAACTCTCCTTAGGTGAGTGACTTCACTGATACCAAGAGTGATTAAAATGATGTGATATATGGAGTCAACTTAGGCAATACATTTATCTGTATACCACATTTCCAATATTTATTCGGAATGACTTTTTTTCAAATACGTAATAAGAATGAATAATTGAATGTACTGTAGCCTTCTCACTTTGCCCTGCGATCCCATAAGAGCTTTAATGCTAAAACTAGTTTGGGCCCTTGAGGGGGTTTAGAGAAATTAGGTACGTCTGAGTATGGAAATGGCTGACATGGTGGAAAAATTGAGTCCTTAAGTAATTTGCTATTCCCAGTGATAATTAGAAGAAACCCCTGTTCTAGCTCCATTTTCCCATGTTTTTAACTGTTTTAGGGAGATTTCTTGAGGTATGAGCGGCTGATCTTTTTTTTCTTCCCGTATGCTCCCACGGTGAGGTGAGTGGCTTTGGTATATTGTGTTGCCTTGATGGGTTATTAAATTGTCCCTTCTAAGAGATGAATGTGGGTTATAGAGTGTGTTGTGCCATATATCATCTTAGTCATCAGCAGTGTTTCAGAAAACTGAGTAAGAGTAAATTTTTTAAAATTTATGATTGAAATTAGCAATTTTATTAGGTCCTTTAAAAAAACCTACAAACTTTTAAAGTCTTTCTCAAAATATACATCTGTGTTCTCAAAAGAGGTCTGCAGACTGCCCTAATTTGTCTTTTGAAAGGACACAGAATTTTAGCAGAATACTTATGCTACAGAAATAGACAAATGCAGGTGCTATTCCTTGGTGCTATTCCATAGAAGGCTGATGTGCTCGAAGATTTACTGTGCATCACCTTAGCCATCATTCCCATAAGTATTAATTTTAACTCCACTAATAAGAAACTGAACAAAAGTGGAATTATGAGTTCAGTAGTATTCTATGAAAGGTCAGTTGTTAAAAAGGCAGAGTCTGACATTCTGTGAAAAAGGTGCCTTCATTAATCATTCTGATGGGAGAGCACGGGGCGTTCTTGACCAGTACCAGTGAACCTTGCAATGCAAAGTTTCGGGGCCTGATGTGCAAGTTTTATATAAAACAAGGATCATTTAAATATCTGTTGAGATCATTCAAGGAATTGCTTTACCTTTGCTGTTTAAAAGTGTGTGTATGATATAGAAAATGTTATTAAATATGCATTACTATTTTGAAAAAGGAAAAACACCTGTTAATTTTGTAGATAAATTATTATGGAAATCTATGGTAGACACAGCTCCAGGCAGTAATGCATTTCCAAGCGAATGAATGGACATTTCCTATATGGATCATCTGCAGATATTGGTAAGGTTTCTTTAAGTCTCTTTTGTACTCTGCGTTCATGGCTAAACCTGTGCACTTTGACCCTGTTCTGCAAAACAAACCACAGCCTACTTTCAGACTCTCCATTGCTCTTTTCCTGTTGGTTATTGTGGCCGCGTGCCTACTGTGTACACACAACCTGGACATTTCATGTTGAATTATCTGAGTATTTATGTGCCCTGACAATTCAGCGTTAAAGTTCAATACAAATATATAAATTATTAAGCAGTTAACCGGTGACACATTCATCAGCTGAACATCTTTTATTGTGGCCTGTTGACAGATTATTTTCATTCGGCCATTAAAGCACAGTATTGTCGGGTGAAAGTCTGTTTCTGGATTTTCTTTGTCTCTGTTGCTGCTATGGAATTTCATTGAAAGCATCGAAATATGAGACTAACAGAATACTGAGTGTTTCTTCTCAGGAACGGGAACTTTCAGACATTTTCTCTCCAGCTGATTTCAGTAAAGAGCATTTTGATTTTGTGTGTGTGTTCCTTTCCCAGCCAGCAGTGTTGTATTGGAAGGGAGGGGTGGGGATGAGCTGCAGTGCTGCTCTTCACACCATTGAGATGGGCCAGGAAGGTGCCCTTTCACCCTCTACCTCCAGTTGGCGCCTAGTGTTTTTAAAGATTCAGGAGTGTCTCGCACTGTGATTCTCACTATCAACCAATCTCACGCGTCTAACTTTTCTTACTATGTTATTAATTACTACTTTCTATACAAGAGAGAGGTGGAGCCTGACTGTGTTGTGATGCGGAAGGCCCTTGGGATTCGCTCTGTGGGTGTGGGCAGCGACGGGTGGGTCAGGGTGCAGGCGGTGAGACGGTGAGCCAGGAGGTCGGGAAGGAGCCTCCACACCCCGGCAGGGCCTGTTCTGCAGGAAACCCCAAACGAGGGGAGCAGAAGCTGCTGGTGCCTCTCTGTTCTTTGCCAGATGCTACCGTTGTCTGTGGCCACACGTGCTTCTTCAGGTGTGGAAACAGAAGCTCAGAAAAGTCAAACAATGTACCAAATGTCACACCTCCCCTTCTAATGGTTTTGTCAGTTTTGGTGTCTAGGTGGTATCCTGTCTGATGGCAGAGGTCATAGTTGTCTGTGAGGACATGGTGTCCACCCTCAAGCGTGTAATTATGCATGGGGAGGGCTCAGTTCAGTTTTACCAAGACACGGTTTATTGGAGTCTACAAATAGCATAAACTGCTACGTCTGCAATGTTACAATTCTCTTTCCTTATTGTCATAATTTTTGCTTAATGGCTGTTTGTGCTACATTGACCAGGTCCATGGGTTGCTTAACATAAATGATTACATTTGCTTATGATTAAAAACTTCCTCCATTAGAAGCACAGCACCCAGGACTTGTAAATGATTTGTTGTTAAAGCTTTATACTTCATTAGGCACGTCGTTGACTCCAGAGTCATTGTCTAAGAGTTAGGAACACTTGTAATGAGCTGTATAATATGGACCCTCTAACGAAATTTAAAAAGAGACCAAGCCTTCTAGGAACAGCTTAGCATGCAGATAAAAGGCTAGGAAAACGTGTGAGCAGCGCCAGGCTGTAGGCTGAGGCACGTTCCATTCTGACTCAGAATGGCATGGGTGAATAAAGTCTTTTATGACTGGAGCAAGACTTGTTGTAAAAAATTATATACCATTCATGACCAAAATCCTTCAAAACACTCCGTCACCATTCCCCTCTGAACCCTATAGCTTAAGTTCTAAGCATCTTGTGAGTCTCTTGATAGAGCGTTGAAAACTCCACGCGATGGTCTTTGGGACGCCATTCGAGCCTGGCCTGCCCCTTGGTGGCACCTCGATCGTCTTTGGCTCCATCCGGGGATTTGATTGTCAGTGACCCACCTGATTACAGTGGGCTGCCACGGCCCTGGCCTCGTGGTACAATAACATGGGCAATTTTGTGATTTATTATCGGAGGACAGCTAGCAAAGAGAACTTCCTGGAATAACAGCATTAAATGCGATGGGCATTTTTGTGATAGATGTAAAATTCTTAATCTTGAAAGCAGCTGCATGTGTCAGGCAGACTGGGTATTAATTTTCTGACAGCAGTAGTAGGAGCCTTTTTTCCCCCATTACAGATGGAATTAGGTCTACTTTGTACACAGTACTTCGTGAAGTGACTCTGGCCAGGGGAGGGAATATGCTGGTTCTGGAGTCTGAGAAGACAGGGCTGCGCCAGCTGTGACTCGGTCACACATGGCTGTGGGACCTTGCACTGACTGTGCAGCCTCTGCCAGGTTTGTTTGTAAAAGTGAAGTTAACACCGATCTCACAATATCTGGGGAGGAATAAATAAGAACACACATGCTGAGTTCAAGTCCTCAGTTATTTTGTCTTCAGCGACAGATGATCCCCCACTTACCATGGTTCAGCGTTTGAGTTTTCGAGCTTTGTGATGGTGCGAGAGCAGCCTAGTGTGGTGGAAACTGTGCTACAAGTACCCGTGCCACCCTGCGTCTCAGTGCAGTGTCGAATAAAGGACATGACAGTCACCACTTTATTGTAAAACAGGCTTGTGTTTGCTGATGCTGCTCAGTTGTAGCTAATTCTCGTTGGCGTCCTGAGGCTGAGTCTTCTGTTGTTTCTCTGGAGAGTGTGGCTCTCCCTGGTCAGTACTGTGGCCTCAGTTACCACTTTCTGTCCCCTGCATTCATGTATTTAACAGTTCTTTACTACTGTAAGATAAATAGTTTTCAATTATGAGTTTGGTCATGAAAATTTAATTTTTTTAAAAAATCAAAAGACCTGGATGTGGTGCGAGAACATGGAGCTCCCCTTTTTGCCCAGGCCTTTACCTTCCTGCTCAGAGGCAAGGTCAGACCAGGGAGGGTGCTGGGAGAGAGCAGAGTTCTGTCATTCATGGGTTGCTAATTTTTGGAGTACTGCAATACAATTAAATATACTTAACCTTAAAATTACCCAGAATGTGATTGAATCTGTGATTCACAGTCCCCTTCTGGTTCTTCCGTGCCTCGGTGTGATCGTTAGGAGGATGGATCATCCCGGTGCTGTTGGGAATGCACTGCGTTAATGGCCTCAGTGCCCAGCAATGGAGAACTTTCCACTGAGTGTCTGCCTGCAGCGTGCCCGGCAGAAGGTGAAAGCTTCACCCTTTGTCTTCCTTGCCATCCTTTGGCCTTGTGTGTTTGGAAGCAGCCAGAGGTGGTGGAACAGTGGTGGGCTGGTTTGGGTCTTGTCAGCAGTACCAAAGGGACAAAGGCTGGATGTGGGCGCGACCTCAGCCTCGAGATGGGCAGGATAGGTGGGGATGACTTTCTGTTCTGAAAATGACTTCCTCCGCTTCTTCCTCCCCTCCATCTTCCTCCTCTTCTCCTCCCCTTCCTCCTCTCCTCCCCCTTCCTCTTCTCCTCCCCTTCCTCCTCTCCTCCCCCTTCCTCTTCTCCTCCCCTTCCTCTTCTCCTCCCCTTCCTCTTCTCCTCCCCTTCCTCCTCCTCCTCCCCTTCCTCCTCCTCCCCTTCCTTCTCCCCTTCCTTTCCCCTTCCTCCTCTTCCTCCCCTTCCTCCTCTCCTTCCCTTCCTCCTCCTCCTCCCCTTCCTCCTCCTCCCCTTCCTCCTCCTCCCCTTCCTCCTCCTTTTCCTCCCCCTCCCCTTCCTCCTCTCCCCCCGCTTCTTCTTCTCCTCCCCTTCTTCCTCTATTCCCCTTCTTACTCTTCCTCCCCTTCCTCCTCCTCCCCTTCCTCGTCCTCTTCCTTCCCCTCCCCTTCCTCCTCTCCTTCCCTTCCTCCTCCTCCTCCCCTTCCTCCTCATCCTCTTCCTCTCCCTCCCCTTCCTCCTTCTCTTCCTCCCCCTTGTCTCCCTCCTCCCTTTCCTCCCCCTCGTCTCCCTCCTCCCCTTCTTCCTCCTCTCCTTCCCCTTCCTCTTCCTCCCCTCCCCGACCTCCTCCTCCCCCCTCCTCCTCCACTTCCTTGTCATCTTCTTCCTCCTCTCCATTATTTTCCTCCTTCTCCCCCTCTACCCCTTCTTTCTCCTCCCCTTCCTCCCCCTCCTCTGCTTACTCCCCCTCCACTCCTTCCTCCCCTTCCTCCTCCTCCTGCCCTTCTTTTCCTCTCTCTTCGTGCTGTGTCTATTTTTCTTCTCCTTCCTCTGCTGTATTCCTTCCTCACACGCCCCCCTCAGCCTCTTTTCTGGGGCCTGACTCTTGGAGGCCTGCCTCAAGGCCCTCAGGCCTGTTCCTGGGGCAGCCCCTGAGCAGAACTGCCCCTCCCAGTGCCCACCTATGGCCACTGCCCTCAGGGTCCCTTCCTCTAGCACGGTGCTGGCGTATGGTGTTGTAAACAGGCTGTCACTCATCTGCAGGCTGCCTTGTCTTCCCCCAGCAGATTAAAGCCTTCAAAAAAAAAGATGGAGGGCCCTTGACTTTGCAACATGCACATTTTGCCGTCTCGGGAAGGGGGAAGGAGGGGCATCTAGCTGGGCTCTGCGTGTAGCCTGCGCAGCGGGGCCGGGGCGTGGTGGGACGGAAGCCTGCACCTCGTGTAGGGCCAGCTGTGAGAACAGCTTGTGCAGCCACCGAGTGACTGAGGACCGTGTCCCAGTGCGGTGTCATTTCCTCGTCCATGTAGAATTGAAAGAATTATAGGTACCTTGAGCTACTGGCAGGTAAAAGACAGTTAAAAAAAAATAGCGAAAGACACAATCCACCCTCTGAACTGATCTACAGGGCTATGAAAGCATCACTTTGAGTAATATGCCATAGATATGTTAGAAAAATGTAATACTGGTGCGTGGACCCCTCAGCCTCTTTGACGAGTGTTATAATATATCTTATTGAATGATGAATATGCTACCGTATGTTTCAACTGTTCCTGTCTTGTGGCTGAAAGAAAAATATATTGAAAATGAATGTAAAATATTGAAATTTAGTAGTCATTATGCTCCACTATAATTTCTTGTTGCTTTGGATGTGGTAGACACCTCACTAATTACACCTCACTAATTACTCACTAATTACATGCGCACCTGTAACAGGAACCACATGAAAGTCTGATCGGAACTCTGACTTGATCAGCCCATGTTCTTCTGCCACAGCCATGGGAGCATCTGAACGTGGTGATGGAAGAGGACCCTGGCGCCCCGTCTCCCAGTAGATCAGCGGCCCTGCTGTGAGATCCTGGCGATGTTGAAGATCGAGGGTTATTTGAAGCAGTTCATGCTGTGCTGCAGATCCCTGAAATGCCACCACCCAGAAGACCCCTGAGTCCCAGAGGGCCTGGTGCTTTTTTGCTGGGGCTTGGACCCAAGCGTCTTTAGAGTGATCACTGCTGGGGGAGACACAGTGGTCAGGGCCCGTGATCCCTGCCGGGGCTGCAGGCAGGCTGGAGCCACAGGTCTGAGTTCTGTCCCAGTTCAGGTTCGTAGGCCACTCTGCAACTCTGTTCCCTCTTCAGCTGCTCTGGTCATTCACACGTGGCCTGGCCGCTTGCCTGTTGGACCAGCTCTGCAGGCCTGGGGGATTGCTAGAGCAGGGTTCCCAGATCCCCCAGGCTCCACTTTGTTCTGCCTGGTCTCAGGGTGTGGGGGATGGAGAGCTGGGCGCCCAGCCTGCTTCTAGGCTGTCTGGGTGCCAGGGACTTGGGACGCAGAACTCCTAGTGGCTGAGTACAAGCCTTGGGCAGAGGCGAGGCAGAGCTCTGTTTCATTCGACCACATTGCTGAGGAGATGCTCCCTCGGAACGGTTGCTCTGGCTCTGGGATTCCAAACCAAGCTGCCTTCTCTGATGTGGCCTTAGTGGTCTGGGCAGATGTACCTTGCCTCTGCCTGGACCCTCTCTCCCTTCCAGGCCTCAGTGTCCCACAAGGATGATGCCTACCTAGAGCTCATTGTTCTCTCCCACTTCCTCCCCCAACTTCCCCTTCTGTGTCTCTCTGGAGGGCCCATCGTCATCCTGGTGGAGGTGTTACACTGAGGACCGCAGCAGCCCTCCCATTCTTGCACATACCCCTTTGCCCATGGGATTTTTGCTGTTTCTCTTGTCCCACTGTTGGTCGTTGGCTGGATCTTGTTGAAGGCCTGCGGAGATTCAGGTGCTGTAGGGAGGGTCTGGGAGTTTTCTCTCAGAGGCCCCGTGCAGTTGGTATTCCTCAGCTCTGCCCCAGGGTCCCTCTGGTTGTGCAGAGGAGCTGCGGAAAGTCCACGTTTGTGCGGCGCTGCAGGCTGGGGAGCTCCCATGGCGAACAGAGGCCCTAAGAGGGGACTTCGTTTTGGGGCGGTGAGACTGAGTGGTCAGCGAGCAATCCGTCATCAGTGGAGGTCAGTGCCCAGGAAGTGCCATCTCTCTGCTTGGCAGGTGACATGTAACTGTTACAAATGGCGCCTGTCCCTGTCACGTCACCGGAGTGTGCGCCTTGATGCCCTGGCTCCATGAGGCAGCACGTGTTTTTGAATGCTTCCATTTTAGAAAGTCGGAAAAGGGATCCTTAGAGCTGCTTGTTTTCCGTTTTTTACCGGAAACAAATGCCTTTGTGCTTCTGCTGCCTGCAGGCCCCCACTGCATTCAGCCTGTGTGGGTGGTCATCGGCTAGACCTATCCAGCCTGTGGCCCATCCCCTCCACCTCTCACAGCCACCTAGGGAAGTGGTTCTCAGCTCTAAAGGGCATTGTCTGTCCCCAGAAGAATGACTGCTCCCTGGCGCCTCCCACCCCCATCCCATGTCCCCATTACAGACCCAGCAGGACAGACCCCCCAGAGAGCCAGTGGCCTTCTTGGCCGCAGCTGGTGGTGCTGGAGAGCTGTGGGTAGCATGGCAAGTGCCACTGAGCATCCTGGAAACCCTGGGAGGGGTCCCGGCGAGAAAGAGCCATCACCCTAAGAAGATTCAGGAACGGGACGATCCTGGGGTTCAGGGTGCCCCAACAGTGGGTTGAAAATCCTGTCTCTGGCCAGGAGGCAGGGAAGTAGCAACCTTATTCAAGGCAAAAAAAAAAAAAACCTCCTGGAGTCTAGATACAGTATCTTAGTAGTAATAAAAGCACTGGTACAGATTTACTGGTGTCGGAGTTTTAACTGTAATACTGTGGAATGGTAGGTTATTTTGTGTTCAAGAGCTACATTTATCACAAAAATGATGATATACAAATCACTTCCATATCACAAAATGTTCTTGGTCAAAATTGGCTTGAGGCAAGTGATATCTTCGAGTAAACAGTATATGAAGACCATATCTTAAAATGATAGATCACCTAATTTTGTTCTGACAGAGGTTTTTGCCGCAACAAACATCTGTCATTGAAATACCAATTCAGAGATATGGAAGCCAAATTGTAGAGGTTTTCCTGGATTTGTCACTCCTAACTTAAGAATGCTACTGTTCCCATCATAGCTTTTATAAGATATTAGGCAGTGTTACACTTTAAGGGACATTAAAACAAAATAAACAATTCAGAGTAATAGGTTTTAAATGCAAACCAACCATTAAAAAGCATAGAAGTCAGGAATGGGCCGAGACGGCCTGGCTGCTGTTACGTGTCGACATCACATTAAGCTGGCTTTATTTGGAGATTTTGAGCCGTAGAGTCCTCCGGGCCTCCCGCCTTTACTTGAGGTTTTCACGGCTTCTTAAAGGACTGTGGTTGTGATGTTACTCCCAAGATGCGAAGGAGCATTCTGGTGCTATCCTGACAGGGGAGCAGGTGTACAGCTCAGGACAATGACGGTGCCACGGGCCTGGGAGTCTCCTTGTGCCTGGGACTCCTCCTTGTCAGGAGCCCTCACTCAGGAAGCCCTGCACGGGGACAGATGTCCTGGGATTTGAGAGGCAAGGACGAATCAGACATTTCCCAAGAGGACACTGAAGAACTTCTGCCATACTCCACGTTAAAAACAATTGATCTTGGTCCAAAACTTGATCATATGATAGTTAAAAAAAAAACAAAACAAAACACAATAGAATTTCTGTGGTGCTTGGGAGACATTTTAGAAATATGTCATTGGTGACCGCTTTTTATAGGGTGAATTAAGACAAAAAAGTAAAGTATATTTAAAAGTCTCCAGTTTCTGAGACCCCTCTGGGAGATGATTTCATTGAGTTGCTCCCTTTGACAGCTCCTGTGGGCCTGGAGGACTCCGGTTTCTGGAGTAGGGTGGTAGAGCTGGCCCTGATCCTGGCTCTCCTGCCCACCTCTGCCCCCTTTTCCCTGCCCCCTCCTGACTGCAGCCACCGGTGCCCACCATTTCTTCCAGAGCTGCCGCAGCTCTGGCCGATCCTCTCATTCTGTAGGTTGAGGTACATTCCTGGAATCCAGGTTTTCAAAACATTCTGTGCCGTTTCTGGCATGAAAATACAGGAGCAGCCTTTCCTGGGCCGCCTTGCACGTCGGGCTTTTGTATTCCTTTATGACAGTGTGAGGCAAGCCTGGCTGATGTCTTCCAGCCCATTCGTCTCCCCACAGGGTATGAGGTGATGGGCTTTAGCGTCAGGCCGCCGGGCCCACACTCCGGCTCGGCCCCTTATGGGCTCTGGCAGGTTACCCCAGCTGTTGAACTCGTGAGCTGTGACTTCCTCCTCTGCGGACTCGGCACTCTCATGCCTGCCTCGCAGGTTCAGATGCGACGAAAGACATAAAACACCTGGCCCGACTCTGGCCCACAGATGCCGAAGTCAGTTTTCTGAGGTCGTGGTGGGGGCGGGGTGAGGGTGGCAATGGAAATCGTGATCATGGTGGGTAGTTGGCGTTGTCATCCTGTTTACTGGTAGCCTGCGAGTGGCTCAGGCAAACCCAGCACAGCCTTGTCCTCAGGTTAGCTGCCCTCACAAAGCTTCACATCATAACTAGTTCATTTGTCATCCACGCTAAAGACCGGTCTTCCAGTGATATTCCTACATCAGAGCCCCTTCCTCCCGACGTGCTGGGACGGCCCCTGCTGTTGCCTGACTTTGCCTGATGTTACAAGGGACCTCAGCCTCCTGTGCTCTTACCCGGGCCTGACCTGGGTGATGCCCAGACTCCCAGTCATGAGGGGACCAGACTGTGGGCCAGTCGCTACCAACCTTGGGGGTTGTAGACTCATTAAGGAAGCACTCCTTTGCCTCCTGCCCTTGTGCCCCATACGACAGGGGTCCGGACGCAGGAGGAACCGAAGATTGAGCCCGGGGAGTGCTGTCTCGGCGGTGCGGCTTCAGACACGTGAGTGTCCCTTTGTGGGATGTGTTCTCAACGGGCACACGGGACCGTCTAGGTACTGGGATGATAGGGGTGTGCCTGCAGGTTATAAATTACTTTTTGCCTTCAGAGCCACCAACACATTCACACAAACATTTGTTTTCCTTTTGATTTTATCAGGAGAATTTTGTTTCTTGGCCTGCCTAAACATTGGTCGCCCTCCATAGCTGAATGTAGACTAACTCTGCAGCCTAAGCTAAAGTACACCTTTTGTCTGTGCAAAGAGTTCCATTTCCCTTTACCAAGTTATCTCCATGGCCCGTGGCCACACCACCCTCCGCAGACCCTCACGTGTGTGGCGGCAGCAGGCTGCCCACACATTTGAACACTGGCATTGGTCTTATTCTCATCAACTAACAAACCAGAATCCAAGTAAGTTGCAAGAATGAAAGGCTTTGAGTAGGAACAAAAGGCTATGTTACTTTGTATCCTTAACTAAGAATTTTATTGTTGGAGAACTCCAGGGCTTTTGTTGGTATAGCTCTGCAAGTCAGCAGCACCCAGGTTCGGCCCAGTGCTTACAGGTCACGAGTCCAGTGACGCTGACTGAGGGGTGTCACCAAATACGCTGCAGATCCAGGGCCAGCCCACCTGGGCCTCATGCCACGGTCCGTGCCCACGTGTCACGAGGCACATCCCAGGTCATCAGGGCAGGGACCTACAAAGTCTGTATTCAAACCAAGTTATTTTGTGAAATATTGTAGTGAACTTATCAAAACTGGTGAAGCTGATGAAGTGAAATAAAAATACTGCCGTGAAAATTATTTTAGTGCAACATAATGAGTTCTGTTTTTCATAGCTGGCAGATATTACCTACTAAATCTAATCTGCAATGCTGAGAATTATGCCATTTTTTATGATTTGTTTAATTTTGACTGAAAAAAATTGACTATTCATCGATTCTTGACCTGCGAGTATTGAGGGAAAAATTTAGTTAATAAGAATTTTCATGAGGTGTAAATTTAAATGTATGAGGATTCTGCCTATCCTTTAATAGTATAGACATTAATTTAAAAATTCTATAAGGGCCTGAGGGCCTGGGGTGTCTGAAGAACAGAAAGTGGAGGCAGTTATGGTTGTTAACTGGTAGACAAGGCCTGTCGAGATAATATAGGAATATTTTGGTGTTTTCCCTGCATCCTTGGTTAGACGTGGCTGAGCAAAATTAGAAGTTAAATTTGTTTTAGAGAATCTCTTTGGCTGTGAAATGGCATCAGTACACTTAAGAGTAACAAGTCGAATAGAAATCAGGGCCTGCCGTTAGTGTATGAGCACGCATCACAGAAAGTTTCTCTTGGTTCCCTGTTTCTGCAGTTCAAAGGGGGTTTTAAAGAAGTCATAAAAAATGAAGGATCCTAATATTGCAGTTGGAGACTGTGAGTGAATGACATATTCTTTACACACCTCAACTGTCAACATTTCTAATCAAATCACCCAGCCGCCTTACTTCTTAAATGATACAGGCAATATTTCCTGTAATAAACACCCCGAAGTCTAATGAGAGGCCCTAAGGCAACTTGAAATATATGAATTCATTATAATTGAACAACATAATCTGCAGGGCAAAGATGCCTGCTACCCAGTCTCTGAACTTCACAGAGCTTGGGTGTTGTATGAAAAATGTTATACATTTTGTTTACAACGTATGGCTGCTGTTTGAAGTATTGTGTGTTCCTGTGGTACATAAGACGGGGCCGCATAATGGAGGAAAAATCAAGGAGGCAATCTTTCATTTTGTTCTGGTATGAAAAATTCAGAAGACTGAAAACGCACCCAGAGAAATTTTGCAAGCATATTATTTTCCAATGTTTCGATCAATTTGTCTGTCAACCATGCTGAGAGGTGGAAGGGGCCAGCAAAAGCAATTTAGCTTGTGAGGTCCAAAATAGAAATGTTTTAGGGAACCTTGTCACATGTTATTTCTTTATATTAGAACCGCCGTGTGTTTTATTTGCTGGTCATATTATGAAGAGAAATTGATATCAATCATCTAAGTAAGCTATGAATATCTGATATAAATATGACTTTTATATGCATGCATCAGAATAAAATATAAATTAACCTCTTAATGCATGCAAGCATCTTTAGTGCGACAGCGGGCTCCCAGTTTTGGATTTTTCCATTTAACAGTTCACGGTGCATTTTAATTGATTGTACCCAAGTGACACTCTGTGGCAGCATCTTGCCTGTGAATGAACTGACCCTGCCAGGGCTTTAATTAAGCTATAATCTTCCTTCCGTCGGTGCATCTGGGATTGATAAACATATGTAAACCATGCTGACCATCTAAGTGTGGCTTTAAAGGAAAAAATGGTGCAGATATGGGAATTTTAAATAAAGGGCTTTGATGTTGCCTCCATTTGAATTTTTAGTTGGGATTTGTTAAGATCAGGTTATCTTAGGAGGAGTTAATTCTAAGGTGAGTATACAATTTCGGTGAAACTTGTTCTGGAAAACCTATAATTCTGTGATTAGTCCGTGTGTACCCCAACATTTTTTCTTCACATCTTAGATTAACACTTACCACATTAAGGTTATTTTTCAGAAAGGGTATATTTCAGAGAAATTAATTTAAATCAGTGGGCTTACAGAAGACCTAATTTAGTTTTAATTTGCCTTAACAGCCAAGATCTTCCTGCTCTACTTACTTAGACGTCCTCCGAGTGTCTTCTGAGTAGTTGGCTACTACTTGCATGGCATGATTCTGCTCTCGGAGCTTGATATCTTTCCAGATTTTCAGAATTTAGAATTAAGTGTGGAAGTCCAGCATACTAAAAATGTATTATACTGTGGATGCTGATAAATAGAAATAAATTGTGACAAATTAATTCAGAAATCTTTCCACTCAGTGTAGATATTATGTTGTGTTCATATGGAAAAAGTCTTGAAACACAATTTATAGTAAATTATCATTTTGAATAGAGACTGTGCCATTAAGAGTTGTTAAACAGCATGATTCGGATAGCTTTGTTTTTTCCAGTGACTGCCTATTACTTTATTGTATATATGTACCCAAGTGATGCTCTCACATGTATCTTAAGTCGCTATTATTACTGTACATTTAAAGTCTCTCTAGGTTTTGTTTGGTTTGGTTTGGTCCTTTTTTGGAGTGATTGGAAGCGAAGTTAATTGTGGAACCTATATATAGACATCTTTCTATACTTGTGCAAGTCTGTGTATAATAAATTCTGAGAAGTAGAACTTAAAATTCAGTGCTTTGAAAATTGTCCTGATTTTAAATTTTTGGATTTTAATCGGGTGAGGTTGAACATTTTTCCTTATGTTGCATTGATCATTTGGGGTTCCTTGGCAAAATGCTTGCTTTTGTTTCCTGTTGGGTTATTTTGTCTTTTCTTATTGATATGTGAGAACTTTTGCCTATTAAAGAAAGACCATCATTTCTATTTTGATTTTGCCCATGGAGTTTTTTTTCAGAATAAGAAATTCTGCTAGATTTTATAAAAACTTTTAATTTTGCAATCATTTCAGATTTACAGAAAAGTCACAAAGATTGTACAGATCCTTCATCCAGGATCTCCCAGTGTTAACAGCTTACATAACCATAGTACACAGTTTGTCAAAACTAGGAGGGTAACATTGGTACCATTGTAGTCAGATTTTTAAGTCCCTTCCTGTGGCCTCTCAATACCGTGAGGTGCTTTTACACAAAGACCTTTTCAACCTTAAGCTTTTGTTTGTTTCGTTTTGTTAATCATATATGTTTATTTCCTTCCACTTTTTAAATGTTGGTTTTCATATTTTCATCTTTATGTATTTATTTGAAATGTGTTTTCATTTAAAGAGTCTTGGTTGGAACCTGTCTTTATTTTCATCTAAATGCTAACTAACCAAGTTTTTCAGTATCTTTTGAATTACTCGACTTTGTGTTTACACACATTTTACAAGGACAAAAAGAAGTGCCTGCTGATTGACTTTGTAGGCAATCATAACCCTTGACCATATCTTTTTTCGGTGATACTTCATATATGAACGAGTATTATAAAATCTAGGTTATTTAACGTTTGTTATAAAAATTATTCTAGGCCGGGCGCGGTGGCTCAAGCCTGTAAT
>NW_016819184.1:160859-169734 GCF_001698545.2 Rhinopithecus bieti | reverse complement strand
CCAGCCCGGGCGACAGAGCGAGACTCCGTCTCAAAAAAAAAAAAAAAAAAATTATTCTAAGATCACTGGATGGAGAATAGTTTACTTAGATTCTAAATAAATGACTTTGTCAGAATTGGATTTTTATATCATTAACCAATTCTAAGACATTTTAAAGAAGGCAGAAAAAACTAACCCAATACTATATACACTTAGTTTTACCGTGGCATCCCAAGGGCAAAATGTCCCCTGACCTAACGACTAAATAACATATTCCTATGAAGTTTAGGGATTGATGGAGCTTGTAATTGTTAATTTGTCACAGATGATACTATTATTTATGCACAGTTACTATCTCCCTTTAGAGAGTTTCATGGGCTAAATTTTCAGCAAATAGTTTGAGCCTCACCTACAGCTTCTTGACCTTTTGGGGAAAAAATATCACTTTAAAAGACCTTTTACGAGTGAGCAAATATATGCTTTTCTGTTTTCATAGTAACTTTCAGAGAAACCCACTGGTCTCGGCATGGCCTGTGCCCTGGCAGCTCTCTCCACCCTTAGCAGGTTGTTCTTTACCTTTCATTTTTAAGGTGGTTTCCAGTTCGTACCAAGTTCAGAATACTGTGGTGAACAGTTTTCTGAGAAACTTTAGAAACTTTTGCTAAGACATTAATGAATAATTTAGTATATTGATGCATAATATGACTGAGGATCCCATTTCAGTAACGTTTTTACTATCTTTAAATATAGGTACATAAATCCTAGTTTGGGGTAAAAGGCATTAACATTTTCTCAGTAATAGTTCTTTGTAGACAGACCCGGGTTCAATCTTAGGTCTGCCTCCCCTCGAGCTGTGTCCCTGGAACCAGGTTATCCTGGGCGTCTAACTTCCATTTGTCTGTTAAAGGGGATCGCACCACTGACAGCTTGGTCAGGGTTAAATACTCCAGCGTTGCTTGGAAAACACACTTCTGCGAGCGTGGTCGCAGACTTCTAGCATGCAGCAACGATTTTCCCTAAGTTTCCCACTTTAGAAATTGTTAAAAAAAACTGCTGCCTTCATAGCTTTTTCAAAGCCAGGTTTTCTCTTATTTCTCTCCGATCTCTTACATCTAAGATTCTCATTCCCAGCAGATAATTAATCTATTAAGAGGCAGGCTGTGGGCCCCTCTGACACCTGGGAAAGTGAAAGGTACCAGGGTAAGAGTTCTGATTCTGGCAACTGCCTGGCCGCTGTGTGATCTCTGCACAGCATGAAACCTTGCAGAGTTCTAACAGAAGCGAATAGAAGATGAGCTTGTGGACTGCCTTTCACATCCCGGGAACTTACAGAAAGGTAGCTAGGATTATTAAGCAACTAAAACGTTTTCCTTCATTTTCCTTCCTTACCACTACCTCTCCGAAGCTGTAATAATTTAATAGTTACAACTATTAGTACAAATTATTTTAAAAGTCTCTGTGAGTTGCCACCCTGGAGTGTGTATCTCCTAATGGGATAATACTTAAGGCATTTGGTAAACTTTAAAGTGCTGTGGACATCAGTCATTTGTGCATTCGTGAGCACTGCCTCATTTAAGCATGCTGTCACCTTAGTGTCCTGTGTACTTTAGATGCCACTTCAGTTCTCTTATCCCAGGAAGGCTGAAACTTACTGGGATTTCTGTTATATTGACCTAACAGATTAAGATGATTTTAAAAGTTTATTCATTTTCTATATTGAATTAAAACGAGATTAGCTGAGCATTTTCCAAGAGGGAAGGAGAAATGGCCATTGTTTTGATTGCTAGTTATATAACCCATTCCAAAAATTCAAACATGAGATTACATGGAGTGCTGTATTAAACAGTTGAGTGCCTCCTCACTGGCTGCTTCCTTTCACACAGTCGCCTGGCACTGCAGCCACACCTGTGCTCACCTGTGCCTGCCCACCTGTGCCTGGGCCAGGCCCTAGGAGTCCTCCAGGTCAGGAGCACGGCATCAGGGGTGGCCCAAGCTGCAGAGCTTTCTGCTCATCCCCGGATCATGGCAGCGTCCGATGGAACTCGGCCTGCCCTGTTTCTGTGTAGGTCTCGGGATGTATGGGGTTCTCCCATGCTCCATGCCTCCTTGCCTCCGGCACTTTGGAAGGGCATTGAGGCAGGACATCTTTAGGAGAATGTCTTTATTGACTTTGTCTTTATTTACCTTGGGCCTGGCACTGTTATCTCAGTTGAGTGTTCGTGTTTAAAGGCGACACATAGAACGAGCATGGCTCGTAATTTTGAGTTTCCTCTTCCAGAGCCTTACTATCATATGCTCAGAAACCATCTCTGTCTGGGTGGTATCTCCCCTCTGGCAGTGCAATAGGTCATGCATCATTGAGGTTATCAGCTTTGGAGACTCTTAGACATCAGCTCGCATGTTAACTCTGATTTTGGGAAAGTTTACCTATATGTTTTGTTTTCTTTAGTGTGAAACAGGAATACCTTCTGCATAGTGAGGCTGTCAGAAGTAAATACGGGGCAGGTGAAAAGCCCTTGACACTGTTTCTGGTCCCGGAGAGGGCACCGCAGCCACCCAGGCCTGCCCGTGAGAGGTGGCAGTTCTGGGAGGAACACTCCTTAGGCCGGCGTGTGGTATTGTCAGGTGCTTATTTTCGTTTCACAAACTTGGTATTTATTAGGTGTTCCAGGCTTTGTTCGACCCGGGTGGGAGGGAGGATTGTTGTTGGAGGACTCTCACTTTCTAATCACGGGTTTTTGTTCTGAAGCCATGGGATGTGTTGCTGTCTCAGCAGGGAGGAGTCCTCCCCATTAACAGGCAGGTGGCATCATGGGTGAAGCACCTGCTGTGCCCAGGGCGGGGCTGCACAGGACTGGGGGACGTGCGGGAGCCCGTGGTGCTGGCACTGCTTACCTTGTGTCTGGAGCCTTGGAAGTCAGCTTAAATGGCTTAATCTGATTTAATCTTCACAAAAACCTTGAAGGGTAGGCATTATGATTGGGCATCACAGGTGAAACTGAGGCATGGAGAGGTGCAACAGTTTGCCCAAGGTCACACAGCTCTTCCGAGGGGGAGACAGGAAGGACTTAAATGAGAGGAGGCTGGCTCCAGGCCCCATGGGCTTTGAGTGAGGAAGGCCTTCTAAGTCCTCTAGGCCTTCTAGGTCTGGATGTTCCTAGGCTAGGGCTCAGTGTGGGCCGGGTGGCCCATACACTTTAGCGTTCGATACCCTGAAGTCACGCACACCTCCCCAGACCTGGCTCCCGAGAGGCGTATCCTCCAGAGTGGCCTCTTTGCTGAGACTGTGAGCCTGGGCTTCTGTCTACCCACTAGCAAAAGGATGCTGGACAGACATCCTGTACCTAGGGACACCCCATAATGGCTTGTCCCCTGACCACAGACACCCCATGACTGGGGACACCCTCAACCAGCTCAAGGCAGCAAGTGCCTTCCTTGCGTGCTTCCGTTTTGTTGAGATCTTTGTTGCAAACATCATTTGTTGAAGGCTGCTTTACCCTTAGAAGACACAGTACCGGAGCTGGGAACCATGGTTGCTGTTGAGAAATGCCTCCTTACACGCACAGATCCATGGTTGCTGCTGAGAAATGCCTCCTTACACGCACAGATCCAGCCGCTGTCTGGTCCCACTGACATGGCACAGGAATCAAAGCAGGTTCGTGGGGAATGTCAACAGTTGAATTTGAATTCCTCATAAAGCAATGTTAGCACATGACACTCGGTGAGGAAATAATGATGCTACTTTGTAAGATAAGAAAGGGGAAACAGCTGTGTTGGTGGATAATTTTTAACAGTGCAGCTGCAGTGTGGGTTTCACACTGGATGGTATTTGATGTGACCTGTCACGGGGTGAGCTTTTCAGTAGCATGGCACTGTGGTGGATGCTTTTCATTCTATCCATTGTGGCCCGAGTTCTGCTTTCCTGCCCCTGGTCCTGCAGCAGTGTGACCGGGCTGCTCACAGGCCCTGTCTTTCCGAGTCACCATTTAACCGGGGAGGGCTACTGACGTGGCACCATTGAGTTTGAGACCTGTCATTCCTCCGGGTGGCAGTCCTTGGAGAACAGGGCCCCAGGTCTTTATGACCCCACATTATTGGCATAGTCTTGCAGCCGAGTAGGTTGTGTTTTCTAAGGAAATCATCGTGTCATTCCCATCTACAGTTAATTTGAAAAAAGCCGTCATTCCTGACGAAACAAACCGGAGATGACACAGGCACCCCAGATCTAAGCGGCCAGTTGGTGTGTTCTGCAACTTGGTGGAGTGCAGGCACATCTCAGAATAAGATATTCTCAGCTAGTCAGAAAATTGTTTCCTTTCTTTAAAAAACAAAACAGAAAAACATTGAGCACAATGTTCAAGGCCTCCTAAAGAGGAAGAGGACGTTTGCCACCTGCAGATAAGAAAGGCTTTGTGGTAATGCTCAAGTGTGAGTTAGGTGCAGGCGTGAACATGCTCAGTGGCCGTGCCATCCCCCTGGAAACAAAACCGTTTCTGGGGAATCCCCTGGCTAAGCATCTGAACGCAGCAATTTATTTTCAACAGCTTCTATCCTTAATATTTAAAAAATAGGAAAATGTACTCGATCAGCTTTCTGTTGACTTTCTGCTGCCTGGCCGGTGTCTTGTAGGAGGTGTTCTGCCCGTCTGTACAGGAGGCTGTCCAGGGTGTGCGAGCCACATGGGCCAGCCTCTGTGGGCGGACCGTCCCAGGTGAGTGGGTGAATTCCTCCTTCACATTTGCTAACAAGTGCTCCTTTATTGACACCTGAGTGTTGGGAGCACATCTGTGTATGAAGGACATCATTTGGATGCTTTCCAGGGTGGCACGAAGCAGGCTCTCTCGGCCCGGCTATGTCTCGTGGATGTGCATGGACCCCACCTGGCCTTCTGCCCGACATGTACTCTGCCCCTCCTTCTACCAGGAGCCAAGGCTGTGACCGTTGTGATTTGCACAAGACATTGAGAGTGTGCTCTGTTGTCAGTGAATTACTTTGAAGAGTCCCTACTCGTGTTGTGTTGCTGTGCTCTGCCTCTGACGGGTGGCTGCCAGGCATTTGAAAGATTCCATCATAAGTTCTTACTGCTAACATTGACTTTTAAAAACATTTAATTGTGTGCCTTTTAAGCTTTTGTTTTCTATACAACCTCTTCCCAATGTTTAGATTTTAACTTTTAAAAGGAAGTTACAAATTATTTCTATTATTTCTAAAGGATAAAGTCTGTTTTTTGTTTTTTGTTTTTTTTTGATGGCGCCGTTAGGAGGAAAAAAAAATGACAATAGAATTTTAGCAGAGGTGATCCTGTGCTTTAGGCTAAAACCATTGTTCTGTTACTGCTTTTTTGGTATCTAAATCCCCGGCAGTTTTCCCCCTTCAGATAAAGCATTATGTAGGTTTTAGCACAGCAGTGGGTTCCTGGCTCTTTATGAAAAGGTGACTCCAAGGAGTACCCCGTGCCCGCCACGGCCATCCTGGTGGCTTGGCGACTTCATATCGACTACAGGCCCTGTGGACCGAAAGAGTTATTTCTTTTTTAGAGGAAAGATATTTACGACTGAAAACAGTGCTAAAAACGTGAGAATATTGATCATGGTTTTGAGAGATGCTTACACTCAATCAGTTGATATACCTGAATATCGGCTTTATTCTGTCTTTCCTAAAAGACAGATTGCCAACACAAAAGATGTACAATCTTGAGGGGAAAAATCTCATATCTTTCTGATAGGCTGTCTTGCTTCCTCCCATAACAATGGGGAGAAAAGAGGTCTGTGTGGTTTCCTGAAATAAGCAACAAATATAATAAATGGTGTATGGGAAGCTTCTGTAAAACTGCCTTGGGTGTACTTTATTTAACTTGTAGTAATAGGTTAAATTAACATCAAATGGAAATTCAAATAGCTAAACATTTAACCAATCTAACAGTAAACAATTATTCTAAAAATCAACGTAAGAATAAAGACCCATTGCCATCAGAAGACCTAATTCATTGTTTTTAGAGGTAATCTTTTGGGGTTCTGTGGAAATTTATAAAGGAATGAGTGAGACTAATTATTTACTCATCAGATTTTTTTAAAGGCAGATATTTTTCTGTTATTCTTAAATTTTAGACCTATTTTGGATCGAGATGGTGTGTTGCTTTTGTAGTTCAAGGTAGAAGATAGAGAGGCTGACATCCTTCCTTACCCCGGGTAGAAAGCATGACTTTTTCTGGATAGATTGCAGCCTAGGGGTTGCAGTTTTGGTCCTGTTCTGCCCTTTTCCCGAATTCTTCTTCATTGCTTCTGATACATCCCTCTTGCCTGCAGGGCAGGGCCCTGTCTCTGTGGCACACGTTGCAGGACCATTTAAATTTCCTCTGCTCACAGGTGCCGCCCGCACCTTGCTTCCTATTTCATGTCCTCCTCCTCTCTGTAGTTGAGGGAAGAGTGTTCCATCCAACAGATGGAAACACAATTGCATCTGACTGCCATGTCTTTGAAACCTACCAGACCAAGTATTGACTTTTGTTTTGTTTTTGTTTTGTTTTTTTGGTGGAGCTGGGAGGAGAAAGATGGGCCATACAGTGTATGTGTGGATGCCTTGGTGGGGGACACAAGAAAGTGAGGCAGGATGTGGAGCACCAGGTCATCAGAGCTGGCAGAGGGTGCTCCAGGGTGCACCGAAGACTTGGCATGTCAGTGGAGCCAGGAAGTCTCTAGAACAGAAACGGAAGTCAGTGTGGCCACGGGAGCGAGGTGGCAAAGTGCTGACCTTGGAGGAAAAGAGGGGCCAGAGAGTAGATGGAGGGTAAGACCTGGATCATCATCAGATGAGCAGACGTGAAAGCCCACTCTCAATAGGGTTAGAAAACAGGGTTTCTAGGGGATTCTTGCAGGGAAACAGACCTGGAGGGGTGCCATTTGGTTGATAAAAGGATGGTGTAGCCCTGAAGTTGGCAAGCTCTTGGCCTGCTGGCCTGATGCCGCAGGCAGGTGAGGATTGCTTGGCCTGTTCGTGGGGGCCTGACAGGTATCTCAAATTTTAATTGCCAGCACACACGAATCAGGAGATTTCATATTTCAAAAAACATGTATGGCTGCTGCTGCTTTTTTATATGAGGCTTAATTTGTTTTTTCATGTTGTAGCTTTATTGAGATATATTTTACATACTCTAAAATTTACCCATCTAAAATGCACAGCTTGGTGGGTTTTCGTGTATTTATAGGTTGTGTATCCATCACCACAGTATTATTTTAGAAGATTTAAATCTCCCTCTTCCCCACTGCCCCTGCCAAAAAACGGACCCCTGGACCTAGTAGCAGTCATTTCATCCCCCTCCCTCTGGCCCCAGCCTACCACTAGTCTGTGTCTGTCTGTGGTTTTCCCTGTTTTGGACATTTTGCATCAGTGGAAGCATGCCCATGTGGCCTTTGGGCCCAGTTCCTTTCCCTTCGCATGGTGTTTTCAAGGTTGTTCCATGCTCCAGCGTGTGTCAGAACTTAATTCCCTATAGCCAAATAATATTTCATCATGTGGTGGACCACATTTTGTTGATCCATACATCAGTTGAGTCAGTTTCACCTTTTGGCTGTTGTGAATAAGGCCGCAGTGAACATTTGTGCATATATGTGTTCATTTCTCTTGGGTATTTATATATACACACACACATAGGTCTAGGAGTAGGATTCCTGGGTCCAATGGCAATTCCATGTTTAGCATTTTGAAAAACTTCCAGTTTTCTAATACAGCTGCCCCATTTTACTTTCCTGCCAGCAATGTATGAGGGCTCCAATTTCTTCATATACTCACCAACACTCTCCATGTTGTCGTTTTGATTGTAGCCATCCTGAAGGGCAAGCAAGATATCTTCTTGTATGAAATGGGCAAATAATCAAGCTGGGAATGGTAAGCAGGGTTTCTATTCACAGTAGGGCTGGTTGATGGGATTCACAGTTAACAGAAGGCCACAGAGGGAGGACACCCTTGGTGTACTATTTGTCAAAGAGTAGCATTATTGAGATGTAGATGACATACGGAGTAGACACACAGTAGTTTCCCCTTAGTCATGGGGAATATATTACAAGAACCCCAGCAGATGCCTGAAACCATAGAGAGCACCAAACCCTCGGTATCCATGGGGGGTTGGCTCTGGGACTCCTCTCAGATACTAACATCCACAGGTGCTCAAGCCTCTTATATAAAATGGCATAGTATTATTATATAGCCCAAAGA
Source organism: Rhinopithecus bieti (assembly GCF_001698545.2). Lineage (NCBI taxonomy): Eukaryota > Metazoa > Chordata > Mammalia > Primates > Cercopithecidae > Rhinopithecus > Rhinopithecus bieti. The sequence goes on along the minus strand of NW_016819184.1, from coordinate 161,544 downwards.
CACCCTCCCATATTTTTTAAATCATCTCTAGATTACTTATGATACCTAATGCCTAGATATCATTGCATTCTTGTGGATTCAACATAGTCTTTAACATATAGCAAATTCAAGTGTTGCCTTTTTGAACTTTGTAGAATTTTTTTTCCACATATTTTTGATCTGTGGTTGGTTGCATCCTTGAGTCCATGGATGTAGAACCCATGGATATGGAGGGCCAGCTGTACCAGCTGTACAATATCTTTTCCTATATATATGTCCCCATAATGAAGTTTACTTTGTAAACTAGTCCGGTGAGATTAACAGCAGCAGTGGATGGAACCATTATAACAATGTGCCAGCATCACTACTCTTGCGCTTCAGGGCCATTATTAAGTAAAATGTGGGTGACCTGAACACAAGCATGGCAATGACCTTGGTAGTCTGTCTGATAGATAACAAGATAGATGGCTACTAAGCCACAGAAGGGTGGGCGTGTGTACAGTGTGGATGCACCAGACACAGGGATGATTTGTGTCTCAGGCAGGATGAAGCGAGATTTCATCACACTACTTAGAATGGTGTGCACTTTAGAGTGTATGGATTATTTTATTTCTGGAATTTTCCAGTTAATATTTTTAGACCATGGTTGACCTCAAGTAATTGAAACCATGGAAAGTAGAACTGTGGATGGGGGGGGGGGGGGGGG
>NW_016819184.1:119776-160244 GCF_001698545.2 Rhinopithecus bieti | reverse complement strand
TATCTCACATATACAGTTTGATAAAATTTGCATATGGATGACCCCAGTCAAAATAACAAATATTCCCATCACCCCCAAAGTTTCCTCTTGCACTTCTGTGATTCCCCTCCTCACCTCAGCCCGCTCTCCTTTCTCATCCCCAGGCAGTCACTGATCTGCTGTCACTGTACATTAGTTTGATTTTCTAGAATTTTGCGATGCACATATATACATATATATTGTATTTTACATAACATTTTCTCGTTTTATGAATGGAATTATAATGTATAGTCTCTTCGTGTCTGAGTTCTTCCAGCGTATTGAGTTTGACATTCATGCATGTTGTTGCATGCGTCAGCAGTTGATGACTCTTTTTGCTGAGTGGTGGTCCATTGTATGGAAATACCACAGTTTATCATTTGTCTGTCATTGTACATTGAATATTGTTCTTTCTGCTTTCGGCTATTCCAGACACTGCTGTGAATATTTATATAAAAGACTTGGTAAGGACATATGCTTCTACTTCTCTTAGGTAAACACCTAGAAGTGGGTCCTATGGGCAGTGGATGTTTAGCATTTTAAGAATTTGCCAAACTGTTTTCCAGAGTGGCTGCACTGCTCTGCCTTTTTTACAAACAGTGTGTGGGAATGCTAGGTCTTGCATATAGTCTCTGATTTCATGTCATTTTCCTTTTACCTGGAAGACTTAGCATTTCTTCTGTGGGGTCTGATGGTGATAAAGTCTTTTAATGTTTTAACGTCTGAAAAGGATTTTGTTTAAAAGATATTTTGTTGTGCAAAGAATTTTGAGTTTTCTCTTTTCCTTTTCTTAAAGATCTTGTTCCACTGTCTCTGACTTGCATCGTTTCTGACCAGAAATCTGCTGTCATCCTTATCTTCCCTCATGTATGTGGAGCGTGTTCCCCCCTCCAGGGGTGTTTAAAATGTGTTGAACATCTGGCTCATGTCATGTGTTGGTGTGCTTGTCTCATGTGTCTAGTGCTTGGGCTTCATTGAGTTTCTTGGTGCCACCAGTTACATCTATATTTGTCTGTTTTAAGTTATCCCACAGTTCTCTAATACTGTGATTTTTTGTTTTTATTTTTGCAGTGCTTTATTTCAGTGGTTTCTATTGTGTTTTTGAGTTTACTAATCTTTTCTGCAATGCCTAATCTGCTTTGAATGTCATCTAGTATATTTTTCTTCTCAGGCGTGGTAATTTTAATCCATAAAACTTTGCGTCGTTTTTATATCTTAACTTTTCTTTTTCGTCTTTTTTGAGATGGAGTCTTGCTCTGTCACCGGGCTGGAGGGCAGTGGTGTGACCTCGGCTCACTGCAGCCTCCTCCTTGCGGGTTCAAGTGATTCTCCTGTCTCAGCCTCCCGAGTACCTGGGACTACAGGCACACCCCACCATGCCCAGCTAATTTTTATATTTTTATAGTGATCCACCTACCTCAGCCTCCCAAAGTGCTGGGATTATAGGTGTGAGCCACCGCGTCCGGCCTGTATTTTCTACTCACCTTTTGACGTATGAAATACAGTTATAACAACTATTTTAATATCCTTGTCTGTTAATTCTAACATCTGTGTCAGTTTTGGGTTGGTTTAGATTTTTTTCTCCTTATAGCAGTTGTATTTTTATTCTTTTATGCTTTTCTTGTAATTTTTGAATGGATGCTTTATATGCAAATGTTACCTGACTGGGTGCTGGATTTTTGTATTTAATTAATATCCTTTAGCCTTGTTCTGGAAGGCAGGTAAATTACTTGGAAACAGTTTGAGTATTTTGAGTCATGCTTTGAAGATTCACTAGTTGCAACTACAGTGGTATTTAGCTCCAGGCTAATTATTCCCACAACCAAGGCAGGATTGTAAGAGGAGAGATCACTGGCTGGGGACCCACAGCTAGACAAAAAACAGGACCTCAGTCCTATCAGTGCAAGGAAATGAATTCTGCCAATACATAGTGAGCTTGAAAGAGACTCGGAGCCTCAGCCCTGGGAGTCTCAGTTGCAGCTGACACTTTGGTTTCACCCAGAGAAACCCTTAGCAGAGGACCGAGCCCACCCATGTCTGGACTCCTGACCCATAGGACGGATGAGACAATAGATGTGTGGTGGTTAAGCCACTGAATCTGGTAATGTGTGGTGATTTGTTATGCAGCAGTAAGAGGAAATACAATATGCATCTTCTTGCGTCATTTGCCAGCTTTTTATACTTGAAAGTCTTATGTCTTTCCTTTGTTTTTTATTGCTCTCTTAGCACCGTATTGGCCTTTTCCGTGTCATATTCCTCCCACTCACATGCATGCGTCCAGGAATAAGAGCACTGTGGCTCGGTGTGGCCAAGACACACTGCGCACCTTCCATGAAAGATACTTGTGAGTAGCATGGGCCCCCACACTGCGCACCTTCCATGAAAGATGTCTGTGAAGAGCATGGGCCCCCGAACCCTGGGTCCGGTCCTGCCTGTACTACTAACCAGCACTGTCATCATGGATAGTGCCCTCAGCCCTCACTGTCCTCCTCTGTGAAGTGTGTGTGCCAGCACGCTGACCTCACAGGGTGCCTGTAGCATTTGGAAAGCACACAGTGTCATGCAAACTGCCTAGGAGTGCTCAACAGTTTGGATCTGGTATCTTTACACTTACCGCATTGAATATTGCGTGCAGATTATATATTTGCACAGCTTAATGAACAGAGAGGTGTTTTAGGACAACTAGGAGAAATTCGTGCAGACTTCCCTCAGGGGGAGGGAAGCTGTTTCATAGGTGTTTCTGGCAGTAGCCTGATGCAGTTGCTTGTAGACTCTGGTGGTCTGGATACTGCTTCACTGTAGGCTTTAATTGCATTGCTCCAGGTCTGTGGAAGGCTGGAAGAGGCTGGTGTTTTTGTGTCACTTTTGCCACCCACTCCTCTCTCTAGTTGACAGGTCATTTGGAGCACCAGGCAGTGCAGTCTGGCTGAAGAAGAGGTATCCGAGGAGGATGTCGTGGTGTCTGTTATCACAGTCACCGAGTCTAGTGCCAAGGGGCCTTAATTCTGTGTTCCCACCTGGTGTCTCGTGAGTGGCTGTGCAGTGGGATGTCAGAGCAGCCAGGCCTCGAGCCACCTGGCTGGGGTGGGGACAAAGTGTGTGTTGTCCCCTCATCATGGGAGTGTGGGGCCTGGCACGTGCCCTGCCAGGGCCTCACTTGGGCAGTGCCTCAGAGCACGGGTGCTACTCACGTCTGACCTCTTGAGTTTTACAGGCAAACTCAGGTCGAATTTGGATTCTTAGTCACATTATGGCTCACATGACACGAAATAAAATGTTGACATTTATTTGCTTCTTGTGGCCTCTACTAAATGTATAAGATAATCAAAACGGAAACTTTGTTCTTCTTAGCAGGAGTGAAACATCTTGACTTTGGAGTCTTTTCCTAGTGATTTAACCCAAGTCAGATATCGGCAGCACCTCCTACAATAGTGACGGCCTGTGGCCTGCGGCCTGCGGCAGGGCTGCCTAACGCTTACTTGGGTCATCAGCAAGGAAGGGCTGCTGGACAGGCAGCACTCCCAGAGCAGTGACTACTTACAAATCCAGCTTCCAGCAGGGAGACCACGAAAGGGTTGCGTCCACCTCCAGGGCGGGCATTGAAGCCGCCAGCTGGGAGCCACGTGAAAATCAGAGCCAATGGGAGCTGGCAGCCCGTCCGCCAGGAGGGGCCAGAAGACAGAGGCAGAGGACCTGGGATTTGGAGCCCAAGGGAGGGGACCCAGATGGGTCGAGGCTGGAGATGCCCCAGGAAGCCCTGGTTTGGGGTGAGGGTGGGCGAGACTGAGAGGCTGCTCAGACAGGGTGGGTGGTTGAATGGAGTGTGGGTCATGAGATCATCACAGGGGCCACAGCATATCAGGCCACGGGTTCCCTGTTAATTCCCCTCCCACCTCGAGGACCAGAGCTTCCGTTAGGCAGGCGGGGGCTCTGCCACAGGCCCACGTTCTCTGCTAATTCTCTTCTCTCCTAAAGGTTTCAGATCTGCCTGTGGTCTTTTGTTTTCCTTGGAAACACATCTTTAATATATGTTATAAAATACGTTTAATATAAAAATATAGTTCACTTTATAGTTCAGTTGCTTTGAGCACATTTAGTAAACCGAGATGTGCTTCTATGAAGTTTTCCCTGAAAAGTACCTGGATCCCGGAGTTCTACATGGATTGAATACTTATGTTTCAAATTTTAATTCCTTAGATGGCTAACTCAGCATTATTTAAATTTTAATAAACAGACTGGATACCATGTGAGCGAATTTTTCTCTATATTTTGTGAATCTATATCAAACCAAAATAAAACTCTGTTTCTATTTTCAATGAATAGTTTCTAGCCATGGAATTGCTGGTCCAGGCAAGAAAGTATGAATCTTATTTTGTGGATCTAGCCAAGAAAAGAACGTAAACTTTGAAAAGTGTGTCATTTGCCATTCACAGTCTAATGAAAAACTCAGAGAGGCTAGAAACTCTCCATAAAAATTCTGATATCAGCATTTAAGATCCAGCAAGATAGGGTATACGGACATTTAAGGGATTCACAGTCCACAGTTTACTGGCACTCTAAATGCTGTGACTGTTGTACTAGCAATCACACTCTTGATTTTATTACCGAGAGGGACCCCTCGTGAGGAGTATGTTGGTGCAGTGTGCAGGTTAGACTGTGAACTGCTCCAGCCTCTCTCCCGCTGGCTGCTGGAAAGGTGGTCAAATTACCTTCCCAAATCTGAAGGGTGCTTGGCTCCAACAAATTGGCCATTTAGTCAAAAAGTGTCTGAAAATGACGTAGTCATGGGAAGTGTTTGGGAATAAGCGATGGGCTGGCCACACGCAGTGTGTTTTCTGTAGGCAAGCACCTGTGGCAGCTGGCAGGGGTGGGCAGGCCTGCAGGGATGGCTTCCTGGGGGCGCGGTACGGTCAGGGTTGAGGGTGGTGACAGTCTCCCCCCTGGAGAAGGTGAGACCGGCCAGAACTGGGACGGGAATGGTGAGTGGCCATGTTTCATACATTGTCCATTTTTAACTTTTGAAAATGCCAAAAGCAAGTACGCTGCCTTGTGGAATCTGTGCAAGCAGTTCTTTCCAGGCTGACCTTGAATACCCTGACGGCAGAGTGAGGAATAAAATGAGCACGTCTCAAGCTATGGTCCACTTGTGCGGGCAGATGTAGACCTGCTGCTGCTCCCTGACCTCTGTCTCCCCAGGAAAGGAGTGTTCTAGCTCAGAGGTTCTCAAACTGGGTCTTCCCAAGACCACACAGGTCACAGATGGCTGTGCCAGGTCAGAGACGGCTCCGTAACAACACCAAGACCTTGCGTGTCCAAGAGTGATGCTGGTGGAGGCTGCTCTAGCTGGGCCTAGGTCCAGGCCAGGCCCCAGACCTCTGCAGCTGTTCTCCTGCTCCTTACCACCACACGTTTGCAGGCGGTGGATGGTGTTTTATTTAAGAATGTCCTTGTTGGCCAGGCGCAGTGGCTCATGCCTGTAATCCCAGCACTTTGAAAGGCCGAAGAGGTAGGATCATTTGAGGTCAGGAGTTTGAGACCAGCCTGGTCAATATAATGAAACCCCGTCTCTTCTAAAAATACAAAAAATTAGCCAGGCATGGTGGCAGGTGCCTGTAATCCCAGGTACTTGGGAGGCTGAGGCAGGAAAATGACTTGAACCCAGGAGGCGGAGGTCACAGTGAGCCGAGATCGTGCCATTGTACTCCAGCCTAGGTGATAGAGCGAGACTCCATCTCAAAAAAAAAAAAAAGTGTCCTTGTTGAAGCAATAAACGCTAATTTTATTACAAACTGACAAACTGACCCTGGAGCACCTCTCTTTTTAGTAGACACGGGGTGAAATGGGAAGGTGCGTTAAGCACTTCTGCCGTGGACCAAAGCAGGGTCGTTTTCCAGAGGAAGGGCATGTGTGTGACTCAGGCTGGTGCGAGTGGCCACTTGCTTCCTGGAATACCGTTTTCACCGTTGAAGGTATCACTGACCAGCCAACCATGTTTACCCACACTTGGGTTTTGGCAGAAATTTTCAAGGAAAGTAGTTGACAGTATTTGTTGCTAGTTCTGAATGATGAAATCTGAGTTTCAAGTGAAAATCATAATTTCAAGAAACTTGCACCTACTGCCATGAGCTTAATAGCGTTTCAGTGTTGAGAAAACGTTCTGCTGATACCAGTGTTGCGTTAACTAATGGGAACTTCAGTAGTGTACTGTTGCTGAAATGTCTAACGTAGATTTACATACCTCAGTGAACCAGTATTTTCCAAATGATGGATAATGTTATAAAATTATGCCTGGGTAAAAATCCAAAGTGCAGGCGAGGCGAATGGATTTTAATGGAACCGCGCAGACAGTTGATTCAGAAGGCTTCAGGGTCCACGTGAAAACTGTGGTTTGGGAACTGCCCCTTGTTGAGAGTTCTGTTGTGGCGTCAAAGAAGAGTATCCACAGTGGCAGTGGCCCAAGGTGGATTTTTCTTCCTGCACGTCAGCCACAGCCCTGTATGGAAACAGACTGAAGGCAGAAGCAGCTGCAAGAGTCCACCTGCCTTCTGTTAAGCCAGCTGTGAATCAAAAATGTAAACCAGTGCCACTTTAACTAATCTTTTTTTTTTTGGAAAATGGTTATTTTCATGAAAATGTTATATGTGATAACGTGAAATCAGTTCATAACTATTTCGAAATGAAGTATTTTTAAATGTTCTCAGCTTTCATTTCAAACACGGTGTCAATAGAAATAACTTGCATGAGGAAAAACATAGCTCTTTAGAGTCCTCATGATACTTAAGGGTGAGACTGAAAAGTCTGACACCCACTGCCCCAGACAAACGCCTTGGTGGCCTCAGGGGAATGCTACGAAGTCGGAGAACCTGTGCTCCGTTTCCTTCTTGTGTCGGTGTGAAGGAGAAGCCCCAAGCCCCTGCTTCTCGGGGCTTGGGTGTCTGTCATCAGTGTAGGGAGCGTGTCTGAGCATCCTACCCCCTGTTCATTCCCTCGATGTTATCTGGACAGGAGATTCCAGCTCCTGTGCAGTGGGCGCTGTTGGGATTTCCAGGCCTCCAAGTCATGATGGTGGGTAAAATGGAGCTGGTATTTGAGAAGGCTCGGAAACCTCCCCTTAGAAAGGTGGGTCCTGATCAGCGGTTTGAGATGACCTTGTGTTCCTTCCATTTGGGATGGGCGGTCCTCCCTTCTGCCTCCCCAGCTGTCTTGAGCACAGTGTGGCCAGCGTCTGACCAGGACTTCAGAGTGGCCAGCCCCGTGTTGCCAACAAATCTGAGAGGGAGCCCCTGGCTTCTTACTTTTCTTTGAACTACATCAATGGAATTGTTTTGGATCCTTAGCCGTTTTAAAAAACACAGTCATGTCATGTCCCCTTCTGACACTCTTTTAAGCTTTAGGAAATAACAGAAATTTCAGTCCTACTGTGCCTTGTTCAGAGATGACGACGAAAATGAGTGGCTGAGGCGTAAGTCTCTATCATCCAGGCTCCTTAAAGCAGCTTTCGGGCGTGTCTGGGGAAAGCACGCTGCAGACACCCAGGGCTGCGCTTCCGAAGAGGTTTTCAGGAGGTTGAGTATTGACACCTTTCCTTACAAGGTGGTGGGGAGGCCTGGAGGACAGGCAGTGAGGCGAACAGTGCTCAATGAATCCACCCTCCCGGTGAGGGGAGGCAAATGTCAGCAGAGAAGGTGGGAGCAGAGGAGGAGGAGTTATGCAGAGGTCTCTGGGCAGGCAGAGGAAATGAGCCTCGACGTCGCCCTGCCCTGGGAAGGGAAGCTTGTGATCCACATTATATCAGTGTGGGGTTTTAGGAGCTGGACTGAGATGGTTGATCTAAAGTCACAGTTGGCAAGTCCCTGTTTATGCGAGGCCAGCAAAGCATTCACCTCTGAGTGATCTGTAGGGGCAGCCCTGTGTTGGTGCCTGAGGCCTCTGCCTTTCTGTGGAGGTCTGGCTGATGCATGAGGCTAGAAACAGCTGTTCATTTGGAAGAGGGAAGTTGCAATGACTTGGCCTCTGGGCTTAAGCTTTCCTTTTACATAAGAAGTGTGAGGGGTCCTCAGATGTTTTGTCTTCCTTTACAAAGTTGTGTTGTCAACACCAAGTAAACAGTCTTGATTCTGAACAAGGAGGTAGCATGGGTACTGAAGGTGAAAAGAGCTCAGATGAGAAGTTTCTTGGAAATAGATTTAAAGATTTTTTAAAAATCAGGTTACTGAGGCATATTAAAATATGTTCAGTCTTACATTGTGTTCTTTGAAACCTTGAATTACTCTAGTAAAAGGCTCAGAGGGCACTGCCGTGGGAAGCTGGATCTTGGACAGCTCTTTAAAATGCCTCGGTACCATTCAGAGGGCTTTGGTTGGAGTGAAGGAACACCATCGGGTCTCACAGCTTTCTCCTGCCTAACACACCAGAGCAGTGTGTGAAGTTGTTCCCGTCAGCTCCAGTGCGTGAAAGACAACACCACAGTAATACCCTCAAAGGAGCAGCGGGGCTGGAGACAGCAGAATCCTTGGAGAGTTCTCTGGCTGCAGAAATCTCTCTCCTACCACAGATCCTGTCCCCAGAGAAGGTGCACCTCTCCCACCAACACCCTCCATCCTCAGTTGACAAGGATTGGAAAAGTTCATTGGTGACGCCGACATGTAACATTCCCTGGCAAGTTACACACATCCAGGTGACCTTCAGACCAGCATTGCCGGCACACCCCCCGTGTGCCATCAGGCTGGAGAAGACTGCTCGGAGCTTTTCCTTGATGGGGGAGCGGGGAGCCGGCGCAGTGCCCCACCTCTCACGGCTCACCCCTGCCATCTCTCAGGGCCTGCCTTCAGGCTTTCCCTGTGTCCTCAGATCTTTGCCAGGGCCTTGTGATCCAGTGTTAGTTCATTCCATGTGTCATATGTGAATAATGTCATTCGAACCATTTCAAGTCCTTTTGTAGGAAAACCAAGGCAGAAAGGCCAGCACCACAAAAAGGCATCCAGAATTCGTCTCGGCACAGGACGGCCGAGGAGACGGACACGCTTACCTCCCCCTGCCAGCGGCGGGCATCTCGATGTTAACCACATCTTAGAAATTGCTCTGCTCAGGCTGGCCTCATAAGTGTACTCATAGATGCATTCTTCCATGTTTTTGGAATTTTCTAGAGAAAACATCTTCTTTGTTCATGCCCATGACACACATTCCTCCCTGTGGTGACCAGCTGTCCATCCTGAGCTTTTGTGGTGTCCATCCATGAAAACAAAGGGGTCTGATACCCCGTGCCACAGACATACTCTCAACCAGAATCTCCCAACCTGGGGTGCATGGTGGTCTTCGGGGGGGTCTGAAACTCCCCAGGAACAGATGAAAAGTGTTGACTGGATGCGTGGATATGAGCACCGCGAGCCCCTTCTTGGGGCAGGGCCCAGAGGGTTCTTGAAATTCTCGCAAGTGTCTTTGTCCCTCCTTGTGAGTGGGAGTCACTGTTTCAGATGCTCAGCTTTCCAGGTGATTTTTCAGATCCCTGGCACAGGCTTTCAAGGTGACTTAAGATTGTCTCATCATCCTGCAGGTAGGAATGGGAGTCATCAGGCTGATGGTCACAAGCCATTGGGGAGTTCCTCCTGTCTTGCCCTCAAGCAGAAGAGTCAGGGGACCCCTTTAGAATGTAATTCTAATTGTTGAAAAGCACCTAACGAGTTTTCTATGGGGGAGACTATACAGGGACTGGGTAGGGACAATTACATAAGACATACCTGTTTATAGAAAGAGCTGGATGTAGAATTGGGCTGCACAAAGAAGAGTCAGACTACAGAGCCTTGAAGGAGTTGTAAATACACTGGGCATCTGACATCCTTGTTTACTTCCCCCTCCCCCTGCCCCGCCCTGCCCTGGGGTATCAGTAGCATGGGTCCTAATTAAATGTTGACATTATTTGAGTTTTAGCATGGTATTTTCTGCATTGGGTACCTGTATGATGTCATGGAGTGGTGACATAAATAATGCTAGACTTTTCCAATATATCTACCATCCTGGCCCCTCCCCAACTCAGTCATATGTAGAAAGTCAGTTTCTTTTTCCATTTATTACAATTGTTAACTAAAGATTAAAATTTTACATTTCATTGCACTCTTCTTAAATTGTTTATAAATACAGTGAAATCTAAGCAAACCAAGATGATCTTGGGAAGAATTGTTCTTTATGGAATTTCTGTTTAGACCCGGCACGCACACCCTTCCTTCGGGATGTATCACCAAGATGAAGACGGGCAGATCTCACGGGCGTGAGCTTGTGTGCATGGAAGAAGCTCCCGCGGCAGTCCTGCTGCACCTGGGCGGCGGACACCCCACGCAGAACCACGGTGCTTGGGTGGAAGGAGTCTGTGTCTGCTGATCAGAATGCCTTCTTGCCTTCACGACGAATGTGCAACAAAAACAACAGGACCGCACCTGCTCTTGATGACTGAAGATATGCAGAAATACATTTCACTCACTTGAGCACATCTCTGGATATACGAGGACAGCTAGGTCGGGCTTGCCTTTCAGGCCACTGCCCTGCTCAGGAGTCATGTTGGTCTTCTTGCATTGAGTCTTACCCTCCACAGCCCGACTTTAACAGTGGATGATAGCCAGGAAAGAGGGAAGCATTTTTGGAGCTGGTTGTGGTTTTAATGAGGCCTATACAGACACTGCTCCAGTGGATGTAGTTGTGAGGGGGTGGGACGCAGTGGTTGAGGAAGGGGCTTAGTGGGCTGGGGTGAAGGTGAAGGGGCTTAGTGGGCTGCTGGAGATCTAGGAGTTTCCCCTAAACCCTCATCTGATTTTCCTCTCCTGTAGATTGTTAGGATAAGTGAGCAAGAAGATTCTGCACAACAGACCGATACCTTGCTTTCTTTTGTGAGCAGCAGAGCTGCGGCGTGGAGAGGGGACGTCCAGTGTTAGATGTCAGGAAGTTCACGTCCCAGGGTATCCAGTACATCTGAGCTCTAAGCCTGCAAAGGAACCTTCTTTACAAATTGCACCATTGTTATGGTTGGCATTCTGGCTAAAAGTTCATCTGGATCTCAACCTCGCGTGAAATTGCAGAGCTACGACTGGAAAACTCGGCATCAGTTGAGAACCTTTGGGGACTTCTCAGACATTACAGTTAGAATTGAGCAAAACACGCTGGGTTCCATTCACTCACATTTTGGTGAATGGGGAAAAAAAACTAGTTTAGTTTAGTCATTTTTATTACCTACTTTTCAGACAGATCCAGGGGAAAAAAAAAAACAAAAAAGAAAGACAAGCATCATGACCATGTTTAGGAAATCTTTGAAACCTTTTTTTATGAGAAGAAATATGTGTGAAATTTGGCGTACTGGTTAGCCATTCCCTTACCCCCTTATTTTTGATTATCCAAAACCTCAAGGCGATTTTGCTCTTCCCCTCTGTGACTGGGGTTAGCAAACGACAGCCGTGGGCTAGGTCTTGTCCACCAGCTGTTTTTGTATGATCAGGACGCTGAGTGTGGCTTTTCCATTTTTAAAGAGTTGTAGGAAATAAACAGAATATTGATTAGAGACCCCACAGGGCTTGGAAAGTGTAACATACTTCCTACCTCCTCCTCTACAGAAGTGGCTGCTGACTCCTGTTCTGTGGGGTCGAAACACAAAGACTGAATAATGGTGTGGTATTTTTGTATTTTAAAAATGGCATAGGGTATTTTAGAGAGGTTGTGGCATCGACTTATTCTGTGTTGCTTCAGAGATGTCATTGGGTGGGTAGAGGCTGTGCAGTGGCCCCCTGTGATCACATGGCAGTGGCTCTCGGCTCCGGGGCCTGCTCTGCAGTCAGGTCCACCATGTGGAAGTGCTTCGAGACTCAGTGCATGCATTCAGTGTTTCGCATGTGCCAGCCATGTTCTAGGCCACTGCGGATGTGGCCAGCGGGGAAGATGAGGACCTTGTTGTCATGCCCAGCCTCAGGGTGGGTGTGTGGAGCATCCCTGGTCGAATGTGTGCTCAGGATTCCTTTAGTATGTCATGAATCCATCATGTTTCTCAGAGCAGACTTAGGAGCCAGACTCCCTGAGAGTGAACCCTGCATGGGCCACTTCTTGATATGGAACCGTGGGCAAGTCACTTGTTCTTTCTGGCAGCATCTATCTGTATGAGGGGATGATAGTGCTGATCTCATAGCGTAGGTGACAGATTCCCAAGTAAAGGGCTTGTCAGGTAGGCCTGGGGCAGGCCTGGCACATCCTGGGTGCCGCCTGAGGGTCGTGTGTCATCTTGGTGGCCCACGCTCCCCTGCAGCAGTGCTGCTGGTTCAGGAAGTTAAAGTGTAAAACTGCGCTCTGGAATAAACACAAGTCTTTAGAGAAGACTCTAAAACCACACGCAAGTAAGCAAAATGTGCTGCCTGATTACTAAGCAGAGAGTTAAATTCTGTTTGATGTTTTTGTCCTGAATTGTTAGGGAGTAAGAATATTTACGGCTGGAATCCTTGGCCAATCCTAAATTTTCTTCTTAACTAGTAGATCATTAAGTGTCCGCTTCTAGAGGTTGTTGATGTGCTTGTCTTGTGTATTATAAAGTAAGAGAGTTAACTTACCCATGCCCCCTCCTGGGTCCACACTCCGTGGTGACGGCATCAATGGCTTCCAAGCCCCTTCAGGTGGTGAACACGTGCCCTGAGCTGCCTGTTTTGACAGGGACATCATTTTTAAAGAGTCCTTTATTACCCCAGTTTACTCACCTCCTGTTTCCTCCAGCCCTTCCCTTTTTTATGTTCTTCTCTCCCTTTTCCCTTAGCAATTGCCAATACCCTTGTTGGTATTGATAAAAGAAAAACTTCAGCTGAATTGAATTTAAAGGAGTTTAATTGAGCAATGAACAATTCGCGAATCTAGCAGCCTCCTGAGCGGGAGTAGGCTCAGAGCTGTATGGTGGAAGAAGATTTATGGACAGAAAAAGGAAAGTGACGGAGATGAGGCACAGAAACAGCCGGATTGGTTACAGCGTTTGCCTTATTTGAACACGGTTTGAGCCGTTGGCTACATTGGATTGGCCAAAACTCAGTGATTGGCACAAGAGTAGGCTACGGTCTGTTTATACCTCCGCTTGTTATAGTTCATGATGTACAGAAAAACCTTGAAGCCGCACTTAAAACATGGAAGGCGGCAGCTTTAGGCTAAACTTGATTCAACAGGTTGCTCTGATCACTAGGAAGTAGTCACGTACAAACGCAAATGTGCTTGAAATTTCAACCGAGGTTTTGGAATATAGGATCCTGATGGGTATTCCTCTCATCTTGTTTCTTCTTGCCTTGCTCATTTATCATCCCTTCGAGTCTGTGGTTTCAGATCTTAATCCTTTTTCCTAGTCACCTAATATTCTAAGATATGGCTATACGAAGCATTTCCAGCCATTGTCCTTCCCCCCTCAAAAAATATGGTAATAAGCATCTTTCCCACCCCACAAATAATACTGCAGTGAATGCAGACATATGCTCGTACATGCATTCACACACACGATTCACTGAGGCCGTGAAGTCTGTGGGAGGGAGTTCTATAACTGAACGTTTCCACAGGCCATGCATATCTTTCTCTTTTAATAGGTTGTTTCTATACTGTTTGTCATGTCAGACCATTCCCATTTTACCATCCTTTCCTCACCAGGGAAATAGAGTGACAGAGAGACTTGTTGCCCATCTGATGCGGATAAAGTGTCATATTGCTGTGCGTGCCCCTGGAAAGTTTGTACACTAACGTACATTGGTCTTTCTGGATGCCTGTTGTTACCTATAGTTAAGTACGTAGGTAGGTAGGTAGGTAGGTAGATAGATGTCTGCTAGCAATTTGACGGTTCATTTTTTTTTTTTTTTTTTTTTTTTTTTTTTTGAGACGGAGTCTCGCTCTGTCGCCCAGGCTGGACTGCAGTGGCTGGATCTCGGCTCACTGCAAGCTCCGCCTCCTGGGTTCACGCCATTCTCCTGCCTCAGCCTCCTGAGTAGCTGGGACTACAGGCGCCCGCCACCTCGCCCGGCTAGTTTTTTGTATTTTTTTTTTTGGTAGAGACGGGGTTTCACCGTGTTAGCCAGGATGGTCTCAATCTCCTGACTTGTGATCCACCCGTCTCGGCCTCCCAAAGTGCTGGGATTACAGGCTTGAGCCACCGCACCCGGCCTGGTTCATTTCTTTTTGAAGGTTGCATGAACAAATTCGAAACCTGTGGCACAGCCTGGGACCTGCGTCTGTGTGGTGCAGGGAGTCTAACTTCTGTCTAAGTCGGTACTATCTCCAGGGATACAGCCTTCCATCCACTGCTGGCTGCGGCTTCCCTGGGCGACCCATCTCTGCGTCCGCCCATCCGTGGCTGCCATCTCGCAAAAAAATTACTGTCCTGGAATGGTCCCTTGAGTTGGTTTGTGGTTAGGGGTAGCTCTCACCTCAGTCCTTACCAACCTACCTGAATTTCCTTTGTCTCTGAGCCACGTGGGAAGGAGACTGTGGAAAATAAACCAAGGGATTCTCTGGTGGTAGAGCTAGAGGCAACAGGTTAGAATCACGTCTTCATAGGAGAATGTTTGGGGAATGCTTTCAGCAGTCACCCATTCTCATTGCTAGACCCAGCAAACAATTAATACACATTGCATGATTTGGGCTGGGCAGACACGCCGACTGTGGAGCCATTTCTTAGGAGAGGGAGGTTGGCAGGTAGCTGGTGAGCCTATTTCTTTGCTCAGTGAGCTAGCAAGAGCAACACCCATTGCTTTCATTGGATTACTTGTTTCAAAATTAAATCAAGTGAGGTAAACATCTGTATTGCCTCTTAGTACCCCCGTAGGCGGCCCTCAAAATGCCCTGTGTGTGTGTCCTAAGAGCAGGAATTGGCTGTGACCTGCCGAGGTGGCCAACTCAGATGTGGCCAGTTTTCCATACAAGTATGAAGTTTCTGAATTAATGGGAAACCTAGCCGCATTGTCTGATGGCTTACTGGCAAGCAGTAATTAGAAAACATTTTTCATAGTGCAACCTCAGGTTTAGCTATCCAGAGAAATTGGATATTTCAGAATACTCCTAGTTGGTTAGTGAAACATTAGTATTAATGACAAATTAATATTAATATCAATATCAGAGTTGAGTATGTAGCCTTTGGGAAGAGAAGGGAAAGATTTTAAGGACCAGATTTAAGTAGCCTCCATATGCCTTTCCTTCTTGGTGGCATTTTTCATCTGAAAGCATTTTTTTTTTTTAGCTCAAAATCTTAGATGTGAAAAATTCAACGCATTGGGAAGAGGCGTCAACATCTGAACCACAAATGATTAAACCTTTATGACTAAAGTAATAGGTTTGGCTTCAGTCTTCCCAGTGGAGTAGCAAACAGAGGTCCTTTTCAGTGTGCAAACAGTAATATACAAACTTGGTCCATATCAAATACTGTTTCTCTTCCGGGGCTTATACGTGCACTGGGAACAGCAACAAAAGTTGAATAGCAACTGGGTGGGGTTTCTTGACGTCTTCTGTTTAATCAAAGTTTCCTGATGGTTTGGCCACTTCATTCTTCTTTGGCTTAAGGGGTTCTAAGCCATGGGGCAGACCTTGGGTGGCTCACACTGCTCTCGGAAGGAGGCTGTCCAGCCTTCCTGGCAGTGGAGAGATGAATAAGGGAAAGACCATGGGGGCTTCTGGCTTCCTGGATCCTGCCCCTCACGTGGGAACTTTGTATAAGTCCTCACGCTAGCACCACCTCGAGATCCATTCAGGCCTCCCCAGCAGTGGCAAAAATCCAACCATGGGAGCCAGTGGGTTCCATTAATGTGGAGTAGGAAAGAGGACCTATGTCCCTTCTAATTCACTTTAATTTGGTCCAAAATAAATAACAAAAGTCCTTGGGGAAACCATCAGGGAAATATCTTCCCACGTCACACTCGGTCTTTTCAAGAAGTGCTGGTGGGCGTCCAGGGCTTCTTGACGCTTCGCAGCAATGTAAGGACGTGGTAGTAGAGCGCTTGCTGTTCCAGTGGCCACTGCAATAAAAACAGAGTGAGTATTGTCGCCGTGGTACATTACAGCCATGGAAATTCCCCATAGTTCATTGGTCCGTGACCAACAAAAGTCCCCCTAGACTAACAATTAATCAGGCTCTGCTGAGCCTTTGACTGGCGACAGTTGCAGATGTCACACCATGCGAAAAGTTAAATCTCAGCTTTCCCCAAGAAGGAAAAAAGTTTCTTTTTAGTTTATGGAACTAGTTTTCCTTTTGATCAAATGACCTGGTCTTTAGTGGAGAAATATTTTCATTTTTATGTTAGCAGGTGTGATACAGAATCATATACATTTAAAATCTTCATTTTTATTACCTTTTTTAAAAAGTACAAAATTTTAATATTGTAATACTGATTTCAAGAAAATGTTGTGAATGTCAGTTTACTACTCAGGCATGTTTAAAAGGAACGCACTTCCTGAAATCTCCAAGCTAGGTTGGCATTTGAGACCTCTGGGTACACGAGCTTAAAATTGATATAAGTGCCTGAGATTAGAGCCCAGTAGGTTTAGAAAGACTCAGAGATGAGCTTAAAGAGCATTGGTATGCTCCTCTTGCAAGAGCAGATTCACCAAAATGAAGTCAAAATTTGTTTGGGAAGTTTCTTATACTGTGCCTTGTGAACTTACAAATCTGTGTCACCGTCCAAAGGGTTGAGAGCCACACAAAGCAAAACAGATGGGCCGTGTGTCGTAGAATTTCCCGCTCTCCTTTCGGCTTCCAGGTCACTAGGACTTGTGAAGCACAAGACACATTGGAAGGCAAATCTGAAAAGGAATGGTGAGGGTGCCCCATGTGCCCGGGGAACACCTGAGTGCTCCCGGCATTACCTAGGAGCTGCCACCCTCCCTACCCCTCCTTCCTTTCCGGCTCAACATTGAGGTGAACTTTTTACCATGATTGATGTAGCTTTCTGGTGTCTACACAGATTTCTGGATGGCCTCAGAAATGTCACATACTGCTTCGGGAATGTCTGCAAATATATTTCATACATTTTACCTGGCAATTAAAAAGAAGTCATCTTTAAGATATTAGCATGTGGATACCGAGGCTCCACACAAAGCAAACAAAGAGGTCATTCTTAGAAACTAATTTTAAATCTTCAGGCAACTATACAAACCTATGTCACAGTCCTCCCCAAATTTATTATAATGCCCTTGTTATAAATTTAGAATATTTTTGCAAACTCATATAAACAGGTAATTGATGCGACTGAAATGCTTGTCACATATTTATTGCACTATCAGCTAAAATTTTTAAGTGACAAGAACCAAAATAATCATTAATTTTATAGGGCAAGGATCTGGCTTTTGTCTGACACAAAGCTGTATAAAAAACTGCTTCTGATTTTATGCACATTGTTTTTAGTTAATGATTTTCAGCTGTTTGTTGTTCCTCTGATAGCATGAAAATGTACCATATGCTCAGCCCAAAGACAAATGATTAGCAAATGAAATTCCGGACAGCTGTCTGACTGAGCGCGTTGGGTTGATAGCATTCTGCTATCATAATTAGCTTAAGCTTTGGGTTAATTAACTTTCTACCTGGATATGCATAATAATAGCAAACTGCAAAAAGCAAGAAGCTTTCAGTACATCAACAACATTGCTGTCTTTTTTATTTGGTATTTCAAGAGCATATTAGAATTTCAAGAGTGATTAATCCTGGGAATATTGTCATCTACTGTAGATTTTATTTGCAAGCCAGATAATACTGAAACAATTGGAATCTATTATAGAGCAGAAATAGCATTTTAAAATTGTAATTAAAGTTTCTAAAAGCAATTGCTAATTTCAAATGCCTTTGTTGGCAAGAATATTAGGCACACTGCTTCTTGTATGGGCAGCTTGTCGGGCACAAAAAATACCAGCACTTACACTGTGAAGAATAAAACTTTCTTTTATTTAAGGGCTGTATTGAAATAATCAATTATTTTTATGTAATTTGAAACTAAGATTACTCTGTAGTTTGCAGAGGTGCTGTTCAGACTCCTAGATTGAAGATATTAACCCTGTGCCCTCTTGCAGGTTCTCACCTTTGTGACCTCCTGAGCAGTGGAGGGCTGGAGGCCTAGGTTGGAGTGCCTGGTGTGCCCCCTTAGAAGATTTGATGTGTGCATGTGTCTGTGGGTGCTGGAGGTCAGATTTTTCAAAAAGTCAGTGCCATACATTTGTAGCTTGATATTTGTTTTCTACCCCAAGCAGTTTCTAAATCAATTTACCGGTGGTATGAAATGGGGAGAGGGATGGCTTTGCCTCCGTCCCGCTCCTTGTTTGCATGATTTACCAAAGCACTCTCTAAGACGCCCATCATCTGAAGGGGCTGCTGAGGCCTTTGGAGAGCACGAGCTAGTGAAGTGGATGGTGGATTTGGAGTGAAAATTGTAGTTTACATTTCCCAAAGCACCAGAGAGCCTAGCACTTAATTCTGAAATAAGTCATGCCTGTTGTTACACTCAGAAAAATATTTTATCTTCTGAAAAAAAAAATTCTTTACATATGCAGTGGACGGTGAAGATGTGGTGATGGTGAATTTGCCCTGGCTCCAGAGGACTTTACTTACAGAGTTAGCAGTCGTGAAAACGTGCTTTCTCAGATGTGTGACTTGTGGTCAGTCTGTGGGCTCAGGAGCACCCATTTGGTCACTCCATGCAAGTTTTATAGGGCTGTCAGAAGCCATTTTTCAAAACTGGCTTCATCTGAGGACACATTGAGGAGCCACTATGTTGGTGTGGTTAGTGAGAGGAGTGGCCCCCTGTGGCTCTGTCTGTGGGAGTTGGGGGCTGCGGTCGTTCACTGGGAGGAGGGGGTGCCTCTACAGGCCCCACCTGCACCCCACCTCGGCCTCCCTCCCCAGCTTTCAGGCTGTGACCTCAAGACCTTTCATCATTTTCACAATGATGTCTCCAACAGACCTTTACCCCAGTCTCAAAAAAGATACTGCCAAAGCCTTCATTTGCTTTTTGTTTAGTCTGCTTCGGGCTGCATAAATAAAGATAGCAAAGGGGTCAAGAGAAAATAAGTGAACGGAATCACAATTTTGGTGTTGAACCCTTAAATTGGGACCCCACCGTCTCTGCTGTGTAGCAGGCACAGGATTATCTGTCTGCCTTCTGAGATTTCTTTTAATGTTTTACCAAATTAAATATGAACAATTTCAGGATGCAAAAACTTGACTGCATCTTGTTGTGTCTTAAATAAGAGCACTTTAAGAAGGCAATATGTGGAGATTCTTTTGTGGGAAAGATATTTCAAATGGGGTATTACTGGCCATTGAAAGAAAGAGAAAGAGAGGAAATGCATCCAGGCCTCATTTTTTGGCTTGCACATTTGATTATTTTATTTTAAATGCCATTTCAAACATAATGTAAACTAACGATATTATTTTTTAAAAAACTTACTCTACTATTTGCGGTCCTTGATCTTTAATTTCTTTTAATGTCAAAATTATTTATTTGGCCTGTTCCATTCCAGATGTGACTGTTGAGGGCACATTAATTTCTATTCTGTTTTCATGGGCCCCTGTCCCCATCTGTACATCATTTCTGAATTTCGTGTGCTCCCCCGGGAGTTCACCTATTCATTTTGTAGGTTTCATTTGCTGTGTAAACAGAATAAACAGACAATGCAAAACTCCCCACAATACCAGAAAATAATTCTTTTCAACAACATATTGGATCATATTTAAAAAAACATGGAAAATGCAATACATGTGAAGCCACATTTTTTCCACTTTATTGTCCTCCCGAGGAAAGGCTTGTGTTACCAGTGCGTTTCCCTTGCATTTGATAAGTTCGTTTTTATTAAAAATCCATCCCAAACAGCATTTTACGATAATTCTCAAACATGTGTTGTGGTCATTTCTTTGTTTTGCGTATCAGCTTGGTCTCGCAGGTTAATTCAGAATGTGTTGCTCAACTGGTGTGCGCTTGTGTGGCTAAAAACACCCATTCTGCTCTGTGTGTGTGAAAAGCAACGTTAAAGAACGGTGAATTTTTTTTTTTTTTGACATTTACAAATAAAGAGGGACATGAGTTATTTATGCTCCAATGTTGCTGCAAAGTCCTTATCTCCATTTGGCACTAAACAAGGATTTGTTGTGGGATTTGCGAGGGCTGCGCAGTGCCTCTGTGCTAAGCACCCAAAACTCTAGGGGACTGGCACTAATTTCCTCTCTCTCGTAAAACAACATAGTATTCATAACAACTCAAGAGGCTTGACATAAGTAATGATGGCATGTGCAGGCGAAGATTACCACCCAACAGTGTAATCAAGGTGCTAGGTACTAATGCAAGTTAAATTGAGACAATAATGCCGAAACTTGCATTGTGGGATTAGGAGGGCACTTGAAATGCTGACGTGAGCACATCCTGCCTGCCTGCCTGTCTGGCGTTCCGTTCCTGTTTATACTTAATGACCTCAAAATTTGTATGTCGTTAACACCGTGTACTGAAGTGGGAGAGAACACGGTTTGGGAGGGAGAAGACTCCCTGTCTTCGTTGACTTTTGTCTCTTTTGGTAATTGGTGGCTTTTCCTGCCGTATTAGGGAGCAAAGCGTGCAGCGGGGAGGCCCCTGAGGTCTCTGTAAACATGCTGTGGGCACCGAGGGCCTCCGCGCCCGGCGCTAGGCAGTAATTTACATACTTTGAATGAAAAGTCATTTGTGCCTGCAAAATTGTTATTGCTGGAAGAAATTTAAATACTAGTCATATGGAAATTTGAAATAAAGTCATATTAAATTTTGATGCTCAGATCAATATTGTGGAGCCCAGGTAATTAAAGTGGGTTTGTTTATTTGGCTCCTTATAAATAAAAAGGGCTTAATACAGACTAATTACACGGAATCTTTCGTCTACGGTAGGATAATAATGGCAGCAATTTAAAGTGATATTAAATGAGAATTAATAAAGGAATATTGAGTCACTTTGACTGTATTAAGCCATGAAATGATTCCTCATCTCAATTTAACTTTCTGTCTTGAGCATAATGATTGATAAGCAATGAATTTTTGTGGGGATAATCTATAACAGTATTTGATTGCAATATTTAATAACAACTAGACTTGTGACTTTATGCTATTTTTAAATGGGCTGGGAAAGCCCGTTTTTTTCTCTGCAAATTTATAGGACAACTTAGAGGGCTCATGCCCTATAGTAGTTTCACGAGAGTTCTGAGTTGGCAGCCTCCAGTTTGGGAGGTAGGTGGAGAGGGCTTTGACTTTCGTCCAACTTGCAAGGGAGTAACTTAGTGGAAGTGCAGTCTGGGCCAGTAGAAGTGGTCATAGTAAACCATGATGGCAGGAGAATCAGAACCACGCTTGAATCCCCAGGAGGAAGAGGGTGGTCATTTTTTTTTCCTCTTGGAGGAATACCCCAGGAAGAATTACCTGGAAGAAATCAGAGTGGTTTTGGAGAATGGATTGTTGGATAACATTTTAACTTAAGGGCTGAAGTTCCTTTCTACCTAAGTACCATTGAAGAAGTATCTTCCTGATCTTAAACATTTTTAATAGCAATCTAGGCCAATTGACTTTGTGACCATTAAGTAACTTCAAGTGGACTGGCTGCTGCCAGGGTGTTTGTGTTTTGCTTTGTTTTGTTTGCAGAGTAACTTGTGTGTAATTTCTTTCCAGTGTGCCGCACAGCATGTCATGTCCACGTTAGCATTTCTGCCCTTTTAAAGGGTCCTGCTGAAGGTCAGGACCTCACACTGAACACCCTTTTTATATATATTACAAATTGCTGGAATTGTTCATTAATTTCTGTCTTTGAAATGCCATGTCAACCCTCTAAAGGAATTCACAGTGCCAGTGTCCCTTGGACAGCTGCTCACCATGGTCCAGTGCGAATTTCTGATGAAATTACAGGTGCAGGGAAATGCAGAATTAGAAATATATCTGATGTTGCAATACTTGTGAAGCTATAGCTTTGTTGATGACAGGACAATTCCATTTTTGACAGTTTAATTTACTGTTGCCAGTGGACAAGAGCAAGAGGAGGACGTGGGGTTAGCCACCTGCCCCCTCATACCGTGTTTCACATGCGAGGTTGCAAAATCATGACTCCCTCAACCTGTCGGGCTCAAATGAGAAGGTTTTCAGCTGGGAAAATGGAATATATCAGTGCATGTAATATTGCCTGACCTCATAAAACAAAAGGGAAAATTGCAGATTCTGACAGCCATTATGAACCTTGTATCAGCATCCAAAACGACTTGGAGCCAGGGTATAGTACATGTTTATAATAGAAAAAAAACGGGGTTGCCACGTTGACTTGCAATATGGAGCAAAAAATGACTTGTCAGTAATTCGTTCTCAGATGTTAAAGAGGCTGTTGAATTTACTAGTATATACACAGAAGAATGTTTAGCCCGGAGCAGAGTGTGGAAACAGTCCCTACACAGAGGGTCTGCTGAAGTTAGTCATCGAGTTAGATTAGAATGGAAGGCAGGAGGGGCGGAACTCCGGGTTCGCTCCCGCAGCTGCGTCGGTGGGGCCAGATTTCTCATTACAAGATGTGCTGAACCTTTCCACTCTCACCCACTGTAAATCTATAAGTAATCATGCTTCTAAAATAAAGCAAATAACCTTGTTTTGAAATTATGAGAATCATTTGAATTGAATGTATTCTGTTGGAAACCTGGCGTATTGAGGCATGGCCTTTTATCTTACGCTTAAAAAGTTTTATTTATATTAAAATAAGGCATAATCTCTCTGCGTATAATTATATGCTTTTCAATTTAGTTTTTCTATTTAATAGTCTATTCCTTCACCTTCTTGCCCATTTCTTTATGTTATTCCATCCAAAAAAAACAAAAAAAAAATTTCTAAGTACAATAATTGTCTCAGCTGCTTTTGGTGATTTCTTTTGGAGGGGAGATGTGGAGTGACAGTCCAGGAACTTTCTGCCCAGGGGAAGGAGGCCCAGCACGTGCTCCCCAGCTGAGGACCTGTCCACCGTAGCCACTCCCTTTCATCTCCCGGGCTGAATGTGGAGTGGGGTGACTTTTATTTTTTCCTTTGCTGTTGGTTTAGAATGAGATGTAGCCGTTGATTTCAGTGAACTAAAGCGTGCTTAACCAGTACACCGTGTCCCTGTTGGGGCCTGCTCTCATGTCACCTGCCGGCGGTGGCATGGAGACAAAGCCTTCTCTCCACTCTTACTGCTGCTGGGCCTCTCCTGGGCAGGTCCAGGCTCAGTGGCTTGAACAGGTGATGCAGGGCAGGGCAGTACCTGTGGCCACAGTGATGGCACAGGTGGACATGATCCTGAGAGTCCAGTGGGGGGCTGTAGCACAGGAAAGGAGGTTGTCTACAGCCCTTCTCACCACACCTTGCCCTCCTCCGTGGAATCTCTGGCCCCATCCGGATTCCCTGGAGGCTGGATGGTGGTTTGGAGGGCTAACCCTAGGTGGTAGGTGTTGCCACCCAAGGTGAACAAGAACTCACAGCAGCACTGGCTTAGCAGCTCCATGGGGACATAACCCACTTCTTTGCAAACCCTGGTGCTGGGAGATGATGAAATCAGCACCTGGTACATTAGGTTTGGGACTTTAAGCTGATGCTTCCATTCAGGAGCAGGATGAGTAAGACCTGGTCCTTCTTTGCTCAGAGCTCTCTGAGGCGGGAGGCTGGAAGCACTTCCCTGAATGCTGTAGGAAATGTTGCAGGAGAGTGGAGGAGGAGGAGGAGTGGCGCGGAGATTTCACCTGGGAGGACACCACCATGGGAGGCAGGCAGCAATGGTGCAGGCACTGTCTGAGCAGGGCCTTTAGAAGAAGGCCCGGGAGCTTGGCAGCAGAAAGGAGGGTGGAAGTACAGAAGCATCGAGATGCTCAGTGACATCTCTGTTGTTTGGATTTTGCTGTTGAAAAGCAAAGGAGGTGAATAGAAAGCTTTAGGCAGATACTGAGAGTTTTTGCTTTGGAGGTGTTTTGATATATGGTAAACTATTGTTTGGATTATTTTGGAGTATACTCTGATCTATTATTCAATATCCCAGTCAAAGATAACATATACTCAATATTTGAATTAGGATTTTTCAAAGACTTAGAATATTTGAAAATATTTTTATCATTAGAATATATTGCTTTTTCAAGACACTATCATCTAACAATTGCACCTTATTCTTTGGCAGTATCACTATCATTGTATTAATGGCAAAGGCTTCAAAATGGCCTTTCAGGCCCATGTCATCTGCCAGTCAACCCTCAACCCTTTCTCTCTAAACTCCTCTCCTCCAGTTTGCCAAACTACTCTGCTCCAGCCGTGCTGCCCTCCTTGCTGTTCTGGAACTTGCCAAGTATGCCCCACCCCAGGGCCTTGGCATGTGCCTGGAACACTCGAGCCCCCATCCTGCACATGGCTGGCCCGTTTTCTTCAGCTCTCCATCCATATGCAATAACAATTCCTCATGCCCCTCATAGCACTTCTGGACTTTCTCCTTCCTCTGTTTTTACCAACTAAAACAGGGGTTGGCCAACCATGGTTCTTAGGCTGGCCACCTGTTTTGCAAATACAATTTTACTGGAACACACTTACAAAGACTTGATTTCCTATGGCTGTTTTCCCTGTGAAGGCAGAGTTGAATAGTTGCAACAAAGTCTGACCTGCAAATCTAAAATATGTGTAATATCTGGACAAAAGTTTGCAAAGCCCTCATCTCGCATATAGTGCATTCATTTGCCTGCTTCTGTCCCTCACTGGAATGCACCCTCCATTCAGACAGAGCCTATCTCTGTTTGGCCCACTGCTGTATCCCTAGGGCCTAGAACAGTGTCTGGCACAAAGTATGTTCTCGTGAGATACTTCAATGAATAAATGAACAAATGTGAAAGTTCCAGCCAACAGGGTGATGGTCAGTAGTTAACTATGCCTCTCATTCTGGCTTAAACTTTGGTATTTCAGCCTTTATGTATGTTCTGTTTTGCAGTCTTTAGGGTGTGCAGGATGAAAGAACACATCCATTCCTAGGGAGTAGAGGAGGCCTGGAAGTAGACCCAGATGCAGAGTTGTATGCAGGTGGCTGCCGGGGAGTGTATTCATCCATTCTTACACTGCTGTTAGGAACTGAGACTGGATAATTTATGAAAGAAAGAGGTTTAATTAACTCAGAGTTCTCCAGGCTGGACAGACTTCTGCTTCTGGAGAGGCCTCAGGAAACTTACAGTCATGGCCGCAGGCAAAGGGGAAAGCAAACACATCCTCGTGGCTGGAGCAGGAAGAAGAGAGAGAGTGAAGGGGGAGGTGCCACACACTTTCAAACAACCAGATCTCTTGAGAACTCATTCACTATCACAAGAATAGCAAGGGGGAAATCTGCCCCCATGATCCAGTCACCTCCCACCAGGACCCTCCTCCAAGACTGAAGATCACAAGTCAACATGCAGTTTGGGTGTGGACGCAGAGCCAAACCATATCAGGGAGTATTCCCAAGACACGCTCTGTAAGGAAGTGCATACTGCAGGATCAGACAAGGGAGAAGCAGGGGCTTGCATTGTGACCTGGTTGCAGTTGAGGTCTCATCCTGTCCTTCAGGGAACTCTGGAGAGAGAATGACCTGTAGAGTCATCGCAAGTTGAGGCCAGGGGCCTAGACCTTGGCTCCCGGCTGCGCTCTGGGAGGGCCATAACCTTGGATGAGATGCTCCTCCCTCGAGAGCAGCAGTGAAGGATGCACCTGCCTTTGAGCCCCTGGAGCTGGGGTATGACACACAGGGCCCAGAAGTACAAGCAGAATCTTCTTTAGTATCTTGGGTCCACCAGGAAAGAGATGGTCTCTGAGGCCTGCTATGCAGAATGAAACCAAGAGTCGTTGTGAAGGAATCCAGTAGACACAAGTGCTCTCTGCTGCCTAATGATTAAAACGAAAAGCAAAGCCAGGGGAAGCGTCCTTGATCCATATTTTACCTGTGATTTGAACATCGCATGCTCGGTCCGGGCACTTAGGTGGGCTTCAGTGATTTGGGCCAGAAGGAAATAGTGCCCTTTCCTTGAGTGTCTAGATTGTTTTGTCACAGACAGGGGAAGCCCTCATCTGACTTGCCCAGTAGGTCCCTAGTCTCTTAGGAGGTCTCTGTCCCCACCCCTCCCTGGAGTCTGGGGTGTAGTTGGGCTGACCTTCAAAATATGCTGTGTCATCAAAGGGTCATCATCTATCTGGTCTATTTTTTAATCCAATTGGATAAAATACCAGTGTTCTAATAAAAAGGTCTAAAATGTTTACCATTTAAATGAACCCCCCTTCCTGCGATGCACACAAGAGTCTTGGCGGGAGGCTGGTGGCACAGGCTGAGTCGTCCTGTCCCTCCTTGCCCAGCATCACGTGGTGTCATGAGACCCCTCAGTGCAAGCGCAGGTCGGCCTGAGCCCCCCTCCCACCCGCAACCTGGATGCCTTTTGTGCCTGTGGAACGCAACTGGAAGGGCCCATCAGTGCCACGACTTGGCTAATTCATGGTGGACACGCATTTTGGTTTTTTAAATTATGGTAAAATATACATACAATTTCCCACCTTCACCATTTTTAAGAGTCCGGTTCAGCAGCTGTCAGCGCATTTACACCGTCGTGTAGCCATCCCCACCACCCATCCTCAGAGCCCCTCATCTTCCTGTGGGGAAACTGCATCGCCAAGAGCACAGACTCCCCCCTTCCCCAGCCCCGGCACCCACCCTCCTACTGTCTGTCTCTACGAGTCTGACTACTCCAGGGACCTCACATAAGAGGTACCGTCATTGTCTTTTGTGACTGGCTTATTTCACGGAGCATCGTGTCCTCAGGGTCCATCCATGTAGTAGCACGTGTCAAAATGTCCTTCCTTCCTCGGGCTGGATATGGGCTCTTTCAAAGCATATTTTCTTAGAGCAAAACCCCGTTTCCCCCACACCTGATCGTCCGTCACGTGCCGTTTAGGACGCGTGGTCTGGGGTTTGCTAGTGATCATCTGTGGGCTTTCCGAGCCCGTGCTGATTTTGCTGCCAGAACCTGAGGTCCCACGGACATCCCTGTGCTCACTACGGCTTCTTTGTGTGAGACTGTTAGAGTGTGATCCCGGCCCTGACACGCGCTCGGCGGCTGGTTTTTCTCCTTCAGATCAGCGGCCTTGGACAGCTTTCGCTGCTTTGGCAGCCGTTTCAAGCTGCTCCGTCTTGTCATTTTAGAGTTCAGTATCTGCTGCTCTGAAGGAAGAAACGGGGATGGGCTGGACCATTGCACTTGGTCTCTTGACCTCGATGTTGCCCATGAGCAGTGAAGGATGACTTTTGACGAGCCATGTCAGATGTGACAGGCAATCTCGTTGGCTTGAGTGGAAATGTGCTGTACAAGTTTGAAGCCTTGGTTGGGGGCATTTTTCTGGTGTTCAATGCATTTAAATTGACACCAGACTTCAGTATGTTGTTCATTTCAGGCCTGGCACTGTAGGCTCCCATCTTTAAAATGTGTGGGTGCTGAGAGCTCCCTCGTCAGCTTTTGCAAAGCGTTTTGCATATTCCCGGTACTGTATTTACATTCCTGGCTCACATTGTGTTTTTGTTTTTGTTTTTTGTTTTTCCTCTCTTAAAGCTTATTTTGAAGGGAATTTTAATGCTTTCAGCTGAGTAGGGATTTGTGGAATTCTGGGGGGCAGGGAGGTGGAGTGGAGAAAAGGGGGAAAACGGTTGTTTCTTGGCTCTCAGCATAAGCTACGTTTCCATCATATGGAGTGAAATGCCTATATTGGGCAGCTGTGATTTTAAGTGAAAGTCATTTCCCAGTTGTTTCTAATGTCTAGAAATTAGGTTTGTTTTGATTTTAATTGTCAAAGGAAGGCACTGTGGGTGAGGAAGAGCTCTTGCCGCCACTTGCCCCGAAGTGCCCCTGCTTAGGCAGACGCCTCCCCCGTGAGGTGTGGGCTGTGCTGGACAGCACCCGGCACCACGGCCTCGTTCTTTTCCTTCTCACTGTGTTTTCCTCTCAGGTAGGGGGGAGGGTGGTTATTTTACTCAGATCTCTGAGCCTTAAAGTAGATCTTCTGCAGATCATCTACAGAGTCATCTGAGGGCACTGGGCAGAAGTCTCTGTGCTGGGAGCTGTCCCCAGCTCCTCTCCCTAGGACTTCTGATTCTGCTTCAGCCAAGCATATTCCGGCCTCACCCGGAACATTCCTCACCCTCTGCCCCCGTGCAGTCGGTGTCCACATCTCAGGGATGTAGCGTGGTGGCATTTTTAAAGTTTTGGTTGGTGTGGATGAGAGCATCTCTCCTGAGGCTGCCGTGTGGGTGGGGGCTGGGTACATCTGTGTCTCTGGGAACGGTACACAAAGTGGCACTCATCCCAGTGAGAACATGGCCTGGGCATTGGAGGATAGGATCCTTAGTGTGAAGGAGGCCACGACCATAAAGGGACTGAGGAGAGAGACAGGAAGGGTCCAGGTATAAGAAGAGCCGCCCACGGCAGGGGGTGTGGCAGTGGGACCAGAAGAATGGGTCACAGTAATGTGGCTCCTTCCCCAAGCTGGGGAGTGAGAGGGGGCTTCTGCTGTTGGGTGTTGAAGAGGAATCTTTGGTTTGCAGATGGCAGGGGGTCTTTGCCCATCCTCTGATCGTACGTATAGAAGTTTGCACCACGAAGGGCAGACTGTGATGGAGTTGTTTGGCAGTTAGAAAAGCCGGGCACAGACATGTTCCCTGAAAGGCGGAGTGTGGGCATCACAGGGTCTGCCCCTGATTGGCATGTCAGCCCTGCAAATGAGAGCACCGAGCAGAGGGAGCGGCAATTGGATTGGAGAGCAGAGGCTCCCACCTGGCTCACATACTCCTACACACATGCCACATGCATGCCACGGTGCTTAGGAATCCTGAAAGCTGCAGACTCAGGGGAGCTGCAATGCTCCTCGTGAAGATGCCGAACCACAGAGGCCGCCCAGGCAGGAAGGCCAACGCTGGTCGCCTCCAGGTGGTCTCAGGATCCCAGAGCAGGAGGCAGCCAGGTGATGCTGAAGGAGAAGTGGGGGCATAGAAGCCATGCCCTGGAGCTGGAATGGCAGACAGGGCTTTCTTAGTGCCAGGGCCTGCAAATTCCCGACAAGGGCTCACTGGAATCCTCCTCCCGCCATCCTCCCGGGATCCCATTGGCCGGCCAGGCCCCTGGAATTGCCTTTCTGGCGCCCTGTCTCCCTCCATGCTCTCCTTCAAGGGCCCTCACTGGCACCTTTGCCCTCCTTAACCAGGTAGCACTAAACCAGGAGACATCTAGAATCCTGTTTGAGACATCTTCGAAAGTCACCTTGTTAACTAGACAGAAGTGGATCTCTACAGGTTAGAGCCTGGGGCACCCCTGTTTTCTTTGTGGTATTCTCTAGTGAGTGTTCCAGGAAAGGACACACCCTACTGTCTCCTGGCTGCTTGCAGATAGCGATGAGGTGGGAGAGGGTCCTAGAAGTGTGATCTTCATTCTCCACCTGCTCTCCCGAGCAGGTGGTCATGGTCACTCTCCTAACGAGCCCAGGCTCTGAGCTTCTGCCCCTTTACTGAGCAAATGCATGAAGTCACCCATGCTCTTTTTTATGTAACTTGTTTTTTTAGGTCCAGGATACATATGCATGTTTGTCGTGTAGGTAACTTTGCTGTCACAGGAGTTTTGCGTGCAGATTATTTCATCCTCCACATGATAAGCATAGTACCCAACAGGTAGGACTTCAATCCTCACCTTCCTCCCACCCTCAAGTAGGCACCACTGTCTGCTGTTCCCTTCTTTGTGGCCATGTGTACTCAGTGATTAGCACCCACTTCTAAGTGAGAACATGTGGTCTTTGGTTTTCTGCTCCTGCGTTAGTTCGCTTAGGATACTGAATGGCCTCCAGCTCCATCCATGTTGCTGAAAAGGACAACATGGATGCAAATGATCTCATTCTTTTATTATGGCTGCATAGTATTCTGTGGTGTATATTTATCACATTTTCTTTATCTAATCTCCTATTGATGGTTCATTTAGGTTTAGTCCATGTCTTTGCTATTGTGAATAGTGCTGCAGTGAACATACGCGTGCATGTATCTTTATCATAGAACAGTTTATATTCCTTTGGGTGTATACCCAATGATAGGATTGTGGATTGAATGGTAATCGTGTTTTAACTTCTTGGAGAAGTCACCAAACTGCTTTCCACAGTGGCTAAACTAATGTACATTCCCACCAGGAACGTGTAAGCATTCCCTTTTCTCTACAGCCTCACCGGCAGCTGTTATTTTTTGACTTTTTTATAGTAGCCATTCTGACTGATGTGAGATGGTGTCTCATTGTGGTTTTGATTTGCATTTCTCTAACAGTTAGTGACGCTGAGCATTTTTTTCATATGCTCATTGGCCATATGTATGTCTTCTTTTGAAAAGTGTCTATTCATGTCCTTTGCCCACTTTTTTTTTTTACAGGGTTGATTGTCTTTTGCTTGTTAATTTGTTTAAGTTCTTTATGGTTTCTGGATATTAGACCTTTGGGGGATACTTACTTAGTCTGCAAAGTGAGCTTCTTATGCAAGCGCCCATCCTTCCGGGACTGGGATGGGCCATGTGGGAGGAACCAGAGCACAGGAGAGTCTACCTGCTCCAGCCCCTAAACTTGCTACTGTGAGGACTCCTCCTGCCATGTGCCCTCCTGGGTATGAAGAGGCCTCCTGTGTGAGCTGCACCACCGTCTCAGGGATTCCTGGCCTGGAGGCATCTCTGGAATTTCTCAGAATGCCCAGTTTGCACCAGAGATAGAGCCAGTCCCTTTGGGAGGGAAAAGGAAAGGAAACTAGATTTACTTTTTAAAGTTTCTAGAACTTCCTTGGTATCCATACTTTTTTTAAAAAAGGCTTTTTAAGTTGGATTTCTATCTGTTATTTACCTGAGACTTAATTTCAGCTGATCAAAGTTTAGAGTGCTGGCAAGTGCCAAGCCTGATGATAGATGTTGTGCCTTTTGACAAATGACCATATACACACCGCTCTGTTGCTGGACTCTGTTCTATCCATTTTTCTGCTTGTCCTCATGCCAACATGGCCCCGACTTCGTTGCTGTGGCCTTGTAGTAAGTCTTGGTGTCTTGTGGAAGTTCTCCAAATTTCATTTTTCCACAGTTGTTTTGGCTCTTCTTAGTCCTTTGCATTTCTATGTAGAATAAGTGGATTAATTAGCATAGAAAAACCTGTGATTTTCATTGAACTGCATTCAATCTATAGATCTGTTTGCAGAGATATTTCACAATTTTGAGTCTCGATCTTTGATTGTGGTGTATAGCTCCATATTGTTTTCTTTGATACATCTCAACATGGTTTTGTCATTTTTTTGGTATATAAGTCTTTTAAATATATTCCACATAAGTTTATCCATAAGTTTTTCATGTGGTGTTGTTTTGTTTTTTGTTTTGGTCCTTTAAAATGCTGTATTTTAGTTTTAATTCCCAGTATTTCTTTGCTAGTGATTACAGGAGCTTTCTGTAAATTTGTCTAGTATGCTGTGAGTTTGCTAAACAAAACCTATTAGTTCTCGTGGCCCAAGGATTCTTCAGTATCTTCCATGTACGTGAATATCTTGGTTGAGAATGAAGACAGTTTTGTTTCTTCCTTTACACTGTGTAAGCTGTTCGTTTCTTTTTCTTACTTCGTACTGTCTAGGGTCTCCATACTGTTTTTAACAGGAGTTGGGAAAGTAAATATCCTCTGTTCCTGATCGTAGGGGTAAAGCACTCAGTATTTTAGTGTTAAATATAAATACACGTTCTTGTCAATTCCCGTTGAAGTTCTCTTCTTGTAGGCTGAGAGTTTTGTTATGGAAGGTGTGCCATTTTGTCAGGTGCCTTCTGCGTCTGTTGTGATGTTTATGCTGTTTCTGTCTTTTATTCTGATCATATGGAGAAATGCAGTAATTGATTTTCTAATGCTCAACAAATCTTGCTTGTCTTGGATAAGTGCCACTTGCTTTGAGATGTGCATGCATACATCCCTCTCTGTATATGTATGTGTATAATTCCAGCATTATTTCTATATACATAGAACTAATACATACATAAATAATGCTGGTTATATATTTGCTAATATTTTACGAATTACGGGATACTGGTCTGCAGTTTTCTCATTTTGTCTTTTTTAGGCTTTATTATCAGGGTAATGCTAGCTTCATAAAATGAATTGATGTATTCTCTCTTTTCTGCTTTTAAAATTGTTTAGGATTGGTATTTTTTTTATTTAAATGTTTGAAAACATCTGGGCCTGGAATTTTCTTTGTGGGAAGGTTATTACTTAATTTAAAAAATATATGCAATACTATTCAGACTTTCAATTTCTTTATGACTGAGTTTTGTTTATCTGTCTTTCAAAGAGTTTGTCTGTTTTATCTAAGTTGTTGAGTTTATTGGCATTAATTGTTCATAATCTTCTCTTATCCAGTTATCCTTCTGAGGTCTCTAGGTCATGCCCTGATGACGCTATTCCACTGCCCTTTTTTTCCATTCCTGGAATGGTACTTCCCACCTTCCAAATCAGTCTTGTTACAGGTTTATTCATTTTCTCAGTCCTGTATTTTATTGATTTATATTTTTTGTTATTTTGTGTATTTTACTCTTTTTCTAACTTTCTAAGATAGAAGCAGTGGGTCCCACTGAAGAGAAACAGACGGCAGGCACTAAATTTCCCTGTAGGGTTAACTATGTCAGCCTGACAGACCCCAGGCCGTGTGTCTTTGGAGGACAGAGACATTGCCATTCATGATCCTTTCTAAGGGTGGTCATTGATAGGAAACTTTGTTAAGTAATATAAGTATTCAAAACTATACATTAGCTTCTAAGCAGTGCTTAAGCAGCATTCTACATGTTTTGATAGGATTGTTTTTAATATCACTCAGTTTTAAATGTTTATGTGCTTTAATTATTGTAAATGGTGATTACACTGTTCCATGTGCATTTGCGAGAATACACCCTGCCATTGTGTGCAGTCTTCTATAAATGTACATTGGGTCAGGTTGTTTGGGCATGTTGTGCAGGTCTTCCCTGTCTTCTGACTTTGTCTCCCTGTTCCATCAGTTGAGAAAGGAGTGTTGAAGTCTGCAACTCGAATGATGGATTTGTCTCTTTTCCCCTTTGGTTCTGTCAGCTCTTGACTTGGGCCTTCTGCACATCTGCTAGTAGGGGTCATGACGTCCTCCTGATGCGCTGGCTTCTTAACAGCATGAAGTGTACCCTGTCTCTCCGGCCATTTTTCTCGCTCTGAAGTTACTTTGGTATTAATATTGCTAGCTTTCTTGTGATTTGCCTGTGCATGTGTTATATTCTTTTCCATCCTTTTGCTTTTGATGTATTTCTTTATATTTATAGTGTGTTTCTTGGAACCGGGTATGGTGATCCAGTATGCAAGTCGATACTTTTTATTTGAAATGTTTTAGTTAACGTGCTCATCAATAGATATGGGTTTAGTCTACCATTTTGCTGATTTTTTCATTTGTACTTTTTATTCTTCATTCCCATTTTCCTAATTCCCTGCCTTCTTTTGGATTGAATCCTTTTTTGATTTCATTTTACAATTACTATTGCATTATTAGTGCTACCTTTTTTTAAGTAGTTTGTTTAGCACAGTACTTGTTATTAGAAATTCCAGAAATGATGGAACGTGCTGTGTGCACACTGTCCAGTATGGCACGCACTGGCCACCTGTAGCTATTGAGACCTTGACATGTGGCTCAGGCAACTGAAGGAACTGGGTGTGCAATTATGTTTAATTTCAAATAATTTAAATATAAATAGCCACTTGGGGGTACCTGCTACCACACTGGGCAGGGTGACCATAGGGTTTCTAATATTATCATTAACTTCTCATGATCTACATTGAAAATGGTGTTCTGTGATGTCACATGTAATGCAAGACCTGCACCACAGTGAACTTCCATTTGCCCCTTGAAGTCCCATGTACATGGTCACGGATCTTACTTCTACCTGTTATAGACTCTCAAATACATGGTTGTGACTTTTTCGTTTAAACAGTCAGTTGTTGAGAAACAGTCATTTAGAATGGCAATTGAAAGTGAGAAAGTACTCTTTTCATGTACGCATTTTGATGTTCTAAATATGTTGAAAAGGCGCAGGGGGGTTTGATGCCCTTCAGATATATGGCTGCCTTGTGGACAGTGATTGGAAAGGATGGGGAACAGGGACGCACGAGTGGACAGTTGAATGCGAGGCTGTTGAAATGGTTCCGTGGTGAGCAGTGATGGCTTCTTGGAACAGGAAGGAGTGGGTGTTAAGAAATGGTTGAATTTGAGATCTCTTTGGAAGTGTGATGCTCCTGCTGTTATCAGCAGAGCTGCACGTGAAACGTACTTTGTTTGTTAAACAACCTTACCCCATTTCCTACTGAATTTGCTTTTCAAAAATAGTGTGGACATTAAAAAGTCATCCCCATGTGCCTAATTTCAATTAGAAAGTGTTGAATCACCGTGAATTTTGTGAGTCATCCTGCATGTAAGTAGAGCTATCCATCTAACTCTTAGAATTTGTTAACTATTAAGAGAGGAAGACAGAATGTAATATAGAGATGACTATTTATGAGTCATTTTATTTATTCATTATCCATCTAAAGAGTAGCAGTTGATTGTATCACAGAACAGTGTTTGTTTTACGTCTTTTGATTAGGAGCAGTGGTTTATGGCATAGACTTGCTTAATTTCCTCCTGTTTCTTCCTCTGGAGTGGATAACTGTTTCACAACAGAAGGCGATAAAAGATTTCTGGTTTATTCATTAATTTTGCTTTGAGAGGGAATACCTGACCTCAAGGATGAGACACTGATTGGGATGGTCTGAATCGAATGGTAAGCAGAATGTCGCCCTTAGACTCTCGTCTCCCCACAGTGCGAGAGGTTTTCTCATCTTTGCTTCGGTTTTTAGCCATGTTTTGGTGTTTAAGCAGAGATACGGTTCCACTTTGAAAGCTCTGGAAGTAATTCTCAGATCACATATGTTCATCTCAAATTTGAAATCTAGAGTGTTTGCCTTGAAATTAAACTGTGGTGTTGTAAGCTATCAGTGGAATGATCTGTGCCGGAACCTGATGTGGTCTAGTTTACATGGCATTGAATCATGTAAGTATCTCATCTTTCCTCTGAATTCAGTATGACTTCACATAGGTGATGTTAGCTTGTAAGTGTACACAGAGGTATGGTTAACTGTCAGCAGACTTCAGTTATCAATTGCTGATCTCAGAAAGCTAATTTATCTTTAGTGTCGAGTAACATTACATGGGTTGCTTGCTTTCTTTATGTTTTCTGTGTATGTGCTTAACTGTTTAAGTAAGTTCTGGATTGCATCCAAATAAGGTTTGATATGGTCTCATTAAGAATATGATATTGTGGATAAATGTAATCCTGACTTTCAACAAATGGCCTTTTTCTAAAAAAAAAGAAAAAAAAAGTATTTAGAGCTAGTGAGTTGAGGGGCTTGGTCACACAGCTAAAGGAGATTTGAGTAGCCCCTGGAATGTTGAGTGACTTCTGACCTGTGGAAGTGCATGGAGCCCCGTTTTGTTGGCTGGTAGGATCTACATGGGCCGAGCATACAGCCCTAGAGGAGTGACTTGTTTCTCTGGATTCTGTTCCTAATCTCTGCTGCTCAGTCTGTGGCTACCTGCAGAGGAGCCAGCCGGATGGCATCGTCCTTACCGAGCTCGCTGGGTGCCAAATACTTCACTACTCCTTAGTGGCTGATTACTCTGTGTAGTGTAGGGTGCTGTACAGTACGTAACTGATTAGTGCTTTGCAGATATAAGCACAGTTTACAATGAAGCCCCTACCCTTAGGAGGATACAGTGTAGTTATGAAGAGAAGACACAAGACACCCAGTCACATCACTGTGAACAGACAAGTTTGCCAGGAGTCTGTCCAGACCTGGTGCTCCCTGAGCCGTGCTGAGCAGCAGTTCAGCGGGGATACCAAGTTGGGGAAGATGCCAAGTGGTGGGAAGGAGACTGGGGCTCTGGTCTGCACATGCCAGCTGATGGAGTTCGGAGTTAGGGGGATATGGCCAGTTCCCAATGCGCTGGACCAGCCACCATCCAGAATTAGGAAGTAGATCAGCTGGTGCCTGGCATGCCTTGCTTTCTTTTCAGTTTCAAATATATATATACACACACACATATATACACATACACACACACACATATATACATGTATATACACACACACACATATACACGTAACACACACACATATATACACATATACACATACACACACATATACACATACACACACATATACACATACACACACATATACACATACACATATATATACACATACACACATATACATGTATATACACACACACACATATACACATAACACACACACACATATACACATACACACACACATATACACATACACATATATATACACATACACACACACATATATACATGTATATACACACACACACATATACACACACACATATACACATACACACACACATACACATACACACACATATACACATACACACACATATATACACATACACATACACATATATACACATACACACACACACACACATACATGTATATACACACATATATAATATATACATATATATATATATAACTTTATTTATAGAGTTTCACTCTTTTGCCCAGGATGGAGTGCAGTGGTGCAGTCGTAGCTTGCTGTAGCCTCAAGTGATCCTCCCACCTCAGCCTCCCAAGTAACTGGGACTACAGATGTGCACCACCAGGCCTGGCTAATTTTTTTGAAAGGACAAGTCTTGCTATGTTGCCCAGGCTGGCCACCCACTCCTGGTCTCAAGCAGTCTTCCTGCCTTGGCCTCCAAAGGACCTAGGATTACAGGTATAAGCCGCTGTGCCCAGCCTAATCTACAGACCCTTTCAAGCAGGTATCTGCATTTGTATACTCGGGGAGAATGTAGACCCCCACCCTCTTCACCAAGAAATAACTTGAACACATGCCATTCTGCCATCTCAGCCAAGGCGATCGCCTGTGCCCTTCCCAGGGGCTTGGAGATACCCTCTCCCTGCTAGCCCTGTGCAGGAGTCTTCCCATGTGTGCCCCGCAGCACCGCCCACCTGTCTGAGTTCGATGAGGCCTCCAGGCCCCCTGCCTTGGTGAGACGGCACGCTCGGTGCCTGTGAGAACCTTCTTGCCCACCAGTTCCTTTTCCTTTTATCCAGGATTTCACACACTGGGACATTTTGTGCCAACGGTTATTAATCAATTTTAAGATTGACTGGGTTTGTGGACTGTGCCCAGAGTTTCTGCAGGGCACTCACAGCAGATTTCCTGGCAGCCCTGGGCATGCTCCTACTTCCCCGGGGACAGTTTCTGTCTCGTGGTGCAGCTTTGGGAGTGGGGCCCACTAAAGAAAAGCAGATAGCAGGGACTGAAGTTCCCTGCAGCCGGATGGACCCCAGGCCGTGTGTCTTTGGAGGACAGAGACATTGGCCTACAGTAAAATAAAGTCAAATGAGAAAGGGTGGAGAGGCTCTCCTGCTGTAAAAGGATTACGTATTCATACTCAAAATCGGGGTACATTAGGGGTATAGACTGTAATCTCTACATCCCCAATCCGTGAAAACAAAACAGAAATGGAGGGCTAAGAAACCACACAGGGAAGACGTGAAATAACAAACTTACCTGATTTATCCAAGAGAAGGCAGAGGAGGGAAACGAAAGGATGAATAACAGGCGAGGCAAGCAGGACGTAACTCACAGGCTGGTCAGCATGCCCAGCGTTGTGACGAGGACTTCGGAAGTCAGTGGACCCAGTGGAGACTCAGATGAAAATCAGAGATGGTCTCGCTGTAAGAACACAGGTGCATCCGTAGACGAACTTGAACACAGCCTGAGAGATGCACCGTGCAGTGCAGACATCAACAGGAAGTGGCTATGTAAACATGTGACAAAGTAGATATTAAGAAAAGTAGGAAGGAATGGTAACAGTAAGATCAGATATCAGCAAAGCAGAAAATCGTATTACAGAGATGTTAACAAAGGCAAAAATTATGTCCTTAGATTCGTAAAAATTTTCAAAATTCCCAGCCAAGCTGATGAAGAAAAACAAAATGACAAATAATATAAATGAAAAGGAAAGGTCACTACAGAATTTACAGGTATTCAAAGATCATGAGGATGTTATTTAAAACTTTATGCTGACAACTTTGACGGTTTAGATAACATGAGCAAAGGTTTTTTCAGAGCTTACCAATTTAAATAAACTGAAAATTAAAAATCTTTCCTCAAAGAAACATCTAGGTCCGTATAGCTTCACTGTTCGGTTTTATCAGATAGTTAAGGAAGAAGTCATTCCAGTCTCATGTTAGCCCTTTCAAGGAATAGCAGAAGAGAGAATAATTCCCAGCTTGTTTCATAAGACCAACAACCATGACACCAAGATGCCGAGATCTGGCAAGGATGTTTGAGAAATAACCACAGACCAGTGTCTCTCAAGAACCCAAATTTCAAAATGCTAATAAAATATTCGAATGTCAACTTCATAACCCAGAAAATATGTGTATTTCCAGTGGGGTTTATTCCATTCAAAATCAATCAGTGTAATTCTCCACATTCACAGAGGAAAAGAGAAAACTTTATGATGATAATGGTTACCAAAAAAAGCATTTGACAAATTTCAGCATCTATTCACGACGAAAATTCACTGCAAAGGAAATTATCTTACATGACAGCGTGTATATGAGTGTGCACATGTGTGTGTGCATGTGTGTGCGTGCATGTGTGTGTACATGTGTGTGTGCATGTGTGTGCATGTGTGTGTACATGTGTGCACCTGTGGTTTTCTTTCCGTGTTTCTTCCAGTACTGATCAGAGTTGCTTGTTTTCAGTAGTTTTCCAGTGTTCTACCTTCAAGTTTTCCCAGCTAAATCTTTCCCATTCCTTTCTCTAAATCCCTTTTTGATGTTTGCAGTTATTTTCAACTCATCACCAACATTTTAGTCTTGATTAGAATCTTCCCAGGAAAGACAAGTTTTCCTTCTGATTCCCACGTGTCCGTTTAGCTCATGATGGCGCAGAATACGTTTGCTTGTCAGTTAGGGGATCCTGAAGCTGCCTTCCTGGGCAGAGTGGCGATTTGTATTGGGCCAACAGGGCAGCCGCTGTTACTTACGGACAGGTGGACTAGGCTCTTTTTCACCCCAAGGAACTGCTCCATGCTTAGGAAGAGCCACTGGAGTTTATCAGCCTGCGTGTAAGCATGCAGGGACGGGGATCAGGAACTTTTAGTAGAATAGTCTGTGCTCCAGGTGATCGGTCTCCACCCACCCGCGTGCCTCTCCTTTTCCATCCCACCCACATTTTGGGTAATGGGGGGTTCATTTATTCATGTCACGTAAGCGCTGGCAGAGATCACTTGTGTGAACAGCGTTGCTGAAGACTGCGGAGTCCTTTTTGAGACTTCCTTGAGCTTCAGGCAGCACGTGTGAGTTTCAGGGGTGATCAGAATGTTTCTCCTTGGAGGAAGGCCTGATACCCTGGAGCTGGCTCCACCCTGGGCCCTGCGGCGTGTTCTGCCTGCTGCCCGCCTGCCTGCAGGGAGACGCCTGAGCTGGGAAGGTTCTGAGGGTTGTCAGGGCACTCCGCCGTGCTCTTTGGCTGGATCCCCTTGGCTGTTCTGCATGCCTGGGCCGTGCTCTCTGTGGAAAGCTACATTGGAGATGACAGTCCGTGGTTCTGGCTACACCAGCCTAACTTCCGCTGGACCGTGCCATTTTCTGCCTCTGATAACACCATGGTGAAGCACCTTGGGTAAAGCAACAGATTTGTTTTTCAAGATACATTGTAATTACTCTTTTCAGAACTAACAATATTAATTAACCCAGTGAAGTCAAAACTGAATTGTTTTATAAACTGACTGTGGAGCTGGTATAAGGAGATACAGGGAAGGCTCCTCGTCTGAGTCAGTAGCAGAGCACACAGTGCAAGAAGTGTGGGTAGGCTCCCAGTGCACCCAGAGATCAAGGAGAGTAATGGGTGCTGCCCGCCTCTGAGGGGACGGAGGTGGCTGCCACCCGCCGTGTCCCTCACGCTGGCTTTCAGGAGGCTCCACGCAAGCCGGCTCACAGGCAGGAAGAAAAGCTGTGGGCCGTGTGTCTCCCTTGGTTATGGCTCAGTTTTAATGTAATTAGAAGCTCAACTTGAAAGTGAGATATCAAAGGAAGCCTTCAGCTGTGTGTGCCGGGGGATGAGGGCGTGGGTTGAAAAGTATCCAGTGCCTGTTTTTCTCACGTGGATCAGTCTAACATATGTGACTCTGGTAATTGAAGATGGTGACAGGCCAAACTAAGCTGGGATTCCCCAGGGAGAGAGGAGGATTTCTGGAACCAGTCTAACAAAAACAGAAACTGGAAGGAGAAAACAGAATATGCCCCCCTCTCTTCCCTGCCTCCCTCCTCTACTCAAAAAAAAAAAAAAA
>NW_016819184.1:103724-116417 GCF_001698545.2 Rhinopithecus bieti | reverse complement strand
GTCCCCCCCCCCTCCCCCCCCCCCCGCCTCACCGAAAAAAAAAAAAAAAAAAAAAGAAAGAAAGAAAGAAAAGAAATCAAAGCAGCTTTTGCAATGAAGAATTCAATTTTTCGCCCCCGAGTGTATGATAGTAGTGACTTTCGTGTTCCTGGTACAGACCTGTATTTTTTTGTGATATCTTCATCTGGCCCCTGGCACTCCACTCTTCATGATGAATATGAGACCTGTGCACTGAGGGTCCTCACCAATGCTTCCTTCCTCACAGCCATATGATTTCATCCGGAAGCAACCTCTAAAAATAAACACCCTCATGTTAGCCTTTTTCTACCATGCTTCATATTTTGCTCTTGTATAAATATCTGCCACGTTTCCACTGGGAATTATTGCTGTTATATATTTTACAGACACTTGACTGTCATCTAAGTGGCTTATTTTATTCCCATAGCTAGAAGAAAAATACAAAAAGAATTTTGTAATGTGAATGCGATTGTGGGCCAGGAGTTATGTTCTGAGAAGGAGCTGAGAGTAAATTACATTCCTGCTTTATTGTGTTGATGTTGTCTTCCCTGTTGTGTCCTGATTTAGACTTCATTGTTCCAAGTTTTTAACTAGAGGTGGCTTGATAATGACGCCACTTTGGAAGCGTCTGGCTCGTGTTTAAAACTCTAGCTGGTGATAAATATATTTTAGTCCTATTAACGAAGAATTGTAACATTTTGGTCCTATTAATGAAGAATTTTAACATCCATGCAGATGAGGGGCATCCTAAAAGCAGTTTCAGATGCTTTGGGGTGTTTTCTACTGAAGATACTTTTGTAAAAATATAGCCTTACTTTTCATTGTATACACTGCTCTGTTCATCAAAAACCGTAACTTCCTGGACCTTGCTTCTGTGGAATGAACTAAACGTAAATTATTTTTCCAAAAGCTTTGTGAGTTTACCATATATGTTTTGGAAAAAGTGGGAAAACACTAGGAAGAAAGTTCCAGTGAGCGAACATTTCCTGACGTGTTTCACGTTTTGCCCTGGTTTAAAGCAGGGCGTTTTGTGGAAGGTGGGGCTGCTGGATCT
Source organism: Rhinopithecus bieti (assembly GCF_001698545.2). Classification (NCBI taxonomy): domain Eukaryota; kingdom Metazoa; phylum Chordata; class Mammalia; order Primates; family Cercopithecidae; genus Rhinopithecus; species Rhinopithecus bieti. Next base: position 115,345 of record NW_016819184.1, on the reverse strand, counting down.
CTCGGTCACTGGGCAGTGCTGGTCACTGCCTTTCTCTGGTTGAGCTGGCCTTGAGTCCTGGTGCCTGTGTCTGCCCTGGCATTGACCTCATGGTGCTTTCTGTGCATCTCTGTGCTCCTCTTTCTGGAACACAGCCCCTGAATAGAATCATTTGGCAAAACATCCCAGGAGAAAAACCAGTGGGTTTTACGTGGGGAAAGAACTCAATGAATCCACAGTTGATGTTGATGAAGGAGGCACTGCATGTTGGGCTCAAATGCATCTCGAACTGTGGGTGCCAAGAGACAAGTAGAGCTCAGCCTGCTGGGAGCCTTGGCTGGAATAAAGCTGGCCCTCACGGGACTGTTAAAATACTTGAACTTTGAATTCAGAGTCAGATTTAAGCTGACTTCACCCCTCTTCCCTTTCTTCTGAAGATTCTGGTTATTCACAAGACAGAAGGGTGGAACCAGGAGCTTATCCCCTTCCTTCCTCACAAGCAGCAGCAGCAGCCGTTGAAACCCAAAGACAGCAAGGGCTTCCTTCCTGCCCACTCCCAGCACCACTCCTGGGGGAGCCATGTGGGAAGGGCTCTTCCCAGCGCCTCTCCTGCAGCACACAGCACATATCAGCCTTGCCCTGCACGCAGCCTTCCCAGCTGGAGCAGGTCCCGCCAGTGCCCTGCCAGGCGGCGATGGTCTACACCGCCGTTTCACCTTCCGCAGGTCTGTGGCATTAGGTCTTCCCTTGTGAGTGGCTTGTATTCCTTTCAAGATCCTGTAAAGAATTTGGCGTCATTTGGACCACTTGGTGCTTCTCTATGAAACATGCCTTATAAACTCTTAGAACTGCGTGATTTCAGATTACGGAAATATCTGCGTGAGTATTAGTTGTGGTATCTCTGTACTAGAAATTTCAGTGCTACCTCTACACAAACAGACACACTCGGGGTGTGCTGTGTGTATTGTATGAGTGTATCATGGTATGTTTTATTGTCCCTGGTAGTACATTGCACATTGCAGGCTGTCTGTGGCTACTTATAAACCTTAGCCATTTGAATTTTCCCTCAAGCCTTCTTCTGGTGAAGCGTGGGATGGGGTCTTAGCTCAGTTTGGAAGGATGGAACAGTTAAGCAGCATATGTTTCCACAACATGGTGACTGGCACTGTGTGTGAGTGATGCCGCTTCGGCACCTTCGCATTGATCATCTTTAGGATCCTTAGGATCACTGAGAAGTAATCACTCTTTGCATCATAAACATGTGTCAAGGTTGCTCCACATTTCTGCCATTGCTCACAGATAAAACACGCTCATGATCTCAACTTAATCCCAAGAGGATGTTTCCCCATCCATCAAAACCGCAGTGTGGGTTTTCACTGATGGGACATAGGGAAGGTATGGCAAGCTGGGTGGAGGTGTTTCCTGGGCTTTTCCAGAATAACCCAACCCATCCCTTCTTGTGAGCACAGAATTACCCAGAAGGTTGAAAAGGAAAGCGCAGTTTGTTGAAACAAATATGCAAAGTGATTTGTTCTTTTCACAGAGAAGGTAAATAGCATGTCAGCCGCCAAGGCCCTCACACGCATGAATCTGCCCGTGGAGCGATGAGCTTGTAAAAGAACGTCAGGTGGAAGCGGTGAGAGGGCCTGGACAGTTCTGCAGCTGTGTTCTTTGTCTGGTTAATCGCGTGCATCTCCAGTCTGTGGCTGGCCAGCCGCGTCCACCCGCATGCTCAGGTGCTTGGTTAATATGCAGCTCTCTCAACATCTCCCCCTTAGGAGCAACAGGTACCCGGTGCCGGTGTTGTCCGTCCAGATGAAAGGGCCTGGCCACTCTGATTGCACTTCTCTTTGATCTCCCTGTAGAAGGTCGGCTTGTCTGCCTAGAGATTCCTCTGAAGGGCAATTTAAAAGTTGGATTTGAGCAACATCAAGTGAAATGTCTCCCCATCTCATGCCGTGAGGAGCTCTTTGGTGTAGCTCATGGCTGGATGTGAGGAAAGGCATTAACCCTTCCTTTGAAACAAACTATCTCGCAGGCTGAACTTGCCAGCTACGTTTCTCCTCTGCTCTCAGAAAAGAAAATATTTTCATTCTCCTAACACTCCTAGGCCCTTGAAGATAAACTCATTGCAGTGTTTAAAACTTGTCCTGAGACCCTATTGCCTTTACTTTGTTAGTGTGTGTGAGACTGAAGGCCTGTGGATGGGTGAGATGCTTCGAACTGATAGAAAAAGAAAATAGAAGGAAGATTTTCATGGGCAGAGCTGAGACACTGTCTCTCAAGGTGTTGTGATCAATAAAAGAATCCATTTTTAATGGTGAACTGGCAAAGGCTACTAAATACCAATTACGGAGTAAAGTGCCATGAGAAGGTAAAGCCACTTTTTGTGAATTATTTCATTGCACTAATGTGCTCATACTGAAAACATGGCCAGGCTGCTTCCCACACAGTTCACTTAAAGAAAATGGCTCACATTAAAAATAGTTGCTTTATTTTGTAAATGTTTTAGAAAAGTGCATTGCTGTCCGGAAATCTAGACGTACACTTGTTTTGTGTTTAATGAAAAAGGGAAGGAAAAATATCTCGAAATCCCAAATCTCATCGGTATCAATAGGATCACAAAAGTAAAGGCAGGAAAAGGAGCTTGCTGCTCGTGTTGTTTCCCATCCATGTTTCCAGGTTATGTATTTTGTTTCGCAACTTTTGTTTATGTTGGTGGAACCAGTCTGCTTTTTTTTATTTTTTATTTTTGAGGACTAAGATCCCATTTCTTAGGAATTTGCAACTCAGCTGTGACAACGTAGCCTGAGATTTACACAGTCCCCGTTAAGGGTAGAAAATAGAGGGAGGGCTTAGCTCTTTGTTTTCATAGCTGTGTTAAAGAGCCAAATAGTAATTTGTTGACTGAATGTATTATCTGTCCTGCCATATGTTGTTCCAATGATGAGACAGAAGAAGAATGAAGGACTCTTGCAATGTAAACTTCTGGAAATTATACTGTTTCAGGGTTGTTTACATTAATAACAACGGTGGCTTATATATATATGGCTTTATAATTTTTTGAGATTATTAAAGGTATATGTAGTCAATATTGAAAATAAAGTATAAGGAAATTAAAACTTTGGATGGGCGTGGTGGCCCACGCCTGTGATCCCAACACTTTGGGGGCCAAGGTGGGTGGATTGCTTGATCTCAGGAGTTCAGGACCAGCCTGGGCAACATGGCCAAACCCTGTCTCCACCAAAAATACAAAAACTTAGCTGGATGGGGTGGTGTGCGCCTGTGGTCCCAGCTACTCAGGAGGCTGGTAGGAAAATCTCTTGAGCCTGGAAGTTGGAGGCTGCAGTGAGCTGAGATCACACCACTGTATCCCAGCCTGGGTGACAGAGTGAGACCCTGTCTCAATTTAATAAATAAATAAAATAAAAAATGTATATTTCTATCACAGATTTAACTATTATTTATATTTTATCAGTCCTTCTAATTTCTTATTTTTTTAAGAGACGGGCTCCCTATGTTGCCCAGGTTGGTCTTGAACTCCTGGGCTATAGAGATCCTCCCACCTTGGCCTCCCGAAGTGCCGGGATTGCAGGCGTGAGCCACCGCACGCAGCTTTCTAGTTCGTTTTTATGCCTACAGGGTACAAATGTTAATAACATTGCATGTGTTGTAATGGGATATGCCTCTTCATGCAACAGCATATGCATTGTGCCACATCCTTAGACATGACTTTTATTGGATATGTAGTAGCCTGGCTTATGGATGTTTCATAATTTATTTAACACCCTGTGATTGGTTATGTAGCTGACTTTCATTTTTAACTGTACCAAATTGTGCTGCCATGCCATCCTGGAAGTGGATTGCACATGGGGGCCTTGTATTTGATTGAGCACCTTCTTAAGCTGTATCTCAGTCATTAGCACAAGAACTCCATGAGGCAGTGAGGCCGCTGAGTAGTTACCTGTGTCGCATGGGAAGAACTGAGGCTCAGAAGGACTGACGTGGGTATCTTCACATGTGACTTCGCCAGTACGGGACAAAAACACACGGCAGAGGATTTTGAAATTCTCCTGATTGAAGACCAAGCTGGTTTTTGTCCCAACAATAGTGATTCCTTCATTTATCCCACAAATGCTTAAATTCTGCATGTGTGTCAGGCACTGTCCTTGGTTCTGGTGAATGGAGCAGACCCTGCCTGCTGCTCCAGGGGATACCAGCTTGATTCTTTGGTAATTCTGGAAGGCTTGTGCACGTGCTGGAGTTTGGGGGAAAGAGTTGTGGACCCAGTCACATACTACAGTGGGTTCAAAGTCTCATCTTTATTCTGGGAGTGACTGGGTGTCTTTAAAAGCCAAGTTCAGAAGATTCTCATTTAATGATGTTTGATTCCATGTCTCATGCAGAGGAATACTTAGGTATGATGGAACGAGTTAAGTAAAGGGTAAAGTATTGAAATATATCATCTGAAAATAACTGCTTCATATCTCTTGTATCTTAAAATATTTTCTGGAAAAAAATTATGTAAATTAAAACAAAATGCTGTTTTTCATCATTATATTAGGAAAAAATGTAAACACAAAATATTCAGTGTTTCGAAGGATGGCCGGAAATGGTGATGTTTTTCTATGATGCTGCTGATACAGTAAGTTGCTATCAGTCTTGTGACCGTATGCATACAGACATAAAAATGTTAAAACCCTTCTTAGTACTCCCACTTTGAAAAAGTATACTCTAGAAAAAAATCTAAATTATAGAAAAAACATTATACGTTGCAGCTTCTCTTATCATGGTGAAAAGGGAACCAACCTAGACGTACAACACTAGTGAGATCATTTAGATAATACTGACACATGGTCTCACCAAACCGAGTCAACATCTAATGCCTATGAGACTGTGTAGTCAGGGATAAATGCTTCCGTTAAGTGAAAAAGCGGAGTGTAAAGAGTATGCACATTAGACTTAAAACAACTGTGCCACGTGAGAAAAAGCTTGAAGTGAATACTCTCAAATGATGATAGTGGCTGTTTTAAGGGTGAAGATCAAGGAATTTCCTATTTTTTCTTGTCTGTATTTCAAATTTTGTATAGTATAGTTATATTACTTTTTAAAACTAGTGACTTCATTTTATAAAATGACTTACTATTTTAAAAATTTAAGCAATACAAGAAAGCAAAAGAAATAACAAATTACCTCCCATCTCACAGCCCCTAAATAAGTAATGCCGACATGGTGAGCCTCATTCTAGAAGTCACTCTTTGCTTGCATAAACGTATGTGTATATGTATAAAAATAAAGATAGTAACATAAACGCAGATATAAAAGGACAAATAATTTCAAATGAAAATAGATTTGTTTAATACAAGGTTCGTAAACATTGTCTGTGAAGAACCAGATAGTAAATATATTAGTCTCTGTCTCAGTTGTTCTGCCGTTTTGTGACAGCAATCATAGACAAAATGTCAATGAATTAATACAGCCATGTTCCAATAAAGCTTTATTGCTCTTCGTTCTGTTTAGATCCATTTCCACCTGGCATCATTTTCTTCTGCCTGACAGTTTCCTTTACTCTTTCTCATTGTGCTAGTCTACTGCAGGTGACTTCTTACAGCTTTTTAGTGCCCAAAACGTCTTTGTTGCTTCTTGATTGTTAAAAGATATTTTCACTGGGTGTAGAATTCTAGATTGGCAGTGTTTTCTTCCCCCCAATACTTTACAGATTTTGCTACACTGCCTTCTTGTGTTTTTTCCATTAAGAATTCTGCTGTTATCCTCATCTTTTTGTGCCTTTGTGTGACATGATTTTTTCCTCTGGTAGGTTGTAAGGCCCCTTATCATTTTTTTTTTGAACAATTTTATCGTGATACATCTTGGTGCGGTTCTTCATGTGTCTTTTACTCAGTTTCACTGACCATCTTGTATCTGTGCATTTGTAGTTTGCATCAAATTGGAAAATATTTTGGCTATTTCTTCAAATACATTTTTTCCTTTTCCTTTCAGAAACTCCAACTACAGATGTGTACAATTTCCTGAAGCTTTTCAAAACCCTCACTGATAAGCTTTCTTCCTTTCTTCCTTCCTTTTGATTTCCTTTCTCCTCATTTTGTGTAGCTTCTATAGGAATATATTCAAGTTCACTAATCTTTTCTTTTGCAGTGTCTAATCTATTATTTTCATTTGATGTATTTTTCCATTGTAGGTTTTTTTAGTTTTTAACTCTGAAAGTTCTATTTGGATATTTTTTTAAATATATGCTATAATTCTAATTAACTTTTTGAATGTCTGGAATACAGTTACATTAACTTTTTGCATCCTCGTCTGCTAATCTTAACATCTGAGTCAGTTTTAGGTCTGTTTCAGTTGACTGCTATATTTCTTCGTGATGGATCATATTTTCCTACTTCTTTGCGTGCCTGGTAATCTTTGATTGCATGTCCAGTATTGTGAATTTTACCTTGTTAAGTTCTGGTTATTTCTGCATTCTGATAGATTCCCTTGAGCTTTGTTCTGGGACACAGTTGCACAGTTAAATTACTTGGGAATGGTTTGACTCTTTTGGGTCTTGCTTTTAAGATTCATTAGGTAGAACCAGAGCAGTGTACTGAGGCCAGCCCCTTCTCAGCTACTCCCTGGATGGTCTGTGAATAGGAGGCGTTCCAGTGTGGCTGTTGGGAAATGTCATGCTCCCACCCCTGCAAAAGCAGGGGTTACCGCCCTGTCATCGTCACAGAGGGCTCTTTTCCTGCCTGGGAGAGTTTCCTGACGTGGCAGTGCCCATCAGTACTCTGATGAATATGTGAGAGTGGCCTGCTGCAGATCTCAGGACTCCTCTTTCTGAGATGTGTCTCTGTCTCTCCAGTTCTGTCCTGCGACTCTGCCTGTCCTGGTTTCCGGGCTCACAGCTCCATCTCCTCAATTTGGGAGCTGGCCAAGTCCTTCCTGCATGCCCCTCTGGTGCCAGGAACTCTCAGGGCAGTCAGAGCCTTTACTTCCTTGGTTTTCTGTCACTCATGTGTCTCTGTCTCTCTCCAGTGTCTTGAAAAGTGTTGTTCTATTTAATTTATTTTTTTCTTTTTGGTTCTTTTTGGTGAGAGGGTCAATCTTGTCTCTGTTACTTATTCCATCTTGCCTGGAAACAGAAGTGCTGGGGTGTTTTGTAGAAAATAATTGTGAGGTATATAATTTGAAGCTGTGCTATTACAGTATTTACATGAAGTTTTGAAAAGAAACTTGCTTCCCCTAAACTTTCTGATCATTGATAGCACTTGTTGAGGCAGGGAGCCACTAGTGGTTAGTGATTACCTTACTTCCAAAGGACTCTCACATTGTAAACTAAGGACCCTTTGACAGGCTGGTACCGGAAGACCAGGCCTGCATCTGTCAGAGACAAGAATAAGACAGCTTCTCCTAATCAAGCTGCAAGGAGCTCCTGCTGTAATCACTCCAGAATATATATCAAGAGTGGATGTGTGTTCTCTATGGCAAAAAACAGGCACTGTAAAATTTACATATTTTTAGTTTAAAATATGCTTACTCTTGGCCAATATGTTTGAACTGAAAAAAGATAGAATGTGGTTTTCTGAGTTACCTTCTTTTTCTTTTTTCTCGAATTAGTTAAGATTTATAAGGTTCTTACTCAGAAATACATGTATGAAGTACAGCGTTCATCTTCACAGCACTTTGCTCTGGTTACAAATTTTTGTGATGGAGAAACCCCCAAAGTGCCTGGTGTTTTCTCGCCTGTGTCCAGCCAGAGATAGTGACCTTGGTCTAGATGGTCACCTCTGAACCATTCCTGTAGAAGTGGGTAGACACCCCTTCGGGACCGCTGTAAGAATGGAACGCATTAATGTATAACCAGCACAGAGGTTAGTATTCAGTAAGCACTCAATAAATGTTGGCTCTGAAGAGATTCTTCTTGTTTGCGTCATTGAAAAGGGGTCTTTGCAATGATGCTTATAGATAGCCCAGTTTGGGGTGACTCATGCCTCTAAACTAAACTTGAAACATTGAAAGAAGGCCTTAATGCTGACACTCAGTGCTTCACTTTTACTTTTTATTTCTTTGTCTTGGCTCTCTGGCTAGGCCTTTAATATAGTTTTGAATAGAAGTCGTGATAATGGACGTTCTTGTCTTGTTACTAAATTTAGAGGAAAAGCTTTCAGCATTCCACTGTTGATTTCCTGTGTGTTCTATAGATTGTTTTATGGATACCCATTTTCCCCCATAATGAAAGTTCTTTTTGAAATTATATTATTTTCTTTAATGAGGCCATTTGCATATTTACATTTATGAGAAAATGTTAAAAAAAAGTATGTGAACCTAAATTATATAATCTTTTGAGTAAATCAGAATTATACAATTGAAAAATAGTCTATAATTAATGATTTTCAAGTTATGTTTAGATTTTAAACTCATTAAATGAACATTGAAAGTTGTGCTTTCTAATTATAGAGCCAAGTTTAAATTGACAAGAGCAGCCACACTCGAGTTGTCTAAGTCAGAGGCTTTATAAACCTGTTGGATTTTCCAAGGGTTGCTTCTCTTGAATAAAAGTGTTTTTGTTTCTCACATATTTTACATTTTCAATGACCTGTTTAGGCAGAAGCACCTTTTGTCATTAATTAGTGTGGTGTGACAAGTAACATAATGTGTATCTGAAAAGCTCCATTGAGTATAAGTGGAGTTCACACCTCTGAATGAGTGCCTTCAAGAGTGTTTTTGTCATTCCCAGGGAGAACTAGTGCCCCTTGAACAGAAAACTGCTGTAAATGGAAAAAGGATGTGTCTTAGGAGCCTGGCGTAACTGCAGATGGGCCCGCCCTGTCCTCTGACTTCAGGGCCTTCCTCAAAGCCGAGGCCATCTTTTGCAATGGGGCTCTTTCTCCTTGTCGGAATTCCTACATCTAGAGTAATGGAGACGACTTGGCACCATGCTTCAGGATGTATGTAGGTGCTCAACACAGGCTGATTTCTTTTTTTAATTTCTGGCAGAATGAACCACTTGAAAATGCATTTTCATTACGATTTTAGGAGGGCTGAGAGTAGATGAGGTAAGAGATCTGCCTAGGGGGCAAGATCGAAGGAGGCTGTCACTCTCAGATTTGTGCAAGTGACTTGTGTTCCCCAAATTCACATGTTGGAGCCCTAGCCCTCAGTACATCAGAGCGTGACTGTATTTGGAAATGGGGCCTTTACGCAGGTACTTAAAGTTAAATTGGGGTTATTAGAATAGGCTCTAATTCAGCCTGACTAGTGTCCTCATAAGAAGAGGAGATTAGGGCACAGACATACCATAGGCCTCTGTGCACAGAGATGACCATGTGAAACGGCTCCAAGGGGTAACCATCTGCAAGCCAAGAAGAGAGGCATCGGAGAAAATCAACCCTGCCAACATCTTGAACCTAGACTTGCAGCATCCAGAGCTGTGAGAAAATAAATGTCTCTTCTTTAAACCACCCGGTCTGTGGTATTTTGTTATGGCAGCCTGAGCAAATTCACTCAGCAAGTGCCAGCCTTGCACTCGCAGGAAAGTGAGTGCCTCCTGTAGTGCTCACTCTGGTCTCAGGCTGAAATTCTAGGTAGATGCACATTTTCCCAGTTGGCAGGTGCTGGCTCATGCTGAAGGGGAACATATGCTCAGGACTCCTGCTTTACGTACTTCAAAAGGAAACATGTGACATGTTTCACTTAACTTCATCTAAATTTCCTGGACACACCAATCTGTAATGGTTTAGAACTTAACCCAGTGGTTATACAGCTTTCCTGAAGTGGAGAGGTGGGCTACTTATCTTGTATGAGTCCCATGAGAACTAAAGAAAAATGGTTGAAAAAACAGATGGATGTCTCCCATCTCACATTCCCTCCAGGAAGAAATACTTGAAGAAATAATGGATATAAATTTCCTTGAATTAAGAACATGTGAAAGACTTAAGAATAAGAAGTCCAAGAGAGAACCAAAGAGGCAAAAAAAAAAAAAAGAAAAAAAAGAAAAAAAACCTGACATCTATCGAGAAGAGCACAGTGAAATTTAAGAATAGAGGGAGAAAAATCTAAAACATTAGCAAGAACAAATAACACATATAAAGAACCTGTGGTCATATTTGCTTCCGATTTGTCGACAGCAATATTGAATGTAAGAAGAAAATGGAGGAGTGTTTTTAGCGTATTAAAGGAAAATAGAGTTTTATATGCAGCTAAAACTTTAAAATATGAGGGCTTGGCAAGACTATTCTCACAAGGCCTCGAAAGTTACACCTTAACAATTATAGTAAATGTAAATGAACTAAACTTATCAGTAAGAAAAGACAGAAAATGGAATATAATATAAAATCCAAATGTACGCCTCTGAAAGGTTATTCAAAACATAAGGACTTTCAAACTTTGAGGGTAAATGAATGGAAAGAAGCATGTCAGGGAAATACCCAAAGAAAACTGGCATAGCTATAGTGATAGCTAAATATGATAGCTATAATGATAGCTATAATGATAGTAAAATAGATTCTAAGACTAACAGCCTTGTTAGAGACAGAAAAGGTGACTACAAAATAACAAAACAAGTAAAATAAGTTAACAGAGTAAATAAAACTTAAATGACAAAATAAAAATAATTTGTATTCTTGAGAATATATAGCCATGGAAGTCTACATTTTAAGAAGTTAGAAAATGAACAGAATAAACCTTTTAAAAAGCAAAAGAAAAGATAAGTGGAAATTAATGGAAAAAATACAACAAAGATCTTTTAAAAACCATGAATTGGTTGTTTAAGAGAAAAAAATGATTAAAGGTAAGATATCTGAAATGGCTATATTAGCATTAGATGATGTATATTCTACAAAAAAAGTTACTAGGGATAAAGAGAGATGTTACATAGCAATAAAGTATTCATTTCACCAAAAAGGCATAACGGTCTTAAATGACTATGTACCTGACAACAGAATTCCAAAATACATGAAGCAAAAACAGAAAGGAGAAACAGGTAAGTCCACAACCATAAATGGAGATTTCACCATTTCTTACTGATCAACAAATCCTAAAATCAGTAAGGATACAGACAATTTGAACAGCATTATCTACTAACTTGATGTAATTAACATTTCTGGAATACACTTAACAAAGGCCAAGATGTGGAAAATCCAGAATAGTTGGAAGTTCTTAATAACCCGTCATTCAAAGAAGCCACAGGGAAACTTAGAAAGTATTTTGAATGACATGAACATGAAAGCACAGCCTATCAAAGGCTGCAGGTTGCAGCTAAAAGTGCGCTTTGAGGGAAACTTAAAACATTAAGTTTTTATAATAGGGAAAAGTCTCACAACAGTGATCTAAGCTGCTGCTTTAAGAAACCAGAAAAATCACTTTGGGAGGCCGAGACGGGCGGATCACGAGGTCAGGAGATCGAGGCCATCCTGGTCTACACGGTGAAACCCCGTCTCTACTAAAAAAAAATACAAAAAATTAGCCGGGCGAGGTGGCGGCGCCTGTAGTCCCAGCTACTCGGGAGGCTGAGGCAGGAGAATGGCGGGAACCCGGGAGGCGGAGCTTGCAGTGAGCCGAGATCCGGCCACTGCACTCCAGCCCGGGCGACAGAGCGAGACTCCGTCTCAAAAAAAAAAAAAAAAAAAAAAACAAAAAAAAAAAAC
>NW_016819184.1:96538-103380 GCF_001698545.2 Rhinopithecus bieti | reverse complement strand
AAACCAAGAAAATAAGAGCAAGTCAAACCCAAGACAAACAGAAGGAAGGAGATAATAAAGATAAAACAAAGATGAATAACATGGAAAACAGAAAAACAGTGGAAAATATCAATGAGTCAAAGAACTGGTTCTTCGGAAAAACATTAAATAAACTGATAAATCGGTGGCCAGACTGACCAAAAAAAAAGAGTGAAGTCATATATTGACAATGTTATGATGAGAGGGGCCGTTGCTACAAAACATACTGACACTGAGAAAAATAAAATAAGTGCATAGCAGGACAGTTTTGCTGGCTATATGTTTGACTGCTTGGATAAATGAATAACTTTTTTTTTTTTTCTGAGACAGAATCTTGCAGTTTCTCCCAGGCTGGAGTGCAGTGGCACCATCTTGGCTCACTGCATCCTTCTCCTCCCGGGTTCAAGCAATTCTTCTGCCTCAGCCTCCTGAGTAGCTGAGACTACAGGTGTGCACCACCACGCCCGACTAATTTTTATATTTTTAGTAGAGATGGGGTTTCACCATATCGGCAAGGCTGTTCTCAAACTCCTGGCCTCATGATCCACCCGCCTCGGCCACCCAAAGTGCTGGGATTACAGGCGTGAGCCACTGTGCCTGGCCTGAATAATTTTTTGAAAGGCACAGACTACCAAGCTCATTCAAGAAGAAATAGCCTTATATCTATCATAATAATTGAATTTATAATTTAAGCCTTTCAATAATGAAAATTTCAGACCTAGTTGTCTTCATTGGGGAATTCTACAAAACATTTATGGAAAAAATAATGTCTGTTCTAGAAAACTCTTCCAGAAAATACATGAGGAGGAGATACTTTCCAGTGCTTTATCATGGCAGCATTACCTTGATCCCACAACCAAATAAAGGGATTAGAAGAAAATTACACACCAGTATTCCTTATGTACATAAAATGCAAAAGTCCTCAGGAATATTAACTTGAAACCAGAAAATATATAAAGGATGATGGAACATGACCAAGTTGAGTTTATCTTATGAATGTAAGACTGTTCAGTATTTCACAATCAATCAGTTTACTGTATCAATAGGAAAAATGAAGATAAAGCAGTGCTAATCTCAAAGAAATTTCCTGATTTGGTAAAAAGGAATCTATCAAATACTTATTACTGACATAATACCTAATGATAAAAGATTGAATGCTTTCCTCCTAAAATCAGAAATAAGATAAAGATGTCTGTCCACTCTTCCTACACCTATTCAGTGGAAGGTCCTAGCCAGTCCAGTACATCAAGGGAAAAAATGATTTTGGAAAAAGCAGAAATAAAACTTTATTTATAGAAGGCATGATTGTCTGTATAGAAAATTCCCAAAAACCTACAAAACTATTCAACGTACAAAAGCAATTGCCTTTCTAAGATACTAGCAAATGAATATTGGATACTAAAATTTTAAATATAGTTCCATTTATAATAGACAAAAATGTGCAATAGTTTATGTCCAATGATATTTGCAGGATATACTGAAAACTACAAACCCTTAATGAAAGAAATAAAGTAACGTCTAAAGAAATGGAGATACTGTGTTCTTAGATTGGAAGACTCAATATTGTTAAGGTGTACATCCTCCCCAAATTGATGAATTTAACATGATCCCAGTCAAAATCACAGCAGGACTTTTCCTAGAAACTGATAAGCTATTCTGAAATTTATATGGAAAAGTTCCAGTTGTACAAGTTTTCCAAAATTATTTTTGACAGCCCATCACTAGAGAATGATAAAGTAACTGATCTTATAATTCCTTCAAGAATGATCATTAAAATCTGGATTTCATGGTTTCTTTTAGTTCGTATTTCACAAGATAGAAGCTTTACATTTTTCAAATTAAGGTAGTTCTCACCTTTGTGCATGCTACATCTTGGGGAAAATATTAAGGAGAAAATGACTCACTGGAATTATTTTTGATTTTTTGATACTCGGTTGACAATTATAGTCTATGTTATGACACTTATAGCCTGTGTCATACGTACTCAGAATTAACTAACATAGTCTTCCTCGAAAATTCCCTGCATATTGGAACGTTAGAATTCTTTTGGTTGGTTGAAGAAACATCCTAGAATTTTTAAATATTTTGTATCTAATGTAATGCTGAAAACTTGAAATCCACATAATGTATGCGGCATAGCTAATATTAAAAGCATGTTCAAGGAGCAGCCTCTGGGGTTAATAGAGTTTAATTTGCAAGACAAATGAAGGCTTATTTTCTCCCAGGCTCTCTGCTTATAATTCTAGTAGGGCCACTTTTGAAGAATGGTACCTTCAACAGACACAGAGAACCCTTGTTGGACAGCAACAGAACCTGCTCATGGTGAGACCCGCCATCCCCTCCGCTCAGTGGGCACTTCCCACAGTGCAGAGCTGTGCATTGAAAAGCGCCTCCTCACTCCCTACACGAGATTCCTCACACAACCCCACATCTGGGCGGGCGGGCGTGCGTGGGGGGCATAAATGGCTTATCCCTACGAACTTCATAATTATGAAATGTAAAAATGGACAGTCCCATTGCCCCAGAAACAGTGGGAGAGCTTTTAAATAAATCCAGGTTTATCTGCATTTGGGAATATTCTGCATTTTTGAAAATGATGTTCCCAGGAATCGTTGTAACCAAGGAGAATCCTTCCTGGAAACATTCCACATGAATTTTCCAAAGAAAAGAAAAAAAAAAAAAAAAAACTAGATCATTAAGAACAATAGACAAAGGAATATGCTTTTAAAAATAGTAATTATCTCTGAAGGTGGGATTGTGGCTAATTTTTAACTACCCTGGTGTGACCCTGTGTGAGTCAACATGCCTGGCATCAGGGGTGTATGTGGAGGGGGACACCCTTTGCAATTGCATTACACAAGTCTTTGAACTGACTGTCCTGCTCACTAAATGCTATTAGCATCTCTTAGTCCCTGTGGCAGCCAAAAATGCTTCCATGTTTTCTAAGCATTCTGCAGGTGTATGCTCCTAGCCTGATTCAGGATAGACCAGTAACTCCTACAAGTAATCAAAGAGGCCAGGTATTGTGGCTCACATCTGTGGTCACAGCTACTTGGGAGGCTAAGGCCGGAAGACCACTTGAGCCCAGAAGTTCAAGGCTGCAGTGAGCCATGATCCCACCAAGGCACTCCAGCCTGGGCTGCAGAGTAAGACCCTGTCTCTTAAGAAAAAAAAAAGAAAAAGTAATAAAAGAGCATCAGGAAGCATAGGTGATGTACCTCCTGTGTAGAGAAGGCTGGACGAGCGAATGTGTAGTGATTTCTGCAGCTCCATTGTTTGTGATGACTTATGGATGGAAAAGGGAGTTTTGTAGCTGAGTGAAACCTGTTAGAAAACCAAATGCCTCTGTCATGTTTTTGTCTCGTGCACTTCCCCCTTCACCTTCATCCTTGGGCCCATGCTGACAAGTACCCTGAGGTTAAGCATCCCCCATGGCAGGTGGGGCTGTGGGGTAGGAGGAGGGCTGAGAGATAGGGGATTAGAGATCTACAAGAGAATAGAAAGTTTGATTCAAGGAGAAAAACTGGAATAAGCAGTTTGGAGAAGTCAGATGTTTAAAACATGAAAAGAAATGTAACTTTGAGTTACAGTGGTTTTGAGTTTCCTGATGGTGATGTGCCAGTAACTCCCTGGGGGCTGACAAATCCAGGGAGAAGGTTCAAAGGCAGAGTGCCCGTTTGAGCTGGGCCAGGGCACAGAGGCTTGTTCAGAAGACGTGGACGGTAGCAGAGCCTGGGCCTGAGAGCTGAGTTCCACCTTCTTCAGGCTCTTTCCAGCGGGGCAGGACAGGGACCCACACATGCTCAGCGAGCAGGGACTCTCAAGCCTGTGACTGTTTGTGCCAGTGGAAAGGGCACCAGCGCACTGATTTCTTCCATTCACCCAGAAACAATTTCTTCAATGTTCACAGTCGTCTGTTAACCACCTCTTTGTGGTGCATCTTTGAGCCTGTGTTTACAGCAGTCCTCTCTTTGGTCTTAACCCAGCGTGGATTTGATGGCATGCTACAAATTGAGGCATCAAAGCTATGCTTTTTACATTGACTTTTGAGAAATTCGACAGAGTTCTGAAACCCAAATCTTGACCGGTGGTAACCTGACTTGAGGTTTTTTTTCATCTCTTTCCCAAACTACCTGTTCTTTCCATCAGCATTTTAAGTAGCTTGAGCTCTTGGTTTCACTCTTCAATACTTTGATGATGCAAATATCTGCAGATGCCTACTGTACGCCCAGCCCAGCCTCTCTACAGAGAGACCTTCCCAGCCAGCCGCCATCTAGCCCATCATGCTGTTGAGTGTTCTTCCTAGCAGACATCATGATATTACTCATGCATTCATTTTAGGGGGTTATGATCTATTCCCTTGCTCCCCTCTCCCAGAGCAGTGCTTTAGGGGAGCCAGGTCTGTCTTGCTTCCGGTACATCCAGCCCCTGTAACTCTCTAGCAAATCCTAGATGCTTGGTGAGTGAGTAAATTGAACAGACAGTGAGGCCACACAATTTAAAAAGTGACAATGGCAGTACACTGTGGCGTGTGCTGGAAAATGAAGTCCAGGGTGCTAGGTGGCCTCCCGGCAGGGAGGCTGCCCTAGGCTGGTGTTGGGGCCAGGCAGCCTGAGGATGTGAAATTCAAGAGGACACAGCAAGAGGCTGGAAGGAAACTAGTTGGGGACAACGGTGAGAGGACTCAACTGAAGGGGTCTCACTGCAGAGGGTCCCATGAGCCCATCCAGAATGCTTGGGTTCCCCCCGAGGCCTGGTGACAGCCCGTGGAAGGGCCGAGCCTGGGGAGCTCACACAGAGGCCTCAGTTCCTGCTTCACTTTCAGACAGACATTCATCCTTAACTCTTTACCAGAAGGGAAATAAAACCTCCCAGATAGCGTGGTCGTGAGGATTAAATTAGGAAAAAAATAAAGCTATAACTGTTACTGGCCTTGCCCAGTGCTCCTGGACTGTAGTTACTGGATGGAGCCCTTCCTCATCCTCCAGCCTCTTGCCTGCGTTTGTAGGGCTCACGACAGCTTGGAATTATTTCATTTGTGTGGGTCTTACTTTTTGCACATCTCTTCACTGTGTGGCAGGTCCTGTGGAGGCAGAGCTTGGGTGTGTTTTGTCACTTTGTTCCCAGTCCAGGCAGAAGGATGGACAGGGAGTAGGCGTCCAAATAATGAACCTGAAATGAATGAACGAATGCACTAAGCTCAAGTCAGGGTTTTCTTTACGTAGAAATTCTCCCATGCTCCTTTTTGCTTTTAGTCTTGAGGATCAGCAGTGTTCATGTACTAAATCAAGCCTGAAAGCCCACCTTTTTTTTATTTTTATTTCTTTATTTTCTGAGATGGAGCCTAGCTCTGTCATCCAAGCTGGAGTGCAATGGCATGATCTTGGCTCACTGCAACCTCTGCCTCCTGGGTTCAAGCGAGTCTGCTGCCTCAGCCTCCTGAGTAGCTGGGATTCCAGGTGCCCATCACCATGCCTGGCTGATTTTTGTATTTTTTTTGGTAGAGACGGGGTTTCACCACGTTGGTCAGTCTGGTCTCGAACTCCTGACCTCAGGTGATCCACCCACCTCAGCCTCCCAAATTGCTGGGATTACAGGCATGGGCCACCGTACCCCGCCGAAAGCCCACCCTTGGCAGGGTGGTTTTGGCTGGCAGCCTCATCCACGGTGAGGATGTGTTTGGCCTCTCTCTGCAGGTTGATGGCTGGAAGGGGGAAAGGTTTTGTGGTCAGGCCTGTGCTTCATGGAGATGTCTGCCCGTTGGGACTGTACCCTTCGTCCTTTGGATGAGATGCTCGGCCTTGAAGCAGAAGCATGGAAAGCCGGTGGATTTGTGCATGTGGGTGGTTTTGCACTGGGTCTCCAATCCAGACTCAGTGTCATGGGTCCACCAGTGGCTCCCCCTGCCGCTTCTCGTGGATGCGTTCTTTCTCCTTAGAGCATCTGTTCCAGGCCAGCGACGGTATTACTTTCCAGCCTGGGGATGACTTGATGGCACGATGTCTAATCTCCAGTGGGCAAGTGGTGAAGGTCTCTAGCATCCATCCATCAGAGACCAGTCGGCTGAGGTCCTGTCTGCTCGTGGGGAAGTGTCCTCTGATGGTAGCCCAGTGTCTTGCTAACCAGCAGGCCACTGCAGAAGGCGACGCTGGCCTCCAGGAAGTGTGACTTGTTTGCATCTTTGTGTTTGTGACCAAGTCGTTTCCTTCCTTGGTCTCAGAACCTGCTTGGCACTTACTAGTAGCATTTGTTCAACATGTGTGAACCCGGAATGTGAAATACGAACATGACATTTATAAGCCAGACACTGAGTTTGGCAAATGTTGGCCAAGTCACACTAAGAGCCTCCCAGTGGTCAGATGGCAGAAGGGAAGGCAGATGGGAGTCCAGTCCCAGGGGCTCTCTTGAGACCCCCACCTTGTGCCTTGGTAGAAGTGAAGACAAATCGCCTGGGGGAAGTCAGAAGAAGTAGTTGAGACATTTCTCCTGGCTCAGAGCAGAGGGGGATTTACGTTGGCCAATGAGGGAAGAGTAAGTATGTAGAACCTTCTTCACTTGTAGAGAGCTCAGACTTTACTGTCACTCTTGTTTTAGGGAGCCTACCTGGCACCTAAGACTCAGATTTATGTTTTTAAATAACTGAAGCTAAATACAGGACTTTTTATCCCACTGGGTACACTCTAATATCTCGACATGATTACGCCTGTGATCCTGCACAAATTGTCTCAAAGATCTTGGAAAATTGGTTAGTGTTGGGGCATGGTGGCAGTTAGTACTGGGGCATTGGAAACACCAGAGCTTACCTTAGCTAGAAGTTTCCATCC
>NW_016819184.1:79038-91538 GCF_001698545.2 Rhinopithecus bieti | reverse complement strand
GCCAGTTTGCGTGAGAGAACGTGCTCATCCCGGCTCTGTTGGATTGTTTCCACAGATGGTTTTCATTTCGTATTTGGTTTGATAAGGCACAATTCACCCATCAAAAGGAAGAAACGGCCCTGCAGTGTGTGAATTCTTCACTGGAGAGCATGTGCTAGTTAAAAAGAAAGAAAAAATACCTTAATCCAATCTCTGAGCCGTGCTGATCCCAAATTGAACTGAATTTCCATTAATAACTCAACCTAAAAATCCTTTAGTTTTTCTCTGGGGGCTGGAAACATAGAGGCCGGTGGCATGGTGGCGTTCAGTGTTGGCCAGGGCCACTCGCTTCACCCAAGTGTTGGGCCTGCACACTGAGTGTCCAAGAGGAAAGGCTCTGGGAAGGCTGCTGTCGGAAGTCGGGTTTGTGGGATCGTGTGTAGGAGCAGATGTGGAGGGGCTTGTGTGAATGGGGGAGCTATGAAACCAGGACTGAAGACAATAGAAAGGACCCCTGGGAGACAGGGCCCTGGCCTGCCATGTGCTTCCCCGCTTCTTGGGGGGCTGGCCGGCCTTGCGGGGAACACTCTCCTCTCCCAGCCAGGTTTCGGGACTGCGGGGCTCGGCATCCTTGCTCTGGCCCCGGCAGCCCCTGAGCGGAGACGCTGGAGTTCCAGTAGAGTGGAGAGAAAAGTGTCTTTGACAGCAAGGTGAGCTGCCTGCCTGCACGGTGGGTCCCCTGGGTGATTCAGGCCCCCTTCCTGGAAGGCGAAAGGAGGGGCGCGTTTCTGACCTCCTGAGGGAACAGAGGAGTCTGGAGAGGGAAGATTCTAGTATGTGCGTGCACCCATGCGAAGGCTTTCAAAGGCCTGAGAGCAGACTTCCGAGCTGATCACCAAGTTGAAGGTGGGAGGAGGGAAGCAAGAGAGCCTCAGCACTCAGAGCCCCCAGAAGTGGTCATGTGACACGGTGCTGTCCCCCGCAGTGGCTGCCGCTGTCTGTGCCTACTGTTTGGGGGCTTCTGCGGGAGAGGACCCTGTCCTCCGCAAGACAGCTGCTGGAGAGTCAGCTGGTGCCGATGGCCTGCCGGCCTATATCTGTGAGACCTCAGTGCCTGCTGGATTCCCTGCCGTGCAGGGCTCACCCACAGGGTGACGTGCGGGACCCGCCCAAGTGGGCCCCTGCACCCATGCAGCTGTGTCCGCGGTCTCCACTGTTCTGAATATTTGCTGTGTTCCTCCTGGTAGGATCCCTGATGTTTTGGGACTGTGCTGGCAGCTCTGTCTTCAAGTTCCTTCCCAAGCGGTATGGGCTGAGGACGCCAGCAGAATGCCCGCCCTAGGACACGGATCCACTGGCTCCCGGGATCCTTCCAGGGTTGACTGAGACTGATCTTGTCCCAGAATGCTTCGTCATCCAGTCAGCTGTGACAAAAGAGAAACATGGACCAGGTTATACACAGCCTTTCCTTGTCTTTATTTCTAGACACCCTTGAAACATCAAGACTCTGCTCCACTGAACTGCATGTCCTGTTATTAATAAGCAGTTCTCATTCTGTCATCGAGCCTGCTCTGGAGTTAACTTTCAAATAATCTGAACTAAAAGTTTAAATCATATAGGCTTTGAAAATTAGCATCCCCAAGTCTCTGTCCTTTTGTATTTGAAAACATTGATCATTTTTCACCCCCTCAGGATGGCCAGTGTCTTGTGGATTTATTGCTAACAGTAACTGCTCAGTTTCACACCTATCCTGAAACCATTTGACGTGATCCTGTAATTGCAGTGTGTGTGTATTACTAGTCAAGGCTGCTCCCTCCACAAAACATTGAGCGGCCCCCAGGCCGAGGTGCTGCACAGATGGCCCATATGGGAGGGGTAATGCCTGCAAACCCGACCCTGGTCACCGATGGAGTGGCCTTCCTGATGGTGGCCCTTGACTGTGGTCAGCAGTGGACTGGCCCACCCGATGAGATGTCTCAGGCAGCTTGCAAGATTACATCATGTGATGGGCAGTGCCTCTGCTGAACAAGAAAGACACAGGGAACACAGTGTGGTGGCCGTCACGGCCTTCTGGGAAGGCTATTTTTGCATCATTGAGGCCCCACGGCCCAGAGTGTTTGGGACGAAGGGCACAGATTTCCAGATGTGAAGTGTCAGGTGGGCTAGGGGCAGGTGAGACATGAGGAGGACCCTGTGCTGGGGATGAGAGGAGAGCAGCCCTGCAGTCTTGGGGCCAGGTGGACCCACCTTTGGGGATGCGGGGAGAACCGGGCGGCCTTCAGAGACCCTTGCTTGGAGACCCCGCCACCCCCTTGACAAGACTGTGGCCTGTGCTGGGCACAGCTCGCCCAGAGCGAGGTCCATGCCCTACTACTGCACCCTCCGTGCCTGTCTGCCCTTGCCCACCCCAGTGGCTGCCTCGCTGACCCCCACTTTGGTGTTGGCATAGCTGTGCTGATACGGATGCAGGTGGGAAGCTGGATGGTGAGGTAACCCATCTGTGGTTTGGGATCCGAGAAGACGGCAAGACCTCAGCTTCATCAGAAGAGAGACCTGAAGATCCATGCTGGGGAAGGGTGACGATGGAGAGGGGTGCAGGGCGTGAAGCAGGTGCCTGGGCAGGGCACAGAGACAGGACTGGTCCTAGAGGACCTGCAGGCAGGGTCGGGCACCTGCCGCACTCTCCCATGTCTTTGAAGCCTCTTGTGGTAGAAGAGAAGGTGCTCAGATTTTATCTTCTGTTCCTTAGTGTGTAGTTTGGTGTTGTGTTAAGTGGATAGAAATTGAATGCCACTGCTCACTCTGAGCCTGCATCCTTTAACCGTCACCATGAACCTCAGATTGAGACACCAGCCTCAGCGAGGGCAGAGATGGGGCATTCCCCATTCCCACTGGCTGCATGGGGGGCCGTGAGGGACCTGCTGCCTGGAGCACAGGGCCTGTATGAGTGGGTTAGCCCCTGGAGAGATGGGAGGAGTCAGGGGTGTGCAAGCCTCTTGAGGTGCAAGGAGGGTGGCCGGGGGTTTTGGGAAGCTTGTCTGGCCGCAGCAGGCAGGACAAGGGCCCCCTCCTGCCCGTACCTGTACCTTAGGCCCTTTGTCATGACACGTGACACCAGATGGTGGGGGGCTGTATGGGCATTTGGAATGTGATGGCACAGGCCACAGTGGGTCACTTGTTTTTACAGATGCCTAAGAAGAAAACCAACTATTCTTCCAACTCAGAGAAGTGGGATTTCCCATTGAAAATCAGTGGAAATCTCATATAATGGTCTTTGCAAATTCCTTGCATCTAAGGAAGTGTCCGTAGAGCAGCAACGGGAGGAAGCCGTGCAGGCTCAGCGGAGAGGGTGACTGCTGCGCCCTCATCCCTGGTGTGCCACAGAGAGGGAGCCTGCCCGGCCTGGGAGCCTGCTAGCAGTACCCAGGCTCATCCTCGCTGGGAAGACCAGGGAGAAGCCCTGTGCTGAGAGAGGCTACCAAGGTGGCTCCTGGTTTAAGGACATTTGTGCATCCACACGGAGGTATGCATGGAAAGCACTGCGGCCATTCCCAGCCAGTGTAGAGGTGGGATACAGTCCCGTGGGGGCCCGGTGGAGGGCCTGGGCAGATGCAGGACTGCGTACTGCCATGGTTTCCTGTGTGTCTGCCAGGAGAGAAGACCCGAGCAGCCTCACTGGTCTGGTGTGGAGGGGCCGCCTCCGAGCATGCGGAGAAGTGGTTTTCATGGCTGCAAGTCAATGTTTATCTGTCTTTAGACTCAGCTAAAGACACATTTCTTTCACAAATTACCATTTTTAAAACCCATTAAGGTCTGATTTTCCAAGGCGCTGATCCTGACGCTTCTAGGGGGCTTCATCCTAGAAGCTGGTGGGGAGGGCAGGAAAATCTTCCCCGTTGAGTTTTAAACGTCCAGACCTTTGTTGTCTCCTTTTGACCCTTGTGGGAGAGCTTCATGGCTTCTGTGCATGTTCATGTGTGACTCGCCCAGCTGAGTGACTGGCATAAACAAACACGGATGAGCTTGTAAAACACTTTGTAATCCCTTAAAAAGGAGAAAAGTATAAATATAAATCACTGTTTAACAGTGAAGGCAGGAAGGGAACTGTTTCTCAATATAGCTGTGGGCTGTCGTGATGTGAGCAGAAGGGAATTTCACTTTGGATGGATTTGGGTTTTCTCTTTATGCTCATGCACTCTAAATCTTGCAAAAGCACATGGGAAACACACAGCGCATGCATTTCTGGATGAAACGCACAGTTTTCATATAGAGCAGGCACTGACTTTGCACTGAAAGAGTGTGGATGAGAGGGTTCCATGTGTTTAAATAAACCGGCAACAGCAGTCCCAGATAGCTCAGCCGGGCAGCAGTCAGAGGTGCCCTGGCCCAGGGATTGAGCTCAGGTCTCAGAAGGGTCAGCTGGCCAAGCTCTTCACCGGACGGTCCCTGAATTAACGAGACACATCGCAGATGCAGACTGTTGATTCCAGGGAACCCAGGCGAAAGGCCAAGGAGAATTCAAGTAGTCGGTGGCGGTGTCCCTCCTGGAGTCCCTCCTGGAGTCCCTTCAGGACTACGGCACTGCTGTTCTACATAGGCTGTTACCCAGGACTTGTCTTCCGGGGAGTCTGGACTGCAGTCGGGAGGTGACAAACATCACATCCATGGCATGAGGGCAGCAAGACCCCCTCTCTCCGGAACCAGCTGTGGCCACTGTCTGCCCAGTGAACACAGGCTTCAGCCCCGAGCATGGGAGGGCTCCTGGTTGGGCATCTCCGTGGGAGCTCCCTGGTACTGCCTCCTGCAGGGTGAGGAGGGGTGGGGCCTATTTCCAGGGCTCTGGAAGCAGCATCAGCACGTCCTTTCTGGTGTGAACCCCAAATATCCGAGATGGTCTCAGTTAATTTAGAAAGTTTATTTTGCCAAGATGAAGGACATGTGCCCGTGACCCAGCCTCAGGAGGTCCTGACGACGTGCCCCCGGTGGTCGGGGCACAGCTTGATTTTATACATTTTATAGAGACGTGAGACATCAATCAATATGTATAAGAAGTACATTGGTTCTGTCCAGAAAGGTGGGGACAACTCAAAGCAGGGAGAGGGCTTCCGGGTCACAGGTAGGTGAGAGTCAAGTGGTTGCACAGAGTTGCTGATAAGCCTCTCCAAAGGAGGCAATCGGAGATGTCTTTCTCAGTGAGCAGAGGGATGGCTTTGAACAGAACGGGAGGCAGGTTGGCCCTGAGCAGTTTCCAGCTTGACTTTCCCCTTTTGCTCAGTCATTTTGGGGCCCCAAGATTTTCCTTTCACGCTGGGAGGAGGGTTTTTCCACACCTCTCAGACCCAACTCTTAGGCTTCTTAACCCAAAATAACTTCCATGCAGAAGACAGCAAAAATAGTGTGCTTCATTTTCTAAGACACCTAAAGCTACCACAATGTCTGCGAGTTAGGTGAGCTCTGTGAATTAGGCTAGGGATTTGCAACCACTTAGCAAATTCTAAGTAACTGTAGGAGATCCCATAGACTTCAAATCGTGTTTCATTTGAGGACAGATGCCCTGTCCTGGGGATTTAAGTGTGTTTGCCTGCCCAGAGTTGACACAGATGACTGTCCCTGGAGCTTCCTTTCCTCCTGCTGGTATTGAGGGCTTCGAATTATCGGGATTTTCCTACCCGTCTGACACATTCCATTGAAAATTCAGGAATACGCATGTATGTGACTATTTATTGGCAAGTAATTGTGAAATAGGCCAGAGACCTACCAGCTTCCTTTGATTAATGTAAATACTTAGCAAGGACCTCCTGCATTCTAGGGATTGTGGGGGGTGGGCAACAAACAAACCAGATAAACCCTGCCCTAAGGCACCCCTTGTCTTGTCTGGGGGTGGAGATGGGGCAGGCCTGAGGCAGAAGAAACAGGTAAAATACACTTCAAAGCCAGGTGCTGGTCAGTGTCTTGGAGAATTCTAAAGTAGGGAGGAGGGATGGGGTGAGTTTTAAATGTGGTGATTGCTGAGGAAATGGCCTCTGACAGCCTGGAGGAGGAGCTGGAGCTGGGGGGACAGGCTGGCCAGCCCCTCCACCACACACACACACACACACACACACACACACCCCGAAGGACCCACAAGGACTGCAGTCTCTTAGCATGTGCAGAGTCATCACACTGACCTCTAGCAGTGTGACCTGACTTCGTGAGGCCCCCGTTGTCATGGAGATGCTGGGAACAGGAGTATTTGCCACCCTCTAGTGAGGAGCCCCCATCCCATGAGTGCGAAGCCTGAACCGGCCCTTCCCTAATTGGCACCTCTATCCTATTTTCTTCGGCTGACGAAATTCTCGTAAATGTATATTTAATGTGGTGTTGAGATTGGTAGTTCCCCCATCCCCCAAAGATCATCACATCTCTGGGGGGTCTTTCAAAACCTAAAGGTGATCTCCCTGGTCCTTTTATGCTGTTTTGTGTTTGCTTTTTTCTTTTTCTTGAAAGACCTAATTGTGGAGTTTTATTCCCCCTTCTGTGAATCCCAAGTAAGGAACTAAAATGGAAGACGGACTTCTGGCTCTGGCTGCAGCAGATGGGATAATTCTACAGGTGATTGCCCTGGAGGTCTGCAAGGGAGGGAGAGCGGCACCGTTAGACTAACACAGCTCCGTTATTGACTGATGGCGAACAGCGTCGCCCTGCCACGCCACCTTAAAACAGACACAGGGATTTACTACTCTATTTGTTTTATGAAGTATGCATTGAGAGCAACACCAAAATGCTGAATGACAAGTGACCCTCAGAGCCCACCTGGTATGCACTGCGTTGGCTTGCCAGTATTTCTTAGAGACTTATTTGATTCTAATTCAGTAGGATTTTTAACCCCGACATTTTGAAATCTTGCTTTGAAAGTCCATGTTACTCCCATTACCATCAGTGAGTTTTTCACATATCTAAATATCGAATACCGTGCTTTGAGATTTGAAGCCCAGCCTGCTCTTTAAAATGAGGGAGCCCACGACATCCTGGAGTTCTGCAGTGATGTGACATGTCCTGGAAGAAATTATCTTTCAAGAAAGTAAGTTTAGCTGATTGAAATGAAATTAACACCACATTTCTGTGTCATAATGTATTAACCTGATTGGCTAGCTGGATGCCAGCCTGTGTTTACAAACATCCTGAAGCCTAGATGGGCCCTTCCTCGGTGTCCTTAACTGCTGTTCTCGCCCTTAGCTCTCATGCCCAACCCCAACGCTGAAAACGCCCCCTGTAGGCTACCGTAAGTTGTAGCATTCGAGGCCTCCCAGGTGTCGCTGGAATTCCTTGTATACATTTTAGCTTCATCTGTGGCATAGGTACAATTAAATGTTATCTTAATGCACTTGTTTTGGATTTTGTGGTTGCAACCATAACAACAAAAATCCTTCGTTTTGATGACTTCATGTTGTTTCAGGAGATACTCGAGGCCAGGCGCAGTGGCTCACGCCTGTAATCCCAACATTTTGGGAGGCCGAGGTGGATGGATTACCTGAGGTCAGGAGTTCGAGACCAGCCTGGCCAACACAATGAAACCCCGTCCCTACTAAAAATACAAAAATTACCTGGGCATGGTGGTGCATGCCTGTAGTCTCAGCTACTCGGGAGGCTGAGGCAGGAGAATTGCTTGAAGCTGGGAGGCAGAGGTTGCAGTGAGCCGAGATCGCACCACTGCACTCCAGCCTGGGTGGCAGAGCAAGACTCCCCGTCTTAAAAAAAAAAAAGATACTCCGATGTAGCTGTCTCTGCCTTGGTTGTTTTCCAAATGCGTTTGCTTGAAGATAGAACAGATCCTCCCTGTATCCACGGCATAAGGGAGTTAGCTTCATGGCAAACTCTCCAGAGAGTGCAGGCCATTGTACCTGCTCGTGAGAACAGACGTGAAAGTCACACAGCATGCATATTAGTTCTGAGGCTACTAGCATTATTATTTAATGATGAATGAGGGTGTGAAATTTTGAAGAGCAGTTTAGCCTGAAAATATTCCATGAGTAGCTGCCAGGAAAGCTTTTCTGGAACAGCATTAAACTTCAGAAAAAGTGTTGTGAAATTTATAGACTGACACAAAACAGAAGTAAAAGTCTAAATTGAACCAAAGTCCTCCTTAAAGATTGAAATTGAGTAATAGCGAATGCCCAGCACTTGATGTTTGGGCACGGGGGATGGGGCGTAGGGTCGTCATCCGAATATCCCTGCCCCACTCCCGAGCTCTCTACGGTATTAGTAGATGCTGGAAGATGAGGCCGTGTTTTCTCTTTCATCACCTGTGCAGTGAAGGATTTGCGTGGTCTTTGGTGCTTTTCTTCTAAATAATGAACAATTATTTCGTGCGACATTTTGGTTTTTTGCTGCCAATTCCCACAACCATTTATCTTTTCAGAACTAAGTTTATAACTTCCTCTTTCTGTCCTGTCGCTTTTACCCCATTCTGATTTTTCATCTCGCTGCCAATTGTGGTTTCGTTTCTGAGCACTCATTTATTAATCCTTCGTTTTCATTTCCCAGAACACGTGCTGGTGTAAATCTTTTTGTAGTTGAAGTATTACATTAACCTTTTCGATAGCATGGGGTGGTGTCGTGGCGGATGGGCGAGTGCTGTTCGCCTGTGGTCTGTCCCAGGGGTTCTAGTTGGAAGGCGTCCTGCAGCCATTTCTTCAGAGGCTAAGGTTTGGGGGAGCGCCTTGGGGAGGAAGAAAACATAGTTTCTACCCTTACGAAACTGATACCCCATCAAACCCCATCAAACTTGAGATTAAAACAGAGAAAAAACACCCAAGAACCTACAGAGCCCTGCAGAAAGGCCTTGGGACCTCTGACAGAGTCAGCGGGGAGTCCGCTGGGAAGGGCGGCTTTTCTGTCCCGGCAGCCTTGCTTCCTCTTCAGCATGCTGAGGGGCATGGAGCACTCCACCATTATCTGAATTGATTCCATCTTTCTCTCCTGCCTCTGCTGTGGGTTTCCATAATGTGAAATTAATGCATTGCCTAGGTTAGGGGGAGCAACCTCTCAGAAATATGCACAGACTTCAAGGGAGACGTTTTCTTTTCACAGAGGGGAAGATCCCCACCCCCAACACACACACACACACACACACACACACACACACACACACACACACACAAGCACATGCACATCACACGCACATGCAGTTCGCGTAGCCAGAGGAGGGCGTATCTCTTTCTGGGGAATGTTTGTATGTCACTGTTGATTTTACATTGTTTTCCTTTTGACTTGAAAATTTTAAAGTAACACAAATTTATTATTTAAAAAACTTCAACTGTAGAAGTACAGCCATAAAATCCTCTTTCCAGAAGCAATCAATCTTAGTCCTTTGGAATGCAACCTTATAAATCTGTTTTTGTTGTAAATATACTTCCCCATTCTTACCTGCCTTTACCTGAAAAGTACATAGTATATTCTTTTGTGAGTAGGACTTTAACTTCCTAATATATCATAAGCTTTCCATAACTGTTTCTGTATTATGGATTACTGTAATTTATTAACTCTTCCCACTTCGAGTGGAAATTTAGTTTATTTCCAACTTTTTTTTTTTGCTTTTATGGTGTTATGAACATTTGTGCATGTCTGTATTTCTGTGCTATGTGCAAGTATTTCTGTGGGATAGATGTCTAGGAGAGGAATTGTTTGGCCGAAGGGCATACACATTTAAAATTCATGGGTGCAGCCCAGAACCCCCTCATAAGGCTGTCTGTACCAGCTCATACTCTCAGCGGTAATAAAGACGCATCCATTTCTCACACCGCTGCAAACAGAGGATTTCTAAAATGACTTTTTATTTTTTCAAAAAGCTTACATTTGACAACTGTTGATGTGCAACTTTTTGTGTTTATTAGCCAATTATATTTTCTTCTCCTTTGATTTACTCACACATATTCTTTGCTTTTTTCCGTTGTTTCTTTTTATTTTAGTAACTCTACAGTATGGCTACTAGTCCTTTGTCTAACAAGTTATACATATCTTATTCTAGTCTCTTCTCTTAGCAGTTTAGTGGTGTCTTTTAGTCATGCTGGAGTTTTAAACTTTTCCACAGTTTAATCTGACAATGCATTTATTGGAGTGTCCAGATTTGAGTCCTGCTTTGAAGCACCATTACCACTGTAAGATTTCAAAAAAGGATTATCTTGACTTACGATTTTGTTTTAATATTTTTAATTTACTAGTAATTTGCTTTCGTGTGACCTCAGACATGATCTGACGTAAGGTTTTTCTCCATAGATGGTTTTTCTATACCCTTTCCATAGGCTTTATTGTCATCTACTCTCATCACTGAAATGCCTCCTTCGTCTTATTCTGACCTTACATGTGTGTGGATCTAGAAACAGGCTCTGTTCTGTCCATTGCTATCCCTGGGCCAGCTCTTCCCTGATAGGAATGTGGCTCTGCAGACAGTTCCACATGTAGAGGATGTGTCCTTTTTCATTCTTGTTTGTAAATGAGAATGGGGTGGGGACACGGGAAGTAGGATCATAAACAAATAGTCTGACAGAACAGGGATAATAAAAATTTTAAAACAGAGGGGTTGGGGGAAGTAGAATAAGATCATGGCCTGTTGTATGGGTCATAGGTAGGAGTCAAAGGAAACTATTTCAAGCTCATAGACCAGGAAGTGGAAGCTTAGGCAAGGAAAAAAAGGAATTAAAATAGGGTGACCAGTCATCCCAGCTCGCCTGTGACTGAGGGGTCTCCCAGGACACGGAACTTTCCGTTTTAACACTGGGAAAATCCTGGGTAAACTGGGACAAGTTGGTCATCCTAGATTACAGACACTATAAAAGATATATACACAAAGATACCACTAGAATAAAAACACTTAAGAAATATTAACCTAAAAGGAAAAGCAAAGCAGACTAAGCAGAGAGACACAGTAAACCTCACTGTAATTCCAGCATCAGCCAACAAGACAAAGCGGAAGCTGTGTCAGGAACTGTCAGGGGGTTTAGCTGCTTCTGGAAGTGAAATTTCACGTTGGCTTGGTAAGGCAGTGCGTAGCTCAGCATGTGTGAGCAGCACACCTGAAACACAGTGATTCACGGGGGAAGGGCAAAGGGGTGGGCGGTGATTAATCAGGCAAATGAAACCACAGGGAAGCAGGGGTTGCCATCTTGGGATTAGACCAAGCAGAAATCAGGCTAAAAAGGCATTATCAGAGACAAATGAGAACACCTTAAAATGCTAAAAGTCACACTCATAATGAAGATAAAACCCATGTAACACAGAAACCACCTGTATAAAGCAGAACCTACAGCATATACAAAGAGAAATAGCAAACGGAAATGTTCAGAGATTTAACGCACCATTACACTGAGACCTTGTCTCAGTACAAGACAGGTCAACTGGCCACAAGAAAGGAATGATACAGGAGATCCAAACAACCTATCCCATCACAGATACATACTGAAATGAAATGCATTCGCTGAGTAGAAAATACATCTTTTTCTCCTCATACATGGAATATTTACAAAAGCTTATCAAAAATTAGGTTACAAAGAAAAGTTTCATAAAAGAATTTTACAATCAACATTCTGTGATCACAGTGCAATAAAACTATAAATTGTTAACAAAAACAAGACCCATCCACCTAGAAACTTAAAACTTATTCTTGAATGAAAGTATAAATATAAACCAACATAATAGAATGTCTGTAAAGTAATAACTCTGTGTATCAAAGGCATAGTTAATGCAATGCTTAGATAATTCATGACTGTAGACACATATATCAGTAAAAATGTGGGAAGAAAAATAAATGGAATTAATACCAAACTCAGAAAACTATGAAAAATTAAAAGGGAAGCCAAAAAAAAGTATAGGAAAGGAAATAATGGAAGCAGAAAATAATGAAGTAGAGAAGGAAAAAGCATTTATTTAATCAATCAAATTCTAGTTTCTTTGAAAAAAATTAAACAGACAAATCATTAGTTATTTTATTCAAGGAAAAAATGGGGAAACACAAATATATAAAATGAGAATGACAACAGGGAAATAAGTATTGATACAGAAGTTTTTAAAAAGCACAAGAGACTAATTTGCAAATAAATATGAAAACATTCTTGAAGTGCATAATTAGGAAAAATCCAGTTTTAGCAAAATTAACCCCAGTAGAGATAGAAAGCTTAAATAAACCAATTTACATGGAAGAAATAGAGAACATTTTCAAAGAACTACCTCACAAAATGGGTCTAGTCCCAGTTGCTTTCACAGGGGAATTCTAGTAAATCTTTTGTGTAGATGATTCTAATGATACATAAATTGTTTAAAAGCATAAGAAATGAAGGGAGCCGGGCGCGGTGGCTCAAGCCTGTAATCCCAGCACTTTGGGAGGCCGAGACGGGCGGATCACGAGGTCAGGAGATCGAGACCATCCTGGCTAACACGGTGAAACCCCGTCTCTACTAAAAATAAAAAGAAAAACTAGCCGGGCGAGGTGGCGGGCGCCTGTAGTCCCAGCTACTCCGGAGGCTGAGGCAGGAGAATGGCGTAAACTT